>NC_137275.1:163577500-164007500 GCF_054371585.1 Giraffa tippelskirchi
CAGACAGGAATACCGGAGTGGGTTGCCATTTCCTTCTCTTGGGGATCTTTCTGACACAGGAATCAAACTTGCATCTTCTTCATTGGCGGGTGAATTCTTTACCGCTGAGCCACCCAAGTATACCTGTGCTTAATGATGTTACAAGCAGTTTGCAAAATATGTTAGGTGCTAATGTCAAAGGAGCACGCTAACTCAAAATATATTCAAGTACCTTAGGAATATGAGTGTTATTTTGTTAACACTCCCCTGTACCAAAAAACGGAGAAGGCCATGGCACCCCACTCCAGTACTCTTGCCTGGAAAATCCCATGGATGGAGGAGCCTAGTAGGCTGCAGTCCGTGGGGTCGCTAAGAGTCGGATACGGCTGAGCAACTTCACTTTCACTTTTCCCTTTCATGCACTGGAGAAGGAAATGGCAACCCACTCCAGTGTTCTTGCCTGGAGAATCCCAGGGACGGCGGAGTCTGGTGGGCTGCCATCTATGGGGTCACACAGAGTCGGACACGACTGAGGTGACTTAGCAGTAGCAGTAGCAGTACCAAAAAAAAAAAAAAACCCAAGGAAAATCAGCCTATATGAGTAATACAGGTCCCCCACCCTGCCCCCAAACGTAGAAAATGTTGAAAAGTATCAAGAATGTTATCCTTCCAGTAGAGATACTACTGTTGGTATTTGCATTTCTTTTTCCTGTGTTTGTGTAATTGCTATCACACTGGATATATAGATTTGTATATTGTCCTTTTATCTGAATATTATAATCACATGTGTTTTGCTTAGAGGTAGCACTTTTAAATAGGAAAGCTGGACTGTTGGGTGGTGGAAATGGAGAATGAGGTGATCTGCGCAGCGTTACAGGCCACAGTCCTGGGGATGAATCCCAGGATGAGCTCAGCAAAGTCCACCAGGGTCCTCAAACAATCACTGACCCAAGTGTCCTCAGAGAGCCTGGAAAACAAAGCTGAGATTATTCTGCATGACCCTGGGAAGCTTAGGGTCACCTGAACAAAATACCCCTTTTTTTGAGGAACCAGATGGCCTCTGAAAGCTGGCCTCTTCTGAACTACAGTGTAGACTGCTGTGACTTTTTGATCAGTCATCTGTCACATGGGGATATTTCCAGTGTAGACTCACTCCTGTTGTGCATATAGAATTGCATGAAAAAGGAAGTCAGATGAATTGGTTTACTGTGCTGTGCTCAGTCATGTCCTACTCTTTGTGACCCTATGGACTGAAGCTTGCCGGGCTCCTCCATCCATGGAATTTTCCAGGCCAGAATACTGGAGCGGGTTGCTATTTCCTACTCTAGGAGAATCTTCCTGATCCAAGGATTGAACCCACGTATCTTGCATCTCCTGCTTGGCAGGTGGATTCTTTGCCACTGTGCCACATATCCTAAGGCCAAATTGTAGGGATTTTTGTAGGCCCTTTGGCCATGTGATATTTTTACACAAACATTTTTCAAGACCCTTGTCTGATAGATCAACATATCTCTCTCTGGGGTGTATTAATAGTATTAGTTCTGAAAACTTACAGCTGATCCATCACCAAGGCCAAAAAAAGGGAGAGCTTGGATTAGAAATTTCATGCAAAAAATTTGTGAATCGCTTGTATTTTGTCAGCTTGACACATTTGTAGAAAAAATAGATTTCTAAAAATGTATAGTGACTGCTGTACAGTCTGTGTGCTCATTTTTAGTTTATAGTTTTGTTTTACGATGTTATTTGTAAATTAAGAGCCTACTAACAAACAAGGTATGTTTTAAGAAGAGCAATTTTTATTCTAAACTTTTTTGTATTCCAATTGATTAAAAATAAAATTAAAAATATTTTTCTTGTACTGTGATCTTGTTACAGAGTTTGAGGATTCTTACCATATATGTGTATTTTTCTTTCAAATGTTCTCTCTATAATTTCTTCTTTGCATCAAACAGATACCTGGTATTTTTTGTTGTTTGCATTTTCTAGAATGTCAGATTAAAATGCATGTGTATCTCAGTCTATTCCTTTAGAACAGCACTGAGAGAAATATGAGAGCCACGTGTGCAATTTAAAATTTTATATTAACAGTATAATTTATAATAGTAAGTATATTTATATATTTATTTTATATATTTATATGTATTAAAGCTATAATTTATAATAGTAAAAATTTATATTAATAGTAATAGCTACATTTAAACTTACTAATAATATATCAAAACTACTTTCATTTCAATATCTAAACATATGAAAAATTAAGGATAGATTTTATGTTTTTTCTTCAGACTGGATCTTCTAAATCCAGTGTGTATTTTATGCTTTAAGTGCATTCAGACACTGGATTTTCATCAGAAATATTCGACCTATGTTTAGATCTTGGAAGCTTTATAGTTGAAAAAGTAGACTTACATTCCCAGATTGTTTCAAGCATTCCCAGTAACAGAAACATCAGTTTTTTTAAAAAAAATTAATTAAAATGAAATAAAATTTACCTCCTTAGTTACCTACTGCTCAAGTGCCATTTTAGTTGTATGCACAGCATTTCATTTTAGTTACTAGTAGCATAAGGCAATGGAAGACAGGGAGGGAGGGAGAATGAGAGAGGATGTGTATGGCTTTGTGATTAACTAGCTGTGTAACTTGGAGAGTAGTACTACCCATGGCCTTCTGGCCTGGATGTCTTCACTTATAAATTAATTATAAGGAATGGACCAAATGTTCTTCTCTGAGGTCCCTCTGGTGCTCATAAAATGTTATGAAACTTGTATGTACAAAGCCTCAAAATGCCACACCAACTTGAATGTATTTCAGACCATGTATGTAAAAATAGATGGGCATGAAGTGTTCTGTTTCATGATAAGTTTTAGGTGAGGGCAGAGACGGGAAGGGCCACATCAGGCCCGGTCATCTGCAGGAGCTTCTGGTTCTCCTCTTGGGGCGTGGTGGGGTGGGGTGGAATAAATGTTCATGTACTATAGAAATTACAGAAATCATGTATCGCTTCAGGTGAAAATTCCCTGTATTCCTTTCCTATTGCTCCTGTTACAAATTCCCATGGGGTTAATGGCTTAGAAATAACACAGATCTTATAGTTCTTGAGGTCAGAAGCCCAACATTGGTCTCACTGGGCTAAAGTTATGGTATCTGCAGGGCTCC
Organism: Giraffa tippelskirchi; assembly: GCF_054371585.1. NCBI lineage: Eukaryota > Metazoa > Chordata > Mammalia > Artiodactyla > Giraffidae > Giraffa > Giraffa tippelskirchi. The sequence goes on from NC_137275.1 coordinate 163,580,636, forward strand.
CTGCTTTCTGGGAGCTCCGGTGGAGAGTTTGTCATCCTGGCATCTTGCAGATTCTGGAGGCCAGCAGCAGTCCTTGGCTCATGTCCTCCTATCATCAAAGCCAGCAATTTCCAGTTCAGCCTCTCTCACTTTGTATCACTCAGTCAGCAACTCTTCTGCCTCCCTCTTCCCTTTTAAGATCAGCTGATTAACAACCTTAAATTCCACCTGCAACTTTTAATTCCCCCTCTGCCACAGTCGCACATAGTACAGGTTTAGAGGGTCAGGACTTGGGCATCTTCTGAAGAGCATTTTTCTGCCTACCACATTGGTATGTCTCAGAGGTTTCATAGCTTTTATGAATCATTTCAGAGTGAGTTGTTTTTGTCACTCTGTTCCCCCTTCCCACACTGAGTTAGGCACAGTCAGCCAGTAGTAGGCGAAAGTCAACTGAAAGGATTAGGCTGAGTAGTGGCCTTGAATGATTGAAGAATTGCTCTTCAGCAAAGCCTGCCTCCATCTCCAGCTGTTTCTTGAAGCTAATTGTGTGCGGAAGGTTCTTTGACTAAAGCCTATGTTCTCACCCATGGAAAAATAAAACTGTGTCCTTTTAAAGAAAGTAAGAATGTATTGCCTAAGCTTTGTCTTCTTTTTCACCTCTAATCAAAGATATCATAAATGTTTGCCAAAGTTCAGTGTGTAATTTTTTCTCTCTGCTGAGCAGGTGGTTGGAAGTTGTGGAATGTTGTTTTTCTGAATTTAGAATCATACTGTCCTTGTGAATGTGCTCAATAAATAGAAAAATTGAACTGTATTGGTTTACATTTTAGTCCGCTCTTTTGGATAGACTTTTATACCTGGCTCTCACCACCACTATTTGAGTCTGTGACACTATTCTTTAGGTTGACTGTTGTTTAGACATTACTTTATGAAGTGTTGGTTTAGAGGGTAATGAACTGATTGGGAGACCTCAGTGGTTAAGCGCCATTTGACAGTTATTGTGAGCTCTGGTTTGGCTGTTCAGTTACTTAGAAATGTGCCAAATTCTTTGGAAGGTAATGGGGATACTGTCTTTAGAGCTGCTATATTGTACAACCCCAAGAGTCACCATTTACATCACTCTGTAGTCTGTGAATGGTGCCCCCTGGATATGTGCATTGAAAGACTATGAGGTAATCATATGGTTTTTATCTTTCAATTTGTTAATGTGGTGTATTACATTGATTGATTTGCGGATATTAAAGAAACCTCGCATTCCTGGGATAAAGCCCACTTGGTCATGATGTATGATCTTTTTAATATGTTGTTGGATTCTGTTTGCTAGAATTTTATTAAGGATTTTTGCATCTGTGTTCATCAGTGATATTGGCCTGTAGTTTTCTTTTTTTGTGGCATCTTTGTCTGGTTTTGGAATTAGGGTGATGGTGGCAAAAGCGTTTGACAAAATTCAACATCCATTTATGATAAAAACCCTCCAGAAAGCAGGAATAGAAGGAACATACGTCAACATAATAAAAGCTATATATGGCAAACCCACAGCAAACATTATCCTCAATGGTGAAAAATTGAAAGCATTTCCCCTAAAGTCAGGAACAAGGCAAGGGTGCCCACTCTCACCACTACTATTCAACATAGTTCTGGAAGTTTTGGCCACAGCAATCAGAGCAGAAAAAGAAATAAAAGGAATCAGATTGGAAAAGAAGAAGTAAAACTCTCACTGTTTGCAGATGACATGATCCTCTACATAGAAAACCCTAAAGATTCTACCAGAAAATTACTAGAGCTAATCAATGAATATAGTAAAGTTGCAGGATATAAAATTAATGCACAGAAATCCCTTGCATTCCTATACACTAACAATGAAAAAACAGAAAGAGAAATTAAGGAAACAATACCATTCACCATTGCAACAAAAAGAATAAAATACTTAGGAAGATATCTACCTTAAGAAACAAAAGACGTATATATAGAAAACTATAAAACACTGATGAAAGAAATCAAAGAGGACACAAACAGATGGAGAAATATACTGTGTTCATGGATTGGAAGAATTAATATAGTGAAAATGAGTATACTACCCAAAGCAATGTATAGATTCAATGCAATCCCTATCAAGCTACCAACGGTATTTTTCACAGAACTAGAAAAGATAATTTCACAATTTGTATGGAAATATAAAAAATCTTGACTAGCCAAAGCAATCTTGAGAAAGAAGAATGGAACTGGAGGAATCAACCTGCCTTACTTCAGGCTCTACTACAAAGCCACAGTCATCAAGACAGTATGGTGCTGACACAAAGACAGAAATATAGATCAATGGAACAAAATAGAAAGCCCAGAGATAAATCCACGCACCTATGGACACCTTATCTTCGACACAGGAGGCAAGAATATACAATGGAGAAAAGACAATCTCTTTAACAAGTGATGCTGGGAAAACTGGTCAACCACTTGTAAAAGAATGAAACTAGAACACTTTCTAACACCATACACAAAAATAAACTCAAAGTGGATTAAAGATCTAAGCATAAGACCAGAAACTATAAAACTCCTAGAGGAAAACATAGGCAAAACACTCTCCGACATAAACCACAGCAGGATCCTCTATGGCCTACCTCCCAGAATATTGGAAATAAAAGCAAAAATAAACAAATGGGACCTAATTAAAATTAAAAGCTTTTGCACAACAAAGGAAACTGTAAGCAAGGTGAAAAACAGCCTTCAGAATAGGAGAAAATAATAGCAAACAAAGCAACAGACAAACAATTAATCTCAAAAATATACAAGCAACTCCTGCAGCTCAGTTCCAGAAAAATAAACGATCCAATCAAAAAATGGGCCAAAGAACTAAACAGACATTTCTCCAAAGAAGAAATACAGATGGCTAACAAACACATGAAAAGATGCTCAACATCACTCATTATCAGAGAAATGCAAATCAAAACCACAATGAGGTACCATTTCACGCCAGTCAGAATGGCTGCTATCCAAAAGTCTACAAGCAATAAATGCTGGAGAGGGTGTGGAGAAAAGGGAACCTTCTTACACTGTTGGTGGGAATGCAAACTAGTACAGCCACTATGGAGAACAGTGTTGAGATTCCTTAAAAAACTGGGAATAGACCTGCCATATGACCCAGCAATCCCACTGCTGGGCATACACACTGAGGAAACCAGACTTGAAAGAGACACGTGTACCCCAATGTTCATCGCAGCACTGTTTATAATAGCCAGGACATGGAAGCAACCTAGATGTCCATCATCAGACGAATGGATAAGGAAGCTGTGGTACATATACACAATGGAATATTACTCAGCCATTAAAAAGAATACATTTGAATCAGTTCTATTGAGATGGATGAAACTGGAGCCCATTATACTGAGTGAAGTAAGCCAGAAAGAAAAACACCAATACCGTATCAGTTCAGTTCAGTCGCTCAGTCGTGTCCGACTCTCTGCGACCCCATGAATTGCAGCACGCCAGGCCTCTCTGTCCATCACCAACTCCCGGAGTCTACCCAAACCCATGTTCATTGAGTCGGTGATGCCATCCAACCATCTCATCCTCTGTCATCCCCTTCTCCTCCCGCCCCCAATCCTACCCAGCATTAGGGTCTTTTCCAATGAGTCAACCCTTCGCATGAGGTGGCCAAAGTATTGGAGCTTCAGCTTCAACATCAGACCTTCCAATGAACACCCAGGATTGATCTCTTTTAGGATGGATTGATTGGATCTCCTTGCAGTCCAAGAAACTCTCAAGAGTCTTCTCCAACACCACAGTTCAAAAGCATCAATTCTGCGGCGCTCAGCTTTCTTCACCGTCCAACTCTCACATCCATACATGACCACTGGAAAAACCATAGTCTTGACTAGACGGACTTTTGTTGGCAAAGTAATGTCTCTGCTTTTAAACATGCTATCTAGGTTGGCCATAACCTTCCTTCCAAGTAGTAAGCGTCTTTTAATTTCATGGCTGCAGTCACCATCAGCAGTGATTCTGGAGCCCAAAAAAGTAAAGTCTGACACTGTTTCCACTGTTTCCCCATCTATTTCCCATGAAGTGATGGGACCAGATGCCATGATCTTAGTTTTCTGAATGTTGAGCTTTAAGCCAACTTTTTCACTCTCCTCCTTCACCTTCATCAAGAGGCTCTTTAGTTCTTCTTCACTTTCTGCCATAAGTGTGGTGTCATCCGCATATCTGAGGTTATTGATATTTCTCCCGGCAATCTTGATTCCAGCTTGTGTTTCTTCCAGCCCAGCATTTCTCATGATGTACTCTGCATAGAGGTTAAATAAGCAGGGTGACAATATACAGCCTTGACGTACTCCTTTTCCTATTTGGAACCAGTCTGTTGTTCCATGTCCAGTTCTACCTGTTGCTTCCTGACCTGCATACAGGTTTCTCAAGAGACAGGTCAGATGATCTGGTATTCCCATCTCTTTCAGAATTTTCCACAGTTTATTGTGATCCACACAGTCAAAGGCTTTGGCATAGTCAATAAAGCAGAAATAGATGTTTTTATGGAACTCTCTTGCTTTTTCGATGATTCAGCGGATATTGGCAATTTGATCTCTGGTTCCTCTGCCTTTTCTAAAACCAGCTTGAACATCTGGAAGTTCACGGTTCACGTATTCCTGAAGCCTGGCTTGGAGAATTTTGAGCATTTACTTCACATCTCTAGCATGTGAGATGAGTGCAATTGTGCGGTAGTTTGAGCATTCTTTGTCATTGCCTTTCTTTGGGATTGGAACGAAGACTGACCTCTTCCAGTCCTGTGGCCACTGGTGAGTTTTCCAAATTTGCTGGCATATCGAGTGCAGCACTTTCACAGCATCACCTTTGAGGATTTGAAATAGCTCAACTGGAATTCCATCACCTCCACTAGCTTTGTTCGTAGTGATGCTTTCTAAGGCCCACTTGACTTCACATTCCAGGATGTCTGGCTCTAGGTGAGTGATCACACCATTGTGATTATCTGTGTCGTGAAGATCTTTTTTGTACAGTTCTTCTGTGTATTCTTGCCACCTCTTCTTAATATCTTCTTAATGTACCAATACGGTATACTAATGCATATATATGGAATTTGAAAGATGGTAACGATAACCGTATATGCGAGACAGAATAAGAGACACAGATGCATAGAACAGTCTTATGGACTCTGAGGGAGAAGGTGAGCGTGGGATGTTCTGAGAGAATAGCATTGAAACATGTATATTATCATATGTGAAACAGAACACCACTCCAGCTTCGATGCATGAGACAAATGCTCAGGGCTGGGGCAATGGGATGACCCAGAGGGATGGGATGGGAGGGAGGTGGGAGGGGGGTTCAGGATGGGGAACACATGTAAACCCATGGCTGATTCATGTCAATGTATGGCAAAAATCACTACAGTATTGTAAAGTAATTAGCCCCCAACTAAAATAAATAAATTAATAAACAAAATAAATTAAAAAAAAAAAGACTATAAGGCCTTATCAGTGACCCTGACATTGCCTATGAGAAAGCATGTAAGCCCAGTAGGGGACAGATTTACACACAGACTCTTACAATCTTCCTGTTATGTGTGAGTGGATACATAATGGTAATAGGGGTGCAGAAGAGGGAGCATCTAATTTATCTTAGGAAAGTCAGAGTATTTAGAATTGTTTCTTGGAGGAGGCCCTGCTTAACCTGAGTCTTGAAGAATCAATAGGAAATGGTTAGATAAGAAAAAGTGGAATCGTTTTCTGGACAAAGCCAGTTGTGTGCAAAAACATATGGCATTTTGCAAGACCTGCAAATATTTCAGTATGACTGAAGTGTGAGATTCATGTTGGAATGTGATGAGGAAAAGCATTTAACCTTTCTGTTGTTTAATTACCCATTTAATAAAACAAAGAAAATAACTCCAGCTACCTTGTGGGGTTTTATGAGTGAAATCTCATAAGTAAAATGCTTAGAACAAGGCCTTAGATATAAAAAAAAATCTCTTAACAAAAGTCAGCTGTTGATGTTGATCACAGTCATATTACATGAGATGGAAAAAAGGAGGCAAGGTCTGCATTGCCCGTGCTGAGGAGTTTCAGCATCATACTGTTGAGGAAATTGTTAATTTTTAAAAAATATTATTTGAGCTTTGTGGATTTATAAACTCTGTCATTATTTTGCAAGGCTGATTAGACCATGATGATTCAATTCATACTACTCAGAATCATCAGAGAGACTGATGAAGAAAAATGCCACTTTTATCCATTTATACTCAAAATGGAAACCTCTCAGCATGCTGTGACAGCTATGGCAATGAGGTAGTATATCTTCTTCCCATGAGCTGGTAAACTTTCTTGAGCTCCTGTGTTAACATCAAATGGTCTCATAAGTGAGGATGAAGAGTTGGAGCAAATGCAGACGAATGTTTTGAAGGGCTGGTTTCAACAAATAATGCCAACCCAGTGGATCAGCTTTGCTCACTTATTCCATGTCTGCCAGACAAATGAGAATTCTCAAAGCATTTGGCTCAGGGCACCATCTCTCTGGAAATACCAGAAACACTCTGATTTTCTCTTCTGTCTCCTTTTACTGATAACTTTTGTTTGGACATATTCCTCCCCTGATTTTTTTTTTCTTAATCATTACCTTTGTTTCAGCATGCTTTCGGATGTCAAGATTTTTCAGTTTACTTTGACTTTCTTTAAAGTTGGTTGCTTTCTTATATTAATCTCAGCAATAAACTTTCCATAGTAGTCATTTTTGTCATTGCATTCAGGATCTAAGTGGTGGGTTGCTTCTGGGAATATTTAGTTGGTTAAGTCCATCCATTGTGGGTGAATTCACAGTACTATTAATTCCATAGAATGATCTTTCCATGTTTTTTGGTGTCATCTTATTTTCCTAACCTGTTGCTTTAATCATCTCTTATACTAGATTTTAGAATCTGTTAATATTTGGGGGCCTATAGCTCAATGAATGAGTTATGAGGATAAGATTTGTCTCTTGAAGTTGCTATATTTGTGTAGTAATTCTTTGATCAAAGTACTATTGAAGGACCTTAGAATTTTAGTATTTTCTACTGAATGCTTTAGGAATATAAACGTTTTTTTTTTACTGAATTTTCATTTAATGCTCAAGTTACTTTACACGTTATATCAAGCATTCCAAGGTCAGACAGATTAGGCAGTACTTTGTCAAAACAGAAAATAAGAATGGTAAAAAGATAGAAAGTTTATTTTAATTACACTTGATAAAGTAAACCTTTTCTTGCCCTTACCTTTATTATACGACCTCTGGATCATAAATGTCAGTGTTTCCCCCTCCAAAAAAAGATTTTATGTTTCAAATTATAACTACCTTGATTTCTTTAATGATAGTTGTTAATAACACTGAAGCATTTCATACATTTGGCATGTGCATTTTAAAATAAAACTAAAAAAAAAAAGTGGAGAAGGCCTATCTAAATTTACTGCCTTTGGAATATGTATTCTGAATCTTGTTTTTTAACATTTAATCAAAAATGCTTTGATGGAATGCTACAATCACTGCTCATTATCTTGAATTCACTTGCAGGTCATTTGTTCTTAACTGTTTTTTAAAAATGTGAACGTTCACTAAGTTATTGCTCCAAAGGAAATCAGTCACAATTGTTTTTAATGGGTGGTTATTTAAAAATGAAAGCTCTGAGAAAAATGACACTTCTTATTTTTAATGCTTCGAACATTACAGATGTTGACAATGTGATGAAATGTGGCCTGCCTTTAGTATTCTTTCAGCCGTCTGTTCCATGGAGCAGTTAGAGATGAGGCTGTATTATATTGAAATATCTATTAAAATTCTTATACTGTATTGGAAAGTTGGATGTGTACCTGTGCTACACTGAATTCTGTGCTCCAACAAAGCATTTTATAATGTTCTGGTACCCATTTATGTTACTACAACAAGGAGAAAATGGCTGCTCTCCCTTACTTGGAATAAACTTAGAGCAAAATTCCAAGAAGAGCACCAGAGCTATTTCTAAAAATACAGAGCATGTTTTTCTTTCTTTTTTTTAAATTCTCCAGAATAGGACTGAAGATTTTAAGAAATAAATATGATTTATTATGACAACATTGTTTATAGATAGATGCTGCTGCTGCTGCTGCTGCTGCTAAGTCGCTTCAATCGTATCCGACTCTGTGCGACCCCATAGATGGCAGCCCACCAGGCTCCCCCATCCCTGGGATTCTCCAGGCAAGAACCCTGGAGTGGGTTGCCATTTCCTTCTCCAATACATGAAAGTGAAGTCGCTCAGTCGTGTCCGACTCTTAGTGACATGACTGCAGCCTACCAGGCTCCTCCATCCATGGGATTTTCCAGGCAAGAGTACTGGAGTGGGTTGCCATTGCCTTCTCCAGAGATAGATGCTAGATCATATAAAATGATTTGGCAATTTATTGTGAAGGGACAAAAAGTACATTAAAGAAGTGTCCAATTTATTAATAATTTTTAAAATGCAAAAGACAGCAAACCCAAGTGCCACTGTTTGTTATCTAAGTTTAAGAACAAAAATACTGAGATTGAGGTGCAGAATAAGCACACAGTGGAAATGCTGACTGATGCAGACTTTCTCAGGGGTCTTGTGTTCCTGAGAAGCCTTGAAGTACATATCCTTTGATCTAGCAGTTCCACCTCTGAAAACGTAGCCTAAGGAAGTCATTGAACAATGGAGACCAAACTAAAGAAAATAATACTCATTGCATTGAGTTGGCCAAAAAGTTCATTGGGGATTCTCTGTAAAATCCTGTGGAAAAACCAGAATGAGCCTTTTGACCAACCCAATACCATTGTTTATAGTAGCAAAAATTGGAAACATCTCAGATTTCCATCAGTAGATAATTAAATTATTATTTTATCCATTGAACATATTATAGCTGTCTAGAATGATGCTGTGCAGGAAAAGATGGTATAATATGGAAAGTAAGCTGCAAACTAGTATGTATACTATGGTCCCATTTATAGTTAAAAAAGAAGTGTACACTAAGACTTGGTGGCTATATCCCTACATAATGTAAACAGAAGTTTCACTGGAGAATGGATTGCTGGACATCTTTACTTTGTCCTTTGCTGATTTTTCCTTTGTGGATTATTTTTTATAAAAAATACAAAATTTATAATCAAGAAATTGTTTTTAAACATGTATGTCTTTGACTAGAACTTCTATTTTAAATAATCTGTCCTACCAGTATAGCTGGATGAGCATGAAAAGATGTTGGATAACGTTCAACGCCACATTGTTTAAAATAATTAAAAAAAATAACTTATCTACCTATCCCTTTTTGTTAGGAATTTAAATAGGAAAGTCGTATATTACAATCATGCTTCACTGCCGTTGAACTTGAAGGTGTATTTATTGATGTGGAAAAGATGTTCACATCATATAACATGGAAGAGGCAGGCTAATGAACACTGTGTGGGGAGGTAGGAAGGTAGGTTTGTAGACAGCTAAAAGTGTGAAATGCCTCACATGACAGTATCAGTAGTAATTCTGATTAGTGGGGCTATAGGTAATTTTAAACTTTTTCTTTGTATATGTTTTTATTTAAAAAATTTTGTACAGTGAACAAATACTTCTTTTGTTACCAGAGAAAATAATAAAATATCAACAAAATTAGAGACCAAAAAGAGAAAATAACCAAAAAAATATTGTGAGGTACTATATGAAATTCCATAGAGATAGATGTAGGTGGTATTTCTAGGAAAATTTACAGTATCAAAGTGGTTCCTAGAAGAGAGAGCTTAAGTCAGTCACCATGGAAGAAATGAAAAAGCTATCAAAAGGTGCTTTCTAAAAGTGCAAGCTCCAGATGACTTCAGTAAATTCTTCCAACATGTGAGGATATTGATGATATTAAGTAGGGTGACTATATAATTTATTTATTTTTAAATGTTTTGGGTTGCACTGGGTCTTTGTTGCTGTGTGGACTTTCTCTAGTTGCAGAGAGTGGGGGCTACTCTCTAGTTGCGGAGCTCTGGCTTCTCATTGCAGTGGCTTCTCTTGTTATGGAGCATAGGCATTTTCAGTAGTTGTGGTGTGTGGACTTAGTTGCTTTGTGGCATGTGGGATCTTCCTGGACAAGTGATTGAACCTGTGTCCCCTGCCTTGGCAGGTGAATTCTTAACCACTGGACCACCAGGAAAGTCCACCATATAACTTATTAAACGGGGTTTTACTAGGGACAATTCATGTAAACTGGATGAATGTTCACATTACTATTACAGGTTTTTCTAAGCAAAGAGCAAAAGGAAAACTTCCAAGTTTATTTTATTCCTAAACGATCTTTATATCAGAACTTCACAGAGACAGTGTGTGTGGACATGTACATGTGTACAGTCACACACACGGAAAATCAATCTGGCTTATGAATACTGATGCAAAACCCTTCAATAAAATGCCATCAAAAAAGTTAGCAGTACATGACTGATCAAGTGGAGTGCATCACAGGAATGTGGGCTTGGTTCAGTATTAGAGAAACTAGTCTCCATGATAGATCAAAAAAGAAAAATCTATTTGTCATCTTAACAGGTACCAAAAATGCTTTGCTAAAATTCAGCATCCAGTGATATATCAATTGTGGCAATGGTTATGTGCCTATACACATTTATTCACAACTCACTAGACAATATTCTTTACAAGGATGAATTTTATGAAATGTAAATTGTCGATAAACCTAACTTCATAAGAACAAATAAAATAAGTCTTTGGTAACAGAAAAAAATATCTGACAACACATTCTGGATTATAAAGAAATATTTTAAACTTAGTAAAATTAAAATAAGTGGATTTGTCACCTTTGTTGTTTTATTTTAAATACCATATAGTCTCATGACAAAACAGTGTCATATCATGTGAAACATGAGAAACATTTCCAATTAAGTCAAATGTATAAGAATGCTCACTTTCTTTGAAATAACAAACCTGACTCAGAAAGTACCAGCCAGGAGATAAGAGAAAGGTGTAACAGGTATAAACATTGGAATGGAAGTTGCAAACATCATTATTTGTAGATATTTGAAGTATGTACCTAGAAAGAATGGAGAAGGAAACGGCAAGCCACTCCAGTATTCTTCCTGGAAAATTCCATAGACAGAGGAATCTGGCGGGCTACCGTCTACGGGGTTGCTAAGAGTTGGCCACTACTGAGCACATCAGCACCTAGAAAGAAGAGAATCAACTGGAAAATTATTAGAAACAGTAAGAGAAGTTAATAAGACACATGGCTAGTTGTAACTGGTACTTGTAGGAACAGAGGTAGGAAGAAAAGGAAAAACTGGATGTACTCATCACCCACTAGGGGAGGTTTCAGTTGTATCACCCACCATCATTCACATGCTCCTGACATGCCCCCACCCTCAGGCCAAGCACTACAGGGCATCACTTTAGCTCTGAGACATGGTGCTGCTGTCTCTTACCCTGGCCAGAGACTAGGTTGAGTATAAAGAAAAATGACAAAGGATATTATGGAAGGACATGTCACTGGGCAGCAGAACCTGGATGACAGTCCTGGGGAAAGAGGGCTGAGACTATCAAATAAGGAGAGAAAAGAATGGGTTTTCAGAGGTCATGAGCTTGTGCTTCATAGCCTAAAGCAGCCTTTTTACCGTTTTGATCAGTCACCCAGTGTGTTAGTTTTTTTTTTTTTTTTTTTTTAACATTTACAAATTGTGAGACTCCACGTTTTAAAAAATCTGAATATTCAGTGTGTCTTGAAAAATTAGAAGCTTCAGCATTGCATGACACCCTTTCTACAAAGGGCAGCAGTTGGCTGGAATTGTGCAGTGGCTGTCTGTCTCCTTTAGATGCCCCCCGGGCTCTCCAGTCTGCTGAGTGCAAATGCTCTTTCTCTTGTAGCATTATCACTCCTCTGTCTGCCCTGGGAAGCATTTCAGTGATTGATAGTAAACCAAAGAGTGATACTGGGTACATGTGTAGACAGTTGACTTGTCATGCTATTGGGAAAAGTGGTGAAATCATTTGAAGAAATTAGGAAATATTTGCTTCTTTACATGACTTCTTCAAAACCAGTAATACTTCTCTGGTTCCCTCATCTTATTTCTACAATTGAAAATTGTTATTTTAAAAATTCAAAGATTGATTATGGCCATTCTGAATGGAGTGAAGTGATATCTCACAACAAGTGCTGGAGAGGGTGTGGAGAAAATGGAACCCTCCTATACTGCTGGTGGGAATGTAAATTGATAAAGCCATTATGGAAGATAGTATGGAAATTCCTTAAATAACTAGGAATAAAACCACTATATAACCCAGCAATACCACTTCTAGGCATATACCCTGAAGAAACCAGAACTGAAAAAGACACATGTACCCCAATGTTCATTGAAGCACTATTTACAATAGCCAAGACATGGAAGCAACCTAGATGTCCATTGACAGATGAATGGATAAAGGAGGTGTGGTACATATATACAATAGAATACTGCCCAACCATAAAAAGGAACACATTTTAGTCAATTCTAATGAGGTGGATCGGAGAAGGCAATGGCAACCCACTCCAGTATTCTTGCCTGGAGAATCCCAGGGATGGCAGAGCCTGGTGGGCTGCCGTCTATGGGGTCACACAGAGTCAGACACGACTGAAGCGACTTAGCAGCAGCAGCAGTAATGAGGTGGATGAACCTAGAGTCTATTATACAGACTGATGTAAGTCGGAAAGAGAAAAACAGATATTGTATATTGATGCAAATATATGAAATCTGCTAAGATGGTACTGACAAATTTGTTTGCAGAGCACCAATGGAGATGCAAACAGAGAGAATAGACTTAAGGACAAGTGGGGGGAAGAAGAGAGAGAGGGTGAGATAAATGGAGAGAGTAGCATGGATGCATATACACTAATGTATGTAAATAGATAGCCAATAGGAATTTTCTGTGTGACTTCAGGAACTCAAACTAGGCCTCTGTAATAACCTAGAGGGGTGGGAATGGGCGGGAGGTGGGAGGGAGATTCAGGGGAGAGGGGCCATGTGTACCTATTGTTAATTCATGTTGATTTATGACAGAAACCAAACCAATATTGTAAACCAATCATCAATCAATTAAAAATAAATAAATATTAAAAAAATTCCAAGATACTGCCTATCTTTGCAGAAAAGTAGCCATTGCCTACATTTTCCTTGATGCATTGTTCTTTCTGAATTCTGCAACACATGCAGAATTCATTTTAGCCCAGGGAAATTTTTGTTCTTTGTCATGTCATTAGGATTAATTGAACCTTTAGATTTTACACATTCTATAAGCACATTAGGTAGGAAAAATGGGACAGGCTTTTGCTGTCATTTAGGCTGTGGTTTTTTTCCTAGCCTATATGAACCTATATCAGGCTCCCAGATGAGTTAGGCATAGTAGAAGCGTGCATTTTCCTTTCATTTTTGCTGAAGAAAGGTGGATGATTTTGTCAGTGAGGAAGTAGACCAAGTGTAAGCAGCCCTTTGAGACTATATCTAGCTGTTGTTGATGAAGCAAACAACAATTTGATTTGACTTATTTAAAGCTAAAGTTTATTTTATAGGCTTTAAATAAATTTTATAATCTATTGCTTGTGGCCCCAATTCCATTTTTTCCATTCACTCCAGGACTTTTAGTCCCAATTATCTTTCCTTTTGTATCACTGGTATTTCTGTTACCACTAGTCACTTCTTAGGAGGAAAAAAGCTTAAGAAAATCCCTAAGAACCCTTCCATGACCCACCACAGAGACATTTAATTGCTTGCTTTCCTTTAAGCCTTATGTGGAAGCACCTGGCACTCCATCAGAAATTGAAAAATGTTTTCTCAATTTGAATCAGCCACATTTTCCAAAACATAGTCTACTGGCTGCCTCCAGTTTCTGACTGTCCACTTAGTGAGTAGCTCCTGCCAGTCTGAATTCTTCATACACATTCCTCTGTCTCTGTTGGGGTCTTCTCTCTAAGACCCCCAGATATCTCCTGCACATCATCCTTCATGCTCCCCAAAGAAAACCAAACCCACAGTCCTAACATTCTTCAACATTTCTGCCATATTTGACATGTGTCAAATGTCCTTCTGAGTGTAAGAGGCAGCACTCATGGGATGTAACTAGAACTCTGTTTTTGCCTCTCTGTAAATTTTTTCAGTGAGGAAAAGTCTACTCTTACGTCTTAAGGGAAACTCAGGAACCTTTGTGTTCACTCGCAGGCAACAAAATGTCGTTGTTGTTGTTGTCATTCAGTCACTTAGTACTGTCCAACTCTTTGCAACCCCATGGACTGCAGCACACCACCTTCCCTGTCCTTCACCTTCTTTTGGAGTTTGCTCAAACTCGTGTCCATTGAGTCGATGATGCCATCCAACCATCGTATCCTTTGTTGTCCCCTTCTCCTCCTGCCCTCAATTTTCCCCAGCATCAGGGTCTTTTCCAATGAGTTGGCTCTTTGCATCAAGTGGCCAAAGTATTGGAGCTTTAACTTCAGTATCAGTCCTTCCAATGTGTATTCAGAATTGATTTCATTTGGGATTGACTAGTTTGATCTTCTTGCTGTCCAAAGGACTCTGAAGAGTTTTCTCCAGCACCGCAATTCGAAAGCATCAGTTCTTCAGTGGTCAGCCTTCTTCATGGTCCAACTCTCCCATCTGTACATGACTACTGGAAAAACCATAGCTTTGACTATACAGACCTTTGCAGCAAAGTGATGTCTCTGCTTTTTAATATGCTGTCTAGATTTGTCATAGCTTTTCTTCCAAGGAGCAAGCATCTTTTAATTTCATGGCTGCAGTCACTATCCACAGTGATTTTGGAGCCCAAGAAGATAAAATCGGTCACTGTTTAGGTTTCTTCTCCATCTATTTGCCATGAAGTGAAGGTACTGGATGCCATGATCTTAGTTTTTTGAATGTTGAGTTTTAAGCCGGCTTTTTAACTCTCCTCTTTCACTTTCATCAAGAGACTTTTTACTTCCTCTTTGTTTTCTGCCATTGCTATGCTAAGTCGCTTCAGTCCTGTCCCGACTCTGTGCGACCCCATAGACGGCAGCCTACCAGGCTCCGCCGTCCCTGGGATTCTCCAGGCAAGAATACTGGAGTGGGTTGCCATTTCCTTCTCCAGTGCATGAAAGGGAAAAGTGAAAGTGAAGTCGCTCAGTCGTGTCCGACTCTTAGCGACCCCATGGACTGTAGCCTACCAGGCTCCTCCGTCCATGGGATTTTCCAGGCAAGAGTACTGGAGTGGGGTGCCATTGCCTTCTCCGTTTCTGCCATTAGGGTGATGTTATCTGCATATCTGAGGTTAATGATATTTCTCCTGGGATTCTTGATTCCAGTTTGAGCTTCATTCAGCCTGGCATTTTGCATGATGTACTCTGCATGTAAGTTAAATAAGCAGGGTGACAATATATAGCCTTGACGCACTCCTTTCCCAATTTGCAACCAGTACGTTGTTCCATGTCCGGTTCTAACTGTTGCTTCTTGACTTGCATACAGATTTCTCAAGAGGCAGGTAAGGTGATGTGGTATTCCCATCTCTTTCAGAATTTTCCACACTTTGTTGTGATCCACACAGTCAAAAGCTTTAGCGTAGGCAATGAAGCAGAAGTGGATGTTTTTCTGAAATTCCCTTGCTTTTTCTATGATCCAGCGGATGATGGCAATATGATCTCTGGTTCTTCTGCTTTTTCTAAATCCAGCTTGCACATCTGGAAGTTCTCAGTTAAAATGTTTTACTGTTACTTTTTATATTATTTATATATTTATTTTTGGCTGCCCTGGTCCTTCGTTGCTGCATGTGGACTTTCTTTTGTTGGAGAGCACAGGCTGCGGAGCCTAGCCTCAGCAGAGTGGCACATGGGCTTAGTTGGCCTGTGGCCTGTGAAATATCCCCAGAACAGGGATTGAATCTGTGTTCCCTGTATTGGCAGGTGGATTCTTAACCACTAAACCACCAGGGAGGTCTAATAGTGTCACTTTAAATCACTGCTTTCAGCCAGTGTCTCCAGAGTGATTGGAAGAGCCTCCGGCTTCATTTCGGCTCTTCTCCTCTCCTTTGGTAAGACTTGCTGTAGGCAAAAAGCCTCAGCTCCTTCTCCTTTTTCCTGGCCTTTGGCCATCTTGCTGAGGTTCTGTCCTTTCCAGATCAAAACATGAATAGGAAGAAGTCCAAATAACAGAAAAACAAAAACTTTCACTTGAAGATTTTACTCAACTAGTGTTATTTGAAGATGGCTTCTCATGCTCCAAATGAAGCAGACTAGAACAGACACCCTTGAGGTCCTTTTTTCAAGAATTCTTCGTATACCTCTGTTCTTCTCCTCAATCTGCTAAAAGCAACCTCCTCAAATGTTAATACTTTAATCAGTACTTATGAGCAGTAGAGTTGATTTTCATTCCAATCATTTCCAACCTTTGGAGCACATCAGATTCACTTGGCAAAAATTTTTTTCAATAAAAATGCCATTATCAAGCCCCAGGCCTATTGAGGGAGAATCTCTATACTGGGGCTCTGTTCTGTTTGTTTTTGAAATTCCACAGATGATTATGATGCTCACTTAAGGCTGAGGACATGAGATCTAACCTAGTTTATAGTTAATAATGTGCTGCTTACCTCCTCCCTGGACTCTCAACTTCCCTGAGGTTGTTTTCATCTTTATTATACCCTCTACAGTGGTAAAGAATCTGCCTGCAATTCAGGAGACCCCGTTCGATTCCTGGGTTGGAAAGATCTGCTGGAGAAGGGGTAGGCTACCCACTCCAGTATTCCTGGGCTTCCCTGGTGGCTCAACTGGTAAAGAATCCACCTGCAATGTGGGAAACCTGGGTTCAATCCCTGGTTTGGGAATATCCCCTGGAGAAGGGAAAGGTTACCTACTCCAGCATTCTGGCCTGGAGAATTCCACGGACTCTATAGTCCATGGGGTTGCAAAGAGTCAGACATGACTGAGCGACTTTCACTTTTTACAGATCCTTAATAATACGAGATTTTGAGTGTTTTATGGTTTGAAGGAATTCAAAATCTCAAGGTTCTAGCAGAGAAGCTTTGTCACCAGTTATTTGTTCAGTTTTCAAACTGAACTGCGTATAGATTCAGCACTCAGTAAATATCGCAGGAAGAGTTGGCTGGCTGGGTGGTGCCTAGGAAGGAGAGGTGAGGCAACAGTCTAGTTAAATAAGATGCACTATTTATGGTTCCAGGATTTTTTTTGAAGTATCTCATGTCTGGCTGTGGAAGAGCTTCCTTTATTTAACCTCAATTCATGTTCAGGACAATCATTCAATAGTGAGACTGTTTACCCTCATTTTTAGATGAGGAAAAGGACTTCTCTGGTGGCTCAGATGGTAAAGCATCGGCCTACAATGCAGGAGACCCAGGTTCGATCGCTGGGTTGGGAAGATTCCCTGGAGAAGGAAATGGCAACTCACTCCAGTATTCTTGCCTGGAAAATCGCATGGATGGAGGAGCCTGGTAGGCTACAGTCCACGGGGTCACAAAGAGTTGGACACAACTGAGCAACTTCACTTTCACTTAGATGAGGAAACTGAGTCTCAGAGAAGGAAAGTAACTTGACTTTCAAGGCCACACACCTATAAGTTACACAGTCAAGATTTCTAACCCAGTTTCTCTGACTTCACAATGCAGACTTCTTAAATACTATTTAAGTAGCACTTTTCAAAGAGAGTAGAGCTTTAGAGCAATTTGGGCACATACTTGGGTTTGCCACTTCCATTGCCCCTTCCACTGCCTTCCTTCTTTTTGGTCTGTCTTCCTCTCTGTAGTCTGTTTACCTGCTCTCCTACCATACAGGGTGCAGTAATGGAAGGATTTTAGTGAAAGGAAGGGGCTGTACCCTGATGAGATTATTTCAGAAAGTTCACTCTGGCAGCATTTATGCAAATTGTGTAGGACTGGAGCCATCCTAACATGCCCAAGACTTATTGAAGCTATTGAAGTAGTTAGGGGCAGACAGAATGCTTTAGTAATAGAGGCAGAAAGAAAGGAGAGGATGTCAACTGTTAAGCAGGTGAAGTTGAAGAGACTTAGTGATAGGTTAGATGGGAGACATGAAGGGCTGGAGAGATTTAGATCTATGGAGTGTTGCTGTGGTTGTCTGGAGAGATTGCTGTGAATTCATTCTCAAGAGAAGTAGTAGATTTGGGGTAGGGAGAAGTGAGTTTGTTTGCAAACAAGTTTGATGGACCTGTGAAACATAAAAGTATAAAATTGTCTTGTAGGTGGTTATATATTACAGTCTAGAGATAGGTCAGCCCTATTTAGGGATACAAATCTGAGACATCAGCACATTGGTCATAGTTGAAACCATGGAAGTGGATACTGTTGTTTAGAGAAAGAGTTGAAAGGGAACCCAGAGAGCACTGAGGAAGTGATTTCTGTGACTTTAATAAAGCATACTGCCTCTGTCCTAAGGCCTTTTTGACCTTGAAGAAATCTTTGGCTCTCTCTGAACCGATGTCCTTGCTGATAAAGGTTAGTGTAGGGGATGTCTAAAGCCCCTTTTGCTGCTGACGTTCTATGCTACTAATCCTTTGCATTAGTTTTCATTACTGCTTTGGGACAAATATGACATTTATTAATTGCTCGATTTTGTAACCTTGCAAGTATCAGTAAACCCATGCAGTCACATTGGTCCCTCATCTATCTGATTTGCAGAATGACTGCCCTGTACATGTCAAGTCCTCTATCATTCTTTTTTTTAATTATTTTATTTTTGGCTGTGATGGGTCTTCGTTGTTGCCTGAGGGGTTTCTCTAGTTTGGTCAGCAGGGGCTACTTTCTTGGTGCGATGTGTGGGCTTCTTATTGTGGTGGCTTCTCTTTAGAGCATAGGCTGTAGGGCACATGGTTTCAACAGTGGTGGCACTTGGGTTCAGTAGTTGTGGCACATGGACTTTGTGGCCCCGTATGGGATCTTTCCGGACCAGGGATCGAACTTGTGTCCCCTGCATTGGCAGGTGGATTCTTAACCACTGGATCACCAGGGAAGCCCCTCCATCATTCTTTGAAAATAGCCTGGAGCACCATGATCATGGCAGGTTTGAGGAATCCACCTCATGAGCTGAGCCTCTGAAGCCAGACCCCTGCGCTTAAATTCCTCTACCCCTTAACTGGTTATGGCATCTCAAGCACCTTTTTTTAACCTCTGTTTCTCTTTTCCCTCATCTATAAACTGAGGATAATAACCCTAGAAATGGTGTAGAGATTAAATGAATTGATATCTACACAGTACTTAGAACGGTACTTGGCACATGTGCCCTCAGTAAATGTAAGCTCTAAGTGGATGATGATAATGATAACGACAACATTGTCTGGTAAAAAGTGTCATAACCATAAAAGCTGAAGAAGTCTCCTCTCTTAGACTTTCAGTTTTCAAATGGAGAGTGAAGAAGAAACATCTGTACCACTTCCTAATAAGTGGGACTTCAGATGATTGAACTCATCAGTGGTAAAAATTAATTTCCTACCAACAAATTGGGCTTCAGGTTAAAAAAAAAGGCATGCAGATGCTGAATTATGGTTGCATTTAGTTCATAAATTAGTTAATATGAGATAGGAGAAAATAGAGCACCCCTCCCCCTATTTAATACTCTGTTTTTTGTTGCATTTACTAGTTATATTAGCTTGAAGCTGGATAAAAGCAAAAGTACAAATTAGAAACTTCCCCCTTTCTCAGTAATAGCACTCACTGTCTTTAAGCGTCTTAGAGGTTAGGTAACTCTTGCCTGTGCAGCTGTCATCCTCTAAAGCTAAAAATTTTTCCCTAAAGCATATAGTTTATAAATCTTTAGATTTGGGGCAACAGCTTCAAGCTTCTGCAGATCATTTGGCTTGGTCCTCAAAATATACCTACAAGGTATCAGCTACCTGGAGGGAAAGATGCCTCGCAAGGAATGGTAACCTTTGAAACTTCTTGAGTCTTTTTCTGATCTCTTCCCCTTTCCTCTAACAATTTTGAGAGGGACTGGGCTCATGGTGTTTATCAGGCTCAGCCAAATGTGTGTCTGTGCATTTTATTATATGCCAGGAAGGACAGTAGCATGACAGCAGGAATTCAAAACAGGGTTTACAATGAATAAATGAGAATAAGCCTCTGGGATTAGTCCCGATTGAGAAGTTCAGCGAGATCAGGGAAGGTTGCTACTGCTGTTGGGATGGGCAAATGGTTTGCTGCAGGGAATAGGATTCACTGATCCAGCTACATTTTTAGTTCCCGATGGCCTCTCCACCTCCACGGGGTTCATCTCTCCTCAGACAGACTCAGAGTGAAATTCTTAGAAATGTGTTTTTTCTTATTTTGCCGCCTTAGAAGATGTCCACTTGATTGCAGATGAACTTCTCAGTTCATACCTTTTAGACCACAGAAGCTGTGTCTCTCTAAAAATTACTACAGTCTTAGAGAAGAAGATGAGAGAATTTTCTTCCACAGAATCAAATTAAAAAGCAAGAGAACAAAGGAAGCTTTTTGATGAACGTAGTGGAAGGGTTTAGTTCAGTTCAGTCACATAGTCATGTCCAACTCTTTGCTACCTCATGGACTGCAGCATGCCAGGCTTCCCTGTCCATCACCAACTCCCAGAGCTTGCTTAAACTCATGTCCATCACGTCGGTGATGCCATCCATCCATCTCATCCTCTGTCATCCTCTTCTCTTCCTGCCATCAATCTTTCCCAGAATCAGGGTCTTTTCCAAGGAGTCAACTCTTCACATGAGGTGGCCAAAGTATTGGAGTTTCAGCTTCAGCATCAGTCCTTCCAATGAATGTTAAGGACTGATTTCCTTAAGGATTGACTGGTTGGATCTCCTTGCAGTCCAAGGAACTCTCAAGAGTCTTCTCCAGCACCACAGTTCAAAAGCATCAATTCTTCAGTGCTCAGCTTTTTTTTTATGGGCCAACTCTCCCACCCATACATGACTATTGGAAAAACCATAGCTTTGCTAGATGGACCTTTGTCACAAAGTAATGTCTCTGCTTTTTAATATGCTGTCTAGGTTGGTCATAGCTTTTCTTCAAGGAGCAAGCATCTTTTAATTTCATAGCTGCAGTCACCATCCACAGTGATTTTGGAGGCCAAGGAAATAAAGTCTGTCACTGTTTCCATTGTTTCCCCATCTATTTGCCATGAAGTGATGGGACCAGATGCCATGATCTTCCTTTTTTGGATGTTGAGTTTTAAATCAGGTTTTTGACTCTCCTCTTTCATTTTCATCAAGAGGCTCTTTAGTTCCTCTTCGCTTTCTGCCATAAGGGTGGTGTCATCTGCATATCTGAGGTTATTGATATTTCTCCCGGCAATCTTGATTCCAGCTTGTGCTTCATCCAGCCCAGCATTTTGCATGATGTACTCTGCATATAAGTTAAATAAGCAGGGTGACAATATACAACTTTGACATACTCCTTTCCCAGTTTGGAACCAGTTTCAGCATCAGAAAAGGCATTTAGAAAAGGCAGAGGAACCAAAGATAAAATTGCCAACATCCGTTGAATCATAGAAAAATCAAGAGAGTTCCAGAAAAACATACACTTCTGCTTTATTGACTACGCCAAAGCCTTTGACTGTGTGGATCACAGAAAACTGGAAAATTCTTGGGGAGAAGAATACCAGACCACCTTACATGCCTCCTGAGAAATCTGTATGCAGTTAAGAAGCAATGGTTAGAACTGGAAATGGAACAATGGACTGGTTCCAAATCAGGAAAGGAGTGGAAGGGTAGGCTGGCTCATTTTGCGATCATAGCATGGAGTATTTTCATTGAGAGAAGCCCGTATGTATGGAGTCTTTACTGCTTACAAGGCCTATTATGGACATCATTTGATGTTTACAACGAAGACATTTGTGTCTCCACTTCATAAATGAGTAAAGCAAGCCCAGAGAAGCTAGCAAACTTGTCTAAGGTCACTGTGCTGGAAGTATGATCGTCTGACTCCAGGTTTGGAACTTTTTTTTTTTTTTTTGCTGTAGTCCTACTGACACTAATATGTTGAACACTTTTAGAAGTTTCCCAGATACCCAACTGGAAGGCCCAAGTATATAAACCCAACTGTATTTGCAACTTTTGCATGTTTTAAAGTTAACTTTATACATTATCCATAAAGCCATCAGTTCTTTTTTCCCTGCTTGCCAGTTGGGTTAATCCTTTAGGAGAAAGATAGCAAACCTGCAGAGAGAAACATATAACATGTAAACAGTAAAGGACAACAATCAAAACCCTGGTTTATGGCGTAAAAGAAGGCACTAAAAAAAAAAATGGGTGCTGCCTAAAATGTATAAAAGTGGTGAAGAACAACAAAAAATGATACCAACTCATTGTTCTATTCTGTTTGAAGGACTTGAGAATGGGGACTGGATGGCTATTTTTAATATCTTCCCTGATATTTTCTCTTGAAAAAAATTAAACAAAATAACTGCAGTTCACATTTATTTGTTTGTCTGAACTTTGCTGATGCCCTAGGCCATAAGGTTCTTTTGCCAGACCTTTGAAGCCCCCATTTTGCCTTTTTACTTCCTCCATTTAAAGACTGTGGCTCCATGTAAGTGACATGATAGCCTTTTAGCTGTTATCAAAGACGAAAGGTGAGGGGGTCAAAAGCCCCTTAGTAAACTCTTGCTTTGATTTTCTAATCCTTGCTGCTGCTTTTAAGTTTTAAGGATTAGATTCAGCACCCTCGAGGTATATGCTATGAAGGGTCTCTGTACTTACTGGCTCTCAGAAACTGTCCAGTAAACGATTGATCACAGTTCCTGAGATCATCTATTTTTCTTTCATTATGATAACAAAGTAAGATCCTTGCAGCCAGAATCGCATCCTCAAGCACATTTTTCATTCCTCCCATATGTAATAACAGCCCCTGCTGAGTTTCTTTGATGTTACTTTTGTCTCATTTGATGAATTATGCTTCAGAGGAAATGGCAGAACCAACTGGGCAGAATACACAGATTCCAGTTGAGAAAGTCAGAGGCTATGAAATGAGCTTCATTTCCTTGACTTCATGCCGTCTCAGAAATAAATAACTTTGAGGGCTCTTTGGGAACAGTGCCAAGGAGAACCAATGGTTCTGTCGGTGATCTGTAACTCACCCCAGACAAGTGTCCAGTGTTGTGTGAGGCTGCTGAAGACTTATTGGTGTTCAGGGCCCAGTGAAATGTAGCTTGAGGGGGGTGTGTATATGTTTCTGTCTCCATTCTTTGTCCTGTCACGGCCACTTATAATGTTGTGTGTCAAAGAGATTTGGAAGCTTAGCATTCCAGTTTAGACTCGTGGTTAGCATTTTAAACAAAGGATCTTCATTCTTATTGTTTTGTCTTCCATTTAGATTCTAGTTCCCATTCTGTTTTTCTCGATATTGATATATTTTGAGGACTAACTTAATATGCAATAAAATGTGTACATTTTAATTACTTTTTAAATAATTTTTTACATATGTTTATGCCTGTATCAACAGCACCCAGAGCAGGATATTAGTCCCAAGGGTAACCACTCTTTTGACTTCTACCTTTGTAGATTGCTTTTGGCTGTTCTGGAACTTATAAAGAGGGAGTCATAAAGTATGTACTCTTTTGTGTTTGATTTTTTTCATTCAACATTATACATATACATGTTGTTGAGTAAAGAATTCATTGTGTAGTGCTGTTCTGTTCATGGACATTTGGGTTGTTTCCAGTTTGGGGCTATTGTAAGTAATAATGTAAGGAACATTCTTGTACATGGCTTTTAGTAGACATAAACACTCATTTCTCTTGGCTATATACCCCAAAGTGGAATTTCTTAATCATAGATCATGTATATATATTTTCTTTTAATAGGTAGAAGGCAATGGCAACCCACTCCAGTAGTCTTGCCTGGAAAATCCCATGGACAGAGGAGCCTAGTAGGCTGCAGTCCATGGGGTCATGAAGAGTTGGACACTGAGCGACTTCACTTTCACTTTTCACTTTCCTGCATTGGAGAAGGAAATGGCAACCCACTCCAGTGCTCTTGCCTGGAGAATCCCAAGGACAGGGGAGCTTAGTGGGCTGCCGTCTATGGGGTCGCACAGAGTCGGACACAACTAAAGCAACTTAGCAGCAGTAGCAGTTAGTAGGTAGTATGATGTACTACCAAACATTTCCCTTAAGTTATTGTACCAGTAAACACTCCTGAGTTCCTATACTTTGAAAGTACACTTTTCCTCTGCAATATTTTTGTTCTAGATTGGTGATATTAGTTAATGTGGGATATGGAGACATTGTCTGTTCATCTCGGATTATACACGTACACATATTTTTGTATTTCACATTCATTCAGTATGGATTCAGAAGTGCATATTTGCCTTGTCATATGCTTGAAGATTTAATTTTAAATTGCTCCTAGGAATTGAAAGGCAGCTATGTGTTAGTTTGAAAAAAATATTAAGCACAGTAAAGTTTATTAAATAGGTGTTTGATTTTTATAAGTGTGGTATTTACTTTATACCCAGAGTTAAAACCATAAGGGTGAATTGATTCAGGGAAGAGCTAGATCCTGCGTCTGGTGTTATTTTTGCAACAGGCTGAATTACATTTTTGCATTTTATTCAACAGCTGAATTGCTGTTTTCTCTCATTTATTCTTTACCTCTTTGAGAGGAAGGAATAACACTGCTTAGAATTCTCAGCCCCGAGCATTTTGATTCTGTCAAGTATATATCAGCAGATGGTTAAAAAAGAATGGAAACTTAGAACTTGAATGTCTTAGTTCACAACTTGGATTCATTCAGGTAACCTACCTGCATGGGCTGGAGGGCACTGTAACTAATGATAGTCTTGATATGAGAAGAATTATCAAAGTAAAGAGCATATAGAATCAGTCTAGAAAGTCCTATTAGGCTGGATTTTCAAAAACTAGAGTTCTCTTCCCTTTTGGACAGAGCTGTATTAGTCGGTGTATTCATTCATCATTCACTTGTACAGTGATTCAACACTTGCTTATTGAGTGCTATATGCCATGCCTTGTTCTGGATACTAGGAGTATAGCAGGGAGCCCCCATGGAGTTTGCATTCTTGAGGACAAAGAGGGAAGAAAACATTGTATACATATTGTCATGTGGTGCCCTGGAGGATAAATGAAAACAGAGTGGGGGGATGGGAGTGTAGGCTTGGTGGTGGACTCTGCTGTTGCTTTTTATAAGGAAAGGTCAAGGAAAACCTCTTAGTCAATGGTGTTTGTACAGAGAGCTGAAAGGATGGAACAGTGTAGATGTCCACTGGAAGGAAAAGTAAGCTGAGTGGAGGGGGAACATGCCTGGTGGGCCAAAGGACAGTAAGGAGGCCTCTGCAGTTGGAGGGAAGGCAGTGAGTGGGGAGAGCAGTTGGAGGAGGGTAGGCAGAGAGATGGCAGGGACCCAGAAAGAGCACTATAGGTCATTGTAATGACTTCAGCTTTTTCCCTGAGTGGGAATCCACCAAAGGGTTTTGAACAGGAAGTGACTATTCAAATTTTATTTTAAGGATGATTTGAAGGTTGGGTGGAGAAGTAACAAGGGTAGAAACAGGGAAACGGGTGAAGATCTCTCACAGGTGTGTTCAGGTAAGAACCAAATAGCATAGATGTTTGATTTTGTGGTTGTCACCATCTCTGATCTTTATTAGTGAAGATAATTATTGTTTATACAGACATGCATGAACAATGTTGGCACATTTGAGTCATGCTAGAATTAATTTAGTAATATTCGAATTAGCAATATGCTATGAATTATGGTTAATCCTTTTTTTCTACTCATCTAATATTGATTTTCTTCTGTAAGCTCTTCCTCTTTCACCTGTTTTTATTCAATATTGTTATAACATTTGTTCAGTTGTACATGCTCAAACTTTAGCTGTTTGTGACTCCTCTCTCTTCATCCTCTGTACATCCAGACAGTCAGGATCTGGGTTGTTACCTTCCAGTCTCCACATCCATCTCCTTTTCCTGCCATTCCCAACTTTAGTTTAGATCCTCTTTTCATCAAATGGCAACTCACTCCAGTATTCTTGCCTGGAAAATCCCATGGATGGAGGAACCTGGGGGGCTACAGTCCATAGGGTCGCAGAGTCGGACACAACTGAGCAACTTCACTTCAGTTCATCTCAGAGTTAGCTATCAAATTCTCCATCTTTAATTCATGGAGAAAGCATCAAAACAATATAGGTTTTGAAGTGACATCTTGATTCAGATTCATTCAGATCTTTGTTCTTCCATATAGTTATAGGGCCTTTTGCAATTTTTGAACCTACAATTGTCCCTTTTACAAGATGAGCATAACAGTATCTGCTTTATAGGATTACAAGGAAAACTAAATGATAAATGTTTAAAGTAACTGGAAGCCCTGGGCACATAGAAAATGTTGGTTCTTTCCACCTTCCATTCTTCCACTTCCCTCTATCTATGATCCATCCACCTGGCAGGCCCTAAAGTGAAGCTCTCATTGTATTGTTCCTCTTGTTAAAAACCTTCAACAGTTCCCTGTTGCTCCACACGTTCAATACAAGCACCTTTTCCTGGCATTCAGAGCTCCAATACTCTGATTCCAACTTTAATTTGCATCTTTTCCCCATTACCTATTCTTCTCCATGTACTTCATGTATTAGCCAAGTTCACTATTATATACCCATGCTGCCAAATCTATATAAAATATTGTCTATTAAAATCCTACCTGTCCTTCGAATTCTCTCTCAAATATCATTGCACTTGCAAAGGTGTAGACAATCTGGAAATGGTTTCTCCCTGTCTGAAATGTTACTGCACATGGAGGAGGCAACATTGTGCCTGTGCTCTGGAGCCAGAATGA
The DNA here is from genome assembly GCF_054371585.1 of Giraffa tippelskirchi. Classification (NCBI taxonomy): domain Eukaryota; kingdom Metazoa; phylum Chordata; class Mammalia; order Artiodactyla; family Giraffidae; genus Giraffa; species Giraffa tippelskirchi. The sequence continues at coordinate 163,607,390 of NC_137275.1, forward strand.
CGAGGTCCCACTGCTTCCTGTCATCCTGGGCACATTACTTAATCCTTGCATCTCAGTTTCCCCTGCAAAATGGAATAATGATACTTCCTTTATAGTTATTGTGAGGATTAAATGAGGTTCTACATGTGATGCACTTTAAATAGTGTCTGGCACTTGGAAAGCTTAAATCAGTTTTTAGAATTATAGGTATGCATAATCAACATTATTTCATTAGCTGGATAACTAAATGAAATAGGGGGACTTCAAATTAAAAGCTGTTGGAGAGACAGTGGAAAGGGTATGGACTAGTATTCTCATACTGGTTTCTAGTACTGGTTCTCATTACTAAACAAGCTGTGTGATGTTGATTATGCCAGCCTCTCTGGATCTTACTTTCTTCAACTGCAAAGGAGACCAAACAAAAATCACTAAGCTTTCTTTCAGTTCAAATTAGGCACATGGATATCTGACGCCTCCAAATCAAATCAACCAAAACAGAACTCAGTTTCTACTCTAAAAGAACTCTTTCCCTGCCTCTGTAAATGATGCTGCCATTTACCCAGTTTAAGTAAAGCATCTCTGAGTTGCCTTTGGATTATTTATTTCTTTCACCATCTAAATCTAATCCATCTATACATCCTATTGGTTCTACTTTCAAAATATATCCTGAATCCACCTACTTCTCCCCCATCACCATTGGTAGAACCCTAGTCCAATAATCTCTTGTCTGCCCTGTTGCCATGGTTCCTAATCCATCTTTCTATCTGCACTCTTAGTCTCTTTCAGCCTGTTTTGCACAGAGCCAAAATGATATAAAACATAAACCAGATAGTATCATTCTCCTGCTCAAAACTCACAGTGGGTTTTCATCATACTTAGACTAAGATCCAGACTTTTTTACCCATTCATATCACTCTGTCCCTTATGCTTCAGCTGCACGGCCCTTTTGTTTTTTTGCCAGTTCACCACACTTATGTTTGCCTTGGTCCTTTGCATCTGCTATTCTCTGTGGTTGGAATATTCATTCCCCAAATGTCAGCAGGGCTTGCTTGTCATTTTGATCCCAGCTCTGTCTAATTGCACCCTCCCTTCTCCCAGTAGTGCTCCATCACACCACCCTATTTTATTTTTTTCCTAAGGCTTACCACTATCTAAAAAATAGCTCACGTATTTATCTCTCCCCCTCTACCCTGCCCCAAGTAGAAATTAAATGTTTTCATAGGGCCTGATTCCTACCACAGTGCCTGGCACATAGCTGGCACACAGAAGAAAAAAAGAATCTGAATACACTAAAGTATAAACTGATTTTTAATGATATGAAAGTTTATATTAATTACATGAGCCAAGTTTGTGTTTTCAAAATTCGAGGTCCTGTTGATTTTTCCTTCATTTAATCCCTCATACTGAATGAACATGATTGAACACATATGCTTGTGTTAGATATATGATTGTAAATAAAACAATAGTAATACAATTACAGGTTGGTTTTTTCCCCCTCCTTGACCTGAATAGTTCCCAGATTTACCACTCTTTCCAACTTTTTTCCTACAGTACCACCTTACTGGAAATTCCCATCATCTCTGGTCCAGAGGATTGCCTCCTCTGTTTTTTTCTGTTGGTTCTAATCTCCCGGTAACGTATTCTCCGGAATGCAGCTAGAGACCTTTTCAGTCTATTATACCCATGCTGAAAACCTTCTGAGTTTCTATTATTCTCAGGATAAAGGTCTACCACCTCACGTCTCGCTAGCTCACTGTCCACTCCAGGCCATACTCACTCCCTCCCTTTCTGGCAGTCCTCGCTTCCCGGGGAAGTATACACCGCATCCTTTTGGCCTGCTTTTGGGGATCTCCGGAGATCGACCCTTCCTCAGAGAAGGCCTCTCGGGTTAAGACCAACTTCTCTCCTCCCCATATAACCCAAAGTCGCAAAGTGCTTCTTTTTCAGAGCTATAACTTTATAAACATATACTCCTGAATATGGTAACTTTATTAACATGTGTAAAGCAAGTTTGCGCTCAAAGCTATTTGCGGAAGAAACATATTGACTGGCTTCCCAACCACTCCTCGTCCCTCCCCCTAGGGCTGCGGCGCAGCTATTACGCTTTCAGCCGGCGCCAGGAACAGACATTGCAGAGCGCTTGCGCGGAGGGGCACGCATGCGCAGAGGGACGAGCCCGCTGACAGATTCTCGGTGGTGGTGGCGGCGGCCGCGGCCCTGGACTGCGGGGAATGGGAATCCTAGGTCTCTGACTGAGCACTGCCCCCGCCTCCGTGCCCGCGACATGGCCCAGGAGAAGATGGAGCTAGACCTGGAGCTCCCTCCGGGCACAGGTGGGAGCCCGGCGGAGGGCAGCAGCAGTAGTGGCGGCGGGGGCCTCAGGAGATCTAACAGCGCCCCCCTGATCCACGGCCTCAGTGACACTTCTCCGGTGTTCCAGGCCGAGGCGCCGAGCGCCAGGCGGAACAGCACAACGTTCCCGAACCGCCACGGCCTGCTTCTGCCGGCCTCCCCCGTCCGCATGCACAGCAGCCGCTTGCACCAGATCAAACAGGAGGAGGGCATGGACTTGATCAATCGAGAGACTGTCCACGAGCGCGAGGTGCAGAACGCAATGCAGATAAGCCACTCCTGGGAGGAAAGTTTCAGCCTGAGCGACAACGACGTGGAGAAATCTGCTTCCCCGAAACGCATCGATTTCATTCCGGTGTCGCCAGCACCGTCGCCTACCCGGGGAATTGGAAAGCAGTGTTTTTCACCATCCTTGCAAAGTTTTGTGAGTAGCAATGGATTGCCTCCAAGTCCTATTCCCAGCCCAACGACCCGATTTACTACCCGGAGAAGCCAGAGTCCCATTAATTGCATTAGACCAAGTGTTCTTGGACCATTGAAAAGAAAATGTGAAATGGAAACTGACTATCAGCCAAAGAGATTTTTCCAAGGCATCACCAACATGCTTTCTTCTGACGTTGCGCAGCTGTCAGATCCGGGTGTGTGTGTATCTTCCGATACCCTTGATGGAAACAGCAGCAGCGCCGGATCTTCTTGTAACTCACCAGCGAAAGTCAGCACTACCACCGACTCTCCTGTATCGCCTGCCCAAGCGGCCTCTCCATTTATTCCAGTAGATGAACTTTCATCTAAGTGATTCACCCACCCATCCTGAGACTCGGTTTTGTTTTTGCAATGGAGAGAAAAATCAAGTTGGAACAAGCACTGAACTTTGTCGATTAATTTGAGGCTATTTCCGATTTGACCCTTTTCCTTTTTTGGAATTTCCTGAAATGTTGTTATTCTAGAGAACTTTTATGTCAGATTCCTGCGGATGCCCTTGAATTCAGTGTAGTAATATTTTCAGACGTTTTCCCAATAAGTGTGTTAAAGCATACATCTTTACGCTGCTAATATGTCTAAATACATATGTTATCCCTTGATTTTTTAAAAAACTGAGAGCTCTATTTATTTATGGGATTATTAAGTTCTGATGCAAATATAAATGTTTAATTAATCAGCATAGTAAACTGATGTTTTAAAATTCCATACTTCATGCCCACACTAATTTTTAATGTTATTGTCAGTGATTGCTAACTTCTATTTGATGAAGAACAATAACTTACCTATGTACAGCTGTTTTTAAAGTGTTAGTTTTATCCATCCAGTGGTTGTCAGTTTTACCCAGGAGTCCTTGAATATCTAATTTTCTGGGTATAGAAGTGGATGGGGAGGAAACTGATAAAAGAGCAAAATATGAAAGTTTGCAACAGATCTTTTAAATATACAAAAGTAAACATTTAAACATTTTCTAATGAAATTTTAATAGTAATTTAATATGTCATACAAATATAACTACTATACAGAATTTTTTCTTTTTTTTTTTAACCAGATAGTGCATTCCTATGGGTATATTCCTGAAGTTAAATGGGACAGTGCCTTGCAGTCTTAGCCCGCTGTACATAGGCTGAGGCCAGGTTCTTTGTTCCACTACAGACTTTATCAATTGTAGAAAATGTGTGGGATGGCCTGTTGAACTTGAGCAGAGCACCTAGGCAGATGAAACTCTCTCAGTCATTGATATGCTTTAATAAGATATTCAGTCGTGCCTCAGTGAAAATCCTTGCCAACAAGAAGCTCAAGAAACTTTTGGCTGCTTTTCTTCTTTGTCCATCTGTCACCTTGGTTTTCCCTGGCTCAGGAAGGAAGCAGCTGTTTCCTTGCCAACAGGTCCTTCCTCTCCACCTCCCAAGAAACGAGGGCATCATCAGTTAGACAAAAGTACAGTGTGACTCAAATTTCTCACAGTAAGCAACAACAGGATTGTGGAATTGTTTCAGGAACCTCTGTGGTTAAAGCTACAGCTGGAGTTGACTGCCTGGGGGATGTCAGTTAATTAAGGGGCAATGACTTGCCAGAGAAAATCAGGGGAGAGTCACCTAGGTAAATAATTATTTAATTTAGGTTTTAGTAAAGGTAGAATTATGAAATGTCCTTTTACAATTAAGACATGAAAATATTTAATGACAGATTTTTTTATATGATACTTTCTTATTTCCTGTATCTTCCTTAACTAGATAACTAGGTAGATAGAAAGAACGGCAAACAAAAGGGAAAAGGGAAAAAAATAAGAGAGACCAAGAAACCAAGAGAAAAAATTCCGGCTCATTTTTAAGTTATTGCCTACAGAGACGTTACGATTATATGGAATTTTTACAACTATGAGAATAAATGGAACCGGTCAACTCAAGAATTCAGTGACGTACAGCGAGGGTAAGATTGTGTCCACAGGCTTAAAGTTCTCTATTCTGGGTAATAGTGTTAATGTGCTCCAGTTCTGACTTTGTTGCTCAAATTCACATGTATATATCCAACTTCCTTTTGGGCTCTTTGACCTCCTCCCAGAGGTTCTTTAACCTCAGCATCTCCAGAGCAAAATTTATTATCTTTTCTTTTAACCTGTTCTTGGATGATCAGATATATCATCCTATCTGATTTCCTAAACTCAAAACCGTGGGCAGCATCTTTGACTTTCCCTCTTCCTGTGCTGCCACATTCAGCTCAATCACCATGTCCTGTCTGCTTTCGAACTGAGTCTCATATCTCCCTTTCTCTCTGTTGCCCCTGAATTTAGCTTAAGTCCCAGCCTAAGTGATCTCCCAGCCTATTTTCTTACCTCCCTTTTGATCCAGGCTTTGTACTGCCTCTAAAGTGATCTTTCTAAAATATTTGATTTTGCCATCCTCCTGCTTAAAAACTTTGTATGCTTCACCATTTTGTACATTTTAGTGAATGCTTTCTTCAGCTTGACATAGAAGGTCCTTCATGAACTGCCTATACACTAACACAGTATAGGCATCCTCTGCTCATCCTGTCCCAATTACATGTCCTTCCTTCTTTGTAAACCCTAAACTACTTGGTAATCTTTAAATATGCTTTGTACTTTCATGTGTTTGTACCTTTGATTAAATTGTTTCTTTCCCTAAAATGCCATTCCTGTCCTTTTCACCCAGGAAAATGCTTTCTTTTTATTGCATTTGATTTAACTATGAAATAATGTATACCTTCTACTTATAAAAATATTTAAACAATGCAGGTATCTATATAGAAAAAGTGAAAATCTGTCTGTATTTACTATGTAAAATTCATCTTTCCCATAGGTAATTTCTGTTAATAATTTAGTTTATATTGTATAAGATATTACTCTGCATTCCATGTATATAGGTATATAAATTTCAGAAAACCAACATCTCACTGACATCTCTTTTCTTTCCCTCATATCTAATCATTCACCAAATCTTATTGATCTTGTCTTCTAGAATCTGTCTTCTTTTCATCTCAGCTGCCACCCAGATCCAGCCTACCATCATGTCCCGCTTAGACCTCCTGATTCCCACTTGTCCCTTCACACTCTCTGTTTGGCTACCTGTTCATCTTCCATACATCAACCAGAGTAATCCTTTTAAAGTTGCAGGTCAGATCCTTACATCTCTCAGCTTAAAGCTTTTCATTTGCTTCCTGTTGTTATTGTGGTATACCAAAAGGTATTCATTCTAGCTTAGGAGGCCCTGTGTGATCTGGCCCTTGCCTCTCCCTCCCCTTGTTTTCTGCGTTCCACCCTCACTGGCTTGCTTCTCATTCAGTACATCTTGTTCTCTCCTGTCTTACCAGCTTTTACCAGATCCTCTTCCCTGAAGGTATAGAGAAACTTTTATTTCTGTAAGTTTGTTTTTCTGTATCGGTGGTAAGTTTTAAATCCAATAAGCCTCTAAGTTTTTATAGACAATTTACATTATTGTTCATAACTTCAGTCATTACTCTGTAGAATGTAAGGGGCTAGCTCATATAAGAATTATCCTTCAGAAAACATTTTTAAGGTATTAGTATTACTAATCTATAAACTTGGTGCTAGAAGCCCCAAAGCACATATCAACATTGAGTTAAAGTGCAGTTCATATGTAACAAACCCCTGTTGTATATTTTCCTTTGTTATGTTTGTTAAAAACAGCAGTGTAAGTGGAAAAAATAATTAGTAGTCACCAAATCTGCGACTGCTGGATGTCAGAACCTTTAAGCATACTTAAAAGATTGATTGTAATCAAGAATAATCGGTATGTGGTTGCCTTCCAGTGGTTCTCATTTATCTGTTCAGCCGGCTACATACCTACAAGAGACCTTTCTTAGATATTTGGCATATAATGGGGAAAGGGTCAAGGCTTATGAGGGAAACAGGACTGAGAATTGTTTTTTTTATTGGCATGTTTTTAGGTCAGTAGAAAAAGTCTGAAGGTCCAAGAGAGAAGTGGGATACTGGGGGTGGGGGTAGGGGGAAGGGAATAGTTGCCAAAGCAACAAACCAAAGATGGTGATGTAACTGACATTTCCTGAGTAGCATCAGAGAATAGAAGAGTTGGTCTTGGAAAGCACTTTTTTTTTTTTTTTTCCTTTTGCAATAGAAAGGAGAGTGAAAAGGCTAGACAACAATAGCAGTAAATGTTGATTCATGTTGCAGGAGTTTAGGGGTATGAAGGAAGGCATATGAAAATTGAACGAATTTCTGATTACTTCTATTTTCCAATTTTTAAGGAGTGTAGGATATTTGAGGGTAGGGCAGGAGTACCTTTGGAAGCTTGAGTAAAGTAAAGGTTTAATGCTGCCTCTGTAAGAACCTGTAAAGGAGTGACAAGGGTGAGTAGGAGTTTTGTTAGGCCACATTAGATGGCAGGTGCAAAAGAAATGGATTGGATTAACCTCGGTTTGGGAGTTGGTTACACACTTGGTAAAGCCCAGTGTGTGAAGCAATTAAGGGTTCTGCTGAAAGTGGAGTTTAGTGATTGGCCAAGATCTTGAAGATGTTACAAGAAGTTAGCAGTGGATCATGGACTAGGCTGTTTTTTCAAAATCTTACATTCCACTCGACCATGACAAAGTATACTTAGAGTCTGATCTCACTGCAGAACTCAGTTTATCAGTTTTGCCCATGTTTTCTCATGTTCATTTTATTCAGAGAATCAATCCTAAATCAACAAGCCTTGAATTCCATTTAGATGATTTAAAAAAAACACACAGAAAAACTTTTTTTTGAGTCAGATTGCTCACTATAGCCAAGACAGTTCTTTATGCCTTACCTACCTTGCCATCCAACTAAAAAAGTTTTCTTAAAAGTTAGTATGACCTTTATGTTCAAATGTCTATTATAGAGTACTTAACTGCTTGTCAGGCTCTGTTCTAGCTGCTAAACAAATGTATTATTTCATTTAATCTTCATCACTGTCCTCTGAGTAAATTGGTGCCATTATTATTCTCATTTTATTAGTGAGGAAATGGAGTCACAGAGAGATTAGGTAACCTGTTCAGGATTCCAAAGTAGGAGGCAGGCACCATACTGTAGTGGTTAAGAACAGACCGTGGAGCCGGGTGGCTGAGGTAAGGATTAAGTGGGTCACTATATGTCAAGTTCTTACAGCAATGCTGGCAATTTCTGTAGAAGTATCGACTATCATTACTATCCTTGTGGGGATGGTGGTTGTCATTATATTATTGTTGTCATCTAGTGTGTACTTGCTGAGGAATCTTTTATCATCCTTGACTGGTGAAACTCCTCCTTTCACACTCAGTAACAATGTACCTTTTACCCCTCTAGGCAGCCTGTCCTTTTATAAGATGGGTGTTTTCAACATCAGAGTCTTCTTACACTGAGCAGACATTTCCCTCTGTAAGTTCCACCATTTAATTCATGTCCAACTCTCTGGAAAATGCAGAACAAGCCTTATCTCTTATTTATATGGTAATCTTCCCTTCACAAATCAGAAGCACTGATCCCTCAGTAATTACCTTTTCTTCTGGATTTGGGGACTCTTGAGGAGTTTTTTCAGTGTGCTTTCTTAATAAAGTAGAGCTATCCTTGCTTGGCAGGTAGGATTTTCACAAGACAGTGATCCCTTTAAGACTGTTTGCTTTCCCTCATAGAAAAGCAGGAGATGGTCTAATAACCTGAATCATTGCCAGTAGTAATAATAATTGGCACTAATGTTTATTGAGTATTCAGTATGGGCCTAGACACTATTTTCTGTGCTTCAATCCTCATGACAACCCTATGAGGTAAATGCAATGATTATTCCCATTTAATATGAGAAAGCCAAATACATTTTCTCAAGTCTCTATTACTTTCTTATTTTCTTCTCCTTTTGAATTTAAGTCTTTTTGTCATTTCCTTATGAACAAACTTTTGGTTTTGTTTTTGAGATGAAGCCTATTTTCCAGCTTGCTAGTGTTACCACTTCTGTTTTGATCAAATGATATGGTTACTTAAAATGATGGCTTTAGACATTATTATCATATTAAAGGAAGCAATCAGGAGGATTGTTTTCTTTACTAAGAGGTTAAAAAAAAGTAGAATAGAAGGAAATCATAATTTACATATTTTAAAACTGATTTGCTATTTGAAATAAGAAATCCCAAACTACAAATTTTAGATTGTTTTAAAAAACATGTGTAAATAAAAAATACGTACATATGTTATATATGTTTTGTTATACTTGAGTTATACAATATCCTTGGTTGTCCTTAGATTATTCTCCTAGGGAAACAAGCAAGAACCACTTGATCCCTCCTCCCCCAAATAAGCTCTATATGGTAAAAATGTATCATTTTTAGAGGAAAAGTAACCCCATTTAAATGCCTGATAGTTGCTCAGTCATGTCTGACTCTCTGCAACCCCACAGACTGGAGCCTGCCAGGCTCCTCCGTCCATGGAATCCTCCAGACAAGAATACTGGAGTGGGTTGCCATTTCAGTTTTAAACAGGATTTTAAAAGTGATCCAAAAACCTTTTATTACCTACATAACAAATTCGCCTTCTTTCTCTATAAGAAGCTTTCCCCAGAGGTTAGAGATTTAAATTCAGAACAATTGAACAATCCCTGAGAAACTTTTTTTTTTTTTTAACCTTTACTTCATAAAAAAATCACTTCACTGTTCAGCAAAAGGACCCAAAAAAGAAAAACTTAGAGTGCATTTAGTTGGTGGTCAGACTTCAAATTTCAGTGTCACATCCCTGCATTAGATACTTGGAAACAAACCATTGAAAGCCACAGTTTATTCCAAAAGGTTGCTAGGATTTTTGGAAGTTCAATAAATATTTTCAAATCACCTCAAAAGTGACTTTTGATTCTGCCTGTAAGAGAAAAGAGTCTGAAGAAGCATAGGTAGGTAGAGATAATTGAATCACTGTACTGTACACCTGAAACTAACACAGCATTGTAAATCAAATTACACTTAAATTAAAAAATGAAAATAAGGAAATTAGCTTTAGGGAGGTTAAGTGATTTACCCAAACGCACAGAAATAGTAAGTGGATGCAGATAAAATTTGTACATATGTAGCTTGTTTGTGAAAATAGTTTTATAACAAGTCAGGCAGATAACATCAAGTACTCCAATCTTGTGTATGTACAACTAAATGTACACTCACATTCGCACGTATACACACCTGACCTACTTTATGAGTCTTGTTCTGTATGCTTGGAACCATATTTAGCTTTATTTCCATTTTAGATTTCCTCTCATTTTCCTGTCCTTAGTTTTCAGTTAGGTAGGTTAGATTTTGTAAATTATACACACACATATACATATATAGATACTGTTGGCAAGAGTGTTTTGTGCCTTGATTTTGCATCAACTTTCCAAATTCCAGTTGCTGCCCTAAAAGAGATACAGGTATTGTGTTCTCATACCTAGGGTTTCTTTGTGCCTGATTTCTAGTTCTCCTGTTTGAACTTTTGGAATAAATACTTGGGTAGATGTGAAAATCACTCATTAACAAATTCTCAGACAGTATGACTGAAGCTAGAGAGCAGAGTACATATTGCTTCTATTTACCTGTGAAAGTTCAGTTCTGTATCAATGCCAGGGGTAGTTCTGGTTCTTTTCCAATTGCCTACAACTGTCTTCCAAAGCAAACTGACATCTAAGGCTTGGCTAGCAAGGCAGGTTGTGAAAGAAGACAATTGAAAAAGATCTTTTGTGCCCTTGCAAAGTAAAATGATTGGTTGAGGTGACCATTCCTGTGATTCAGACAATCCCTTCCCCTTACTTTCAGCACAAAGAATGATTTTACTGTTGCAGTGCCAGGAGGATTACTGGAACTTCAGTGATGAGTGGCTGTTGAGTGTTGGTGTCTTTTGGACAGAAGAATGAGAGCTGTTGAGAAGGGGATGGGAGTGAGGAGATGATGAGTAGATTGGATATACCTTTTGGCACCTGAGCCCTCAGACTACATTGTGAGCTCCCTGTGGGTTAGAGAGTGACATTGATGGTGATTTTATTCATGAGTGTTTGTTTTTCCTTTTTTTGTTTGTTCCACTTCATTTGGGATTTGGGGTTGAATCAGTGTGTGTTTAAGAATTTTTTCAAGCATCTTTTCCTTTAAGGCCTCATCTTTTATGTCTTCCAAAAAATGGTGAATAATAATACAGTGATACTGATAATTATCTTTTGTTATTATCGAAGATTACTTTGAGTCAAGAATTAAAGTTCTTGGAGCTCTTTAACACTTTATACTAGGTTTAAATTTAACCTTTAATTGGTTAAATTAAACCAATTAAAATAGTCTTTCTCAAGGCCCCATTTTACCACACTACTTGCTACCTGAATTTCTAAAATGCACACCTGAAATCAACTTTAATGGCTACCCTTTTACTTCAGGATTAAGTCCAGTTACGCACTATGATAATTTGCATGTCTCCACAGACCCCCTGAACCCCCTAGCTACACTGCATTGCCTGGGGTTCCCCCAGTGTCCTGCTCCCATGCACTGGCTGCGCTTTGACAAGCTGTGTCCTTCCTTAGAACTGCACCTTCTTCTTCCTCTGCGCTCCCTACCAATCTTCTTTCCTTAACTTAGACCGAGGGGATACAGCTTCTGAGAAGCCTATCCTGATGCCTCTGCCTCTCCAGCCCTGGACAGTTAGATAGCTTTCCTCTGTGATCTTGTTATACTCAGGCCTTGCTTCTATAAAGGCACTTAACAGGCTGACATGTATTTGTGTGGTTTCTTGATTCTTGAACCTGTGTAAAAGCAAAGCCTCTGTCTTTTACTTCTGCCCCTAATGCCTGTGCATAGAACGTTATAGTTACCCAAATTTATATTGAGTAGATGATTAATGGATGGATAAATGGGTGGGAAAATGGCACAGATTGTTTTAAAGAGAAAGGAATGTAGTAAGATATTTAGTGGAACAAGCTGAGTCACATGGTTGGGTTCTTTATAGTTTGCTAGGAGACTAGAAATTCATTCAGTAAGTAATTTTGATTTGAGCACCTGCCTCACACTGGCTAGTCCCTTAGGATACATCAATGTACAAAACAAAGACTCCCATCCATATAGAGGACACATTTTGCTTATGTTCTAACAGGGTGGAGGGAGAGCAACTAAACATAATAAATTAAGTAAATTATTATACATAATATATATAGTGAGGAACAGCAACGACGTCAGGGTGGCAGGAGCAGATTTGTTGAAGGGAGAGGTAGTTGGAGGGGCTTAGAGAGGTGGGCAAGGGTGGGGACTGTTGCAGGTACAGGTGGCATAAGGTCTTGTGTGCCATTAAAGGACACTGACTTTGAATATGAGAGATGGAGAGTTTTTGCAGGGGGTTGAGCATAGAAATGGCATGACCTATCTTAGGTTTTAAAAGAAACACTCTTGCTGTCTTGAGAGTAGACTATGAGCGGCAAGGGAGGAAGCCAGTAAAGACAGGGGGTAGGAACTACTCCCATTAGGGGGACCAATTAAGAGGCTTTCCAACATCTAGTAGAAGATGATGGTGGCTTGAATGAGGGTGGTAACATTGGAGATGAGGAGAAGCAGTTAAATTCTAGATTATATTTTGAAGGTAGAGCCAATAGATTTTGCTCTACCTTCAAAGAAGATAGAGCTGACAGATTTAAGGTGGATATGAGATGCCTCGTGGAGGAGAGAGAAACTGAAAGGATGGAGTTGCCATCAACTGAGATGTGGAAATCTATGTATGAGGTAGGATTTTTTTTGTTCTGGGGGTTGTTTGTTTGCTGCTGCTGTTTGGCGGGGAGTGGGAAAGGGAGGTATGGGGACAAGAGGTATTAGGAGCTCAGTCTGGATATATTGAGTGCTACTGCTACTGCTAAGTTGCTTCAGTCGTGTCCGACTCTGTGCGACCCCATAGACAGGAGCCCACCAGGCTCTGCTGTCCCTGGGATTCTCCAGGCAAGAATACTGGAGTGGGTTGCCATTTCCTTCTCCAGTGGGATATATTGAGTAAATGAACCTTATTAGACAGTCAAGTGGAGGTGTCAAGTAAGCAGTTAGATATCCGAGTCTAGAGTTTAGAAAAGAGGACTGGGCTGGAAATACACAACTGGGAATCATGTGCCTGTGATGATATTTAGAGTCTAGAGAATACACGAGATCACTACAGGTCACATGTGAAGAACAGAAGAATAGGAACTAACCTAGGAATACTCTGTAACATTGAGAGGTCAGGAAACATAGACTGAGAAGAAACAACCAGGGAGGTAAGAAAACTGTGAGTGTGGTGTCCTGGAAACTATGTGAAGAAAACGGACGAAAGAGGATGGAGTGATTGAATGTTATCAGTTGCAGCTGATCTGACAAGTAAGGGAGGACCAAGTGTTGAGCCCTGGATTTAGTAATGTGTACATTACAGGTCACCTTGGTGAGAGTCATTTCATTGGAATGATGGAGTAAAAGCCTGATTAGAGGAGGTTTAAGAGAGACTAGGATGAGCAGAATTGGAGACAGCCAGATGGCTGAAGAAAGAGATTGAGTTCTTCTAGATACTTGAGGATAAAGAAGAACTAAAGTGAAAAGGTCACTCCCTTCCCCTTCTTATGAGTAAACTGTTTTTAAGCATTTCAAATATCTCTTTACATATGTATGATTATAATTTGAGAAAAAAGCAAAGTCTAGTAAAATTGTTTTCTGTCCTTATTTTTTTCTTTTCGGGATTATTATGAGGAGAAAGATCTATAAGTAAATGCTTTTACTCCAAACATGAGTAGACTGTTCAAGCAAAAGGTTTACAGATTCACTTCCTTCATGAATTCATCTGGTTCATTTTATTCCCATGTCATCTATTTCTCTTAATGGCTTTTTTTCCACTTATAAATTGAAATTTAGTTCCACACTCTTGACACAATTATTTCTGTCTGCAAGTTTGGCCCAGTTTCTTAACCCAGAGACGTTTTCCTCTTCAGTGAGTACTGTGAATTTTTTTTTTTTAAGTAGTTCATTGTCCTCTTAGGTTTTATTTAGGGACAGATTTTTTTTTCCTTATTCCTTTTTGAAATTGTTGCTGATTAGTAAGAGAGGAGAGTGCCAGTTATGATAAGGAAGGAAGAATGCTTTCCTCACTTTGAATTGCTACGATTTCATTCTGATCGTAAAATATTGTCAGGTTCATTCTTGTGGGTTGGGCAGTCTGTCCCAGTCTTTCATACAAGAGGACTCAAGGACATCCAAGCCATATTTGTACTCAGGAGGGAAGAATGCTTTCTCCTGGAATTCCTTCTCTCTCCTGATATTGCATTTGTACCTTTTAAGACTCCAATCAAGTCCCGTTTACTCCTTGGAAACTTCTGTGCTTCTCTTGGCTCTGGGTAGTATTGGTTTCCTCTTAATTGCTGTACTTACTGCTTGTAGCCTTTACTTTGCTGGCTGGTTTGGGGTTTTTTGTTGTTGTTTTGAGGGAGGAGGAATGGGAGGTGGGCAGTGGAGGGGGTTAAAAGCGCTGCATCTGCAGACTGGTAGAAGTGCTTTCCTGACCTAGCCCACCTCCCTGCTTTGTGCAAATTAGTTAATCTTTGTGTACCTCAGTCTTTTTACCTGTCAAGTGGGAGTAGTTCCTACCTCAAAAAAAGTTGTTAGAGTTAGAGGAGAGAAAACATTAAATTTATATATCATAAAACTTATTTGAATAAATGCAAACCTGAAGAATGTATATATTATATGTAATAATCCCCTATCGTTATGGCAGATTTCCTGAAAGAAAGAGACAAAGGCTTATATATCTTTCCTAACAACCAGTTCTTCTCTATAGAAGGACCTGGGTTCTTAACAGTGATGATAGATGGAGCTTAGGAAATGTGGTGTTTGCGTCTGGAAACCTATGATATACATGTCATAATGTATTTCATTGTTGCACATTAGTGTTTCAGAATTTAGGAACTCTTCCAGACTAAAACCCTTCCAGTGCACAGGCTAGAGATGATGTTGCAACTTTGATGATGTGTGATGTCAATATGCTCTCCTTTCCAGTTTTCCTAACACTCATGAAAATTGCTGGGTTTTTTCCTCTCATTCACATTTTCACAGACCAGAATTCAGAAATCTGCTTTAATTTTAATACAATCTATCAAATTCTGTATAATTAGAAGAGTTTAGATGACATTTTCTTTTAAGCAACCTTTCATAAGCCGCATATTTTAATAATGTGAAAAAAGATAGAAAGAACCAGATAGGCTAAAATAAGCAAATACTTTCTGATGATAAAAGCAGTACAGATACATTTCAAAATTAAAAGAATTCTAGTAAGCAAAAATAAGTATACTTCACTGAGATGCTGCTGTTAACCTTCTCGTGAATGTTGTTCTAGGCTTTTTCTTTGATTAAATATGCACGTGTAATTTTTACACAAAAATGGCATCTACTGTATAGGTAGCTCCACAGACTGCTTTCTTCCATATAACATGCAGTGAATGTTTGAAGTATACTTTTGCATCATTTTGCCCTCTGTGGCTGTACCATGTAAGAGGTAACCAACTGATTTTGGCTCCCTAGGAAGTTTCTAATTTTTTTTTTTTCACTTACAGTGTTCTGATGTACACCTGAACAACTTTTACAATTTAAAGACCACAGAACTTTCTTGGACTTGTCAACATGAAGTAGTTGGCATGTTAATTTCAATTCAATTTTGTCCAGTTCTAAAGCATTCTTTTCCAAGTCAGTTTTTAGTGATTTATTTGATGGTCATGTTTGGAGATCCCATGTGTAACTAGGAAAAAAAAAAGTATAGTTCTCTGAAAATAATCTATATTTCAGTTTTTTAAAGAAATGAATATGAGATAGCCTTTTCTTTAATCCAGGCTAGAATGTTTTGATAATGTCATTTAGGAATATGTGGCTCTGAGGTTTTTATCACTTTCCTATACCTGCCTTAACTGTAATTCAGAGTTAGTGAGGTCGGCAGGAGGTCAGTTATTACTGTTCTATCATCTCAGTGGGAGAAAGGTTGGACCATGTGGAGGTGAAGAGGGTGCAGAGATTGTGTGGGTGGGTGGTGATGGAGTAGGAGGCCGGGATTAGACAGATATCTGCCTCACAGACTTTAGGGTCCCCACTGTTTTCATCATTCACAGCTATGGCAACTTGAGATTTCACATTTTCTAAGTTAGTCATTAGTCAAGATATCAAATATTGCCTCCAGCTGCCCATTGAAATGTATCAGAAATCTTGACATTAAAATTGGTATTTTTGTTTTATGCATCTAGAAATGACATGAAAACCTTTGTGATATCATGTTTGTCAGTATTAAGGTTATAAAATATGACCACCAAATTTATAGATTTTAGCAGAAGGAATAATAGAGATGACTTACTCATTTTTGCAGTAAATGTTCAGTGAATACCTACTATGTACCAGGCTCTGTGCTGGGGTTGGGGATTCAAAGGGGTGGACAAGTCTTTAAGCTGCTATTGGTGGGGATACGAACATTAAAAATTAAAAATGCACAGGGCTTTGTAGTGCCTTGCTGTGATATATAACAGACATATTTTCATATTTGCTGCTATAAGACTATAGAGGAAAGAATACAAAGGTGTTTACAAAAGAAGCAACTCTTTTTTTTTAACTTTTTATTTTGTATTGTAGTACAGCCTATTAACAAACAATGTTGTGATAGTTTCAGGTGAACAACGAAGGGACTCAGCCATACATACACGTGTATCCATTCTCCCCTAAACTCCCCCCACCTCATCCAGGCTGCCACATAACATTGAGCAGAGTTCCATGTGCTATACAGTTGGTCCTTGTTGGTTATCCATTTTAAAGCAGTGTGTATGTGTCCATCCCAAACTCCCTAACTATCCCTTCCCTCCATCCAAAAGAAGCAGCTCTTTAGCAAATTGATAAGTGAGGAGTATCCTCCAAGGGAAAAATGAAGAGGGTCATGTAACATACGCAAAGAGCAGAGTATATTCTAGCAATTTCCAGCCAACAAGAATTACAATGTTCATTTAAAGCAAATAATTAATTCTTAAGTTTAAAAATTTTTTTTACTTAATGTTTTCTTATTTCTCTATTTCTGGCTTTTAAGAACATAATTATTTATTTGTTTATTCCATTTTAGGAGGTTCTTAAATTGTTTGATCCTAAAAGAGTAAATGAAATGAACTTGGCTTAATAAGGTGTTCTTGTAACTATTTGTGTCTCAGTGACATTCTTTTTCTCTTGCTTTGAATTTAATAGCTTAGAAATTATGGCTGTAGATTCATAAGGAGATTGAAAGATAGAATAGACAAAGAGGATGTAGGTCAAATTATCTGTGAATTTTTCATGTTGTTAATAATGCTCCAAAATGTCATCAAGAGCACTGTGCATATCTGTTGGTCTTAGCATTGGAAAAGCCTTCAGCTGTACATCCTGAGACTTCAGATAAAGTGGATTAATAGTGGAAAGGAACCAGAGAGTTAGACTAAATAGATATGTTGTAAGAGAGCCGTAATAATCTTATTTAAATATTTTCCACATTAAAATAAGGCATGTAGTACTGCTGTGTTACTGCCATGATTTTTTAAAATAAATGAATTTGCATCCATGATAATTTTTTTAAATTCTCCATAGAGTACCACAAAATAACTAATGTGAATACTTGAATAAAATAATCTGTTGAAGCCCAGATTCAAGGCATAATGATTCCCTTATTAATTTTAATCTTGTTTAATAAGCAAGAATTTTTTTGTTTAGGAAGCCTAATTAACAATATTCTGGAGAGTGATAATTGGGGTGAATTTCTAGTATTGTTGTAACACTGTTTACTTGGTAAATATTTCTCAAGCACCTTACTCTAGGCTAGAGACTCACCTTTCATGAACAGTTTTATCTCAATTTTCTAAAAGACACATTAATTCTCTTGCTTCATGGAATTTATATTATAGTAAAAGGAAATTAGAAAAAAAGAGAAACAGTGGAATCCTTGCCAATTACAATAAAGGTTAGGGACATTTTGTGTATAGGGGAGGGAGGATGTCTGCTTTCCTTGAGCCAAGACACAGTTGTCCTGAGATTGTGATGGAAACTGCTCAAGTAGGGCTATTCAAGGGGAAATGTCAAGCCTGGGTGGCATAGAACTTGAAATTCCAGGGAGACTTAGTGGTATTAACACTAGGGAAAGGGCACATGTTTTTCCATGGATCACTAATAATGACAAAAATGTTCAATCCTTCCTGAATTTCATACAATTGGGCTGAATTTAAGCATCATAGTTTATCCTTTTCCTTGATGTTATGAGGTTATGTTCAATACTGAGATACCAGCACGGTGGTGAGCTTTGAGGCAGCCCGCCAGGTGTGTGGGATTTGAAATAAATCCTAAAGCTGAAGATGGGAGATTTTCCCCCTACTTTCAAAGGAATTGAAATAGGTTAATAATAAGATTAAAAGTTACTCCTGTGAACTTAATACCCCACTTGAAAAGAAGTCTTTTCCAGAGTGAACTGAGTTTCATCCAACAGATAAGTGAAAATCTAGACAGTTCTCACTTAAAAGTAAGGTTACTTTGCAGCATAAATATACCCCAGTAGAGTGTGAAGATGAAGCCCAATCTCAGGTTGAAGTTCACTCCTTAGAGCGTCTGCTATAGAGTCTTCTTATTTTGTCCTGTGACTAATACTGTACTGAATTCTGTTGGAATGAATGAAATAGGCTTGCCCCAGGGTATCACAGCCCACTTCAGCCCCTGTGCCATTCTAGAAGCAGTGAGGAGATGGAGAGCGAGGCAGTGTGTGAGCATCACAGAAAGCAGATTAGAAGAGACCCTGAAGGAGCAACAGTGGGTGTATCTGGGCAGTGAGGTTGCTGGCCACTTGTATTTTCTTTGTGATTTTCTATGCTTACCCATTATTTCTATAGTAGATATGAGTTGCATGTATAGCCATGTTTTAAATGCTCAAAAAGAGATTCATTTGAAGAAAATGAGATGGAGGGAGGAGTAAGTCAGGAGTTTAGGATTAACAGATGCACACTAGTATATATGGAACCTCCCAAGTGGTGCTAGTGGTAAATAACCCACCTGCCAATGCAGGAGACAGAGATGTGGGTTCAGTCACTGGGTCAGGAAGATCCTGTGGAGGAGGGCATGGCAACTCACTCCAGTATTCTTGCCTGCAGAATCCCTTGGACAGAGCCGCCTGGTTGGCTACTGTCATAGGGTTGCAAAGAGTCAGATACGACTGAAGCAACTTAGCATGCACACACTACTATATATAAATTAGATAAATAATAAAGACCTTCTATATAACACAGGGAACTATATTCAATATCTTGTAATAACCTACAATGCAAAAGAATCAGAAAAGTATACACACACACTGGATCCCTTTGTTATACTCCTGAAACCAACACAACACTGTAAATCAACTATTCCTAATTAAAAAGAAAAGAAAATGAAATAAACTTGTGTGAAATAAACCTAACACAGGGAAGGAGGTAAGGGAGGAGAGAAGGAGGGAGGTAGGAGGGAGGTAGAAAGAGGTAGACCTCTTATAGAACTATTTGGGATGCTAAATCACCATCCTAGTTTTTCATACTGTTTTCTCACTCTGAAACCAAACCTTCATTTACTACCAATGATAAAAGGAAAAATAAAACATTTATGAAGCATTGACTTAACTGAAAATAAGACCTCATTTCTGCGCTCAAGGTAACTTATCTGAGAAGATGACAGACATTTTCATATGTACATTCATTATACTTTCAACGTTTAAGTCTGTTCAGGTGCCAAGCACTGTGCTAGTTTCTGTGATTTACAGAGAATACATAGAAGCCCAGAAAAGGCTTATAGTATAGTAGAAAGAAAAGAAATTTAAACTGATAATTATAATCAGGAAGTGTCACAATAGGGGCAGGACCAGGGCACCCTGGGAACTCGGAGGCACAGAGCCCAGACTTGGCAGGAGTAAGGATGGATTCGAAGAAGGAAGTGATACCTTAGATGCATCTTGCAGGATAAGGAATGCCTAGCGGGGGAGGGGGAGGAGGAACAGTGGCATGTCAGGCTCCGGAGGGTATACAAAGGAAGGAGCAGGAGAGCGCTGTGGCTTCTGGGAACTCCAAGTCATCCCATATGGTGGCAACCGTGTGAGCAGCATGGAGAGATGAGTTGAAGAGGCCAGGTCATGACAGGTCATATGCTGTGCTAAAGACTCTTAATTCTGCCCTGAAGCAGTGGGAAGCCACCAGAGGATTTAAAAGGAGAGTGGCACAGACAGATTTGCATTATAGAAGGATTCTTCTAGCAATAGTGTGCCCCAGTGAGGCAGACTAATTAGGTGGCTGAGGCAGTGATCTATGCAAGAAATGATGAAGTCTCAATTAAGATTGTAACTGGGAAAATGCCAAAAAAGAATCAAAGAAAGCAAGAGAGTTCCAGAAAAACATCTATTTCTGCTTTATTGACTATGCCAAAGGCTTTGACTGTGTCGATCACAATAAACTGGAAAATTCTGAAAGAGATGGGGATACCAGACCATCTGATCTGTCTCTTGAGAAACCTGTATGCAGGTCAGGAAGCAACAGTTAGAACTGGACATGGAACGACAGACTGGTTCCAAATAGGAAAAGGAGTACGTCAAGGCTATATATTGTCACCCTGCTTATTTAACTTATATGCAGAGTACATCATGAGAAACGCTGGGCTGGAAGAAGCACAAGCTGGAATCAAGATTGCCGGGAGAAATATCAATAACCTCAGATATGCAGATGACACCACCCTTATGGCAGAAAGTGAAGAAGAACTAAAGAGCCTCTTGATGAAATGAAAGAGGAGAGTGAAAAAGTTGGCTTAAAGCTCAACGTTCAGAAAACTAAGATCATGGCATCTGGTCCCATCACTTCATGGGAAATAAATGGGGAAACAGTGGAAACAGTGTCAGACTTTATTTTTTGGGGCTCCAAAATCACTGCTGATGGTGATTGCAGCCATGAAATTAAAAGACGCTTACTCCTTGGAAGGAAGGTTATGACCAACCTAGATAGCTTATTTAAAAGCAGAGACATTAATTTGCCAACAAAGGTCCGTCTAGTCAAGGCTATGGTTTTTCCAATGGTCATGTATGGATGTGAGAGTTGGACGATGAAGAAAGCTGAGCGCTGCAGAATTGATGCTTTTGAAGTGTGGTGTTGGAGAAGACTCTTGAGAGTCCCTTGGACTGCAAGGAGATCCAACCAGTCCATCCTAAAGGAGATCAGTCCTGGTTGTTCATTGGAAGGACTGATGTTGAAGCTGAAGCTCCAATACTTTGGCCACCTCATGCGAAGAGTTGACTCACTGGAAAAGACTCTAATGCTGGGAAGGACTGGGGGCAGGAGGGTAAGGGGACGACAGAGATGGTTGGATGGCATCACTGACTTGATGGACATGGGTTTGGGTAAACTCCGAGAGTTGGTGATGGACAGGGAGGCCTGGCGTGCTGCGATTCATGGGGTCGCAAAGAGTCGGACATGACTGAGCGACTGAACTGAACTGAACTGAACTGAAGGAGATTGATTCAAGAGAACTTGATTGATGGGCTATGGGAGAGCAGTAAGGGGGAGTCAGGATGGTCCCTTGATTTCTGGCTTCGACAACTAGATGAATGCTGGTAGCATCCTCTGAATGGAGAGACGTATGGTAAACTGTAGAATTTATAGTGCCCTTAAGATGCTATGGGGCTTCCCTGGTGGCTTAGACGGTAAAGAATCTTCAGGCAATGTGGGAGACCCCGGTTTGATCCCTGGGTTGGACGACCCCCTGGAGAAGGGAAAGGCAACTGACTCCTTGCCTGGAGAATTCCATGAACAGAGGAGCCTGGCAGGCTACCTTGCATGGGATCGCAAAGAGTCGGACATGACTGAGCAACTAACACTTCATAAGATGCTATATAAAAACCCTGAAATCACTTGAAAATACCGATTTGTGCATGTACATACTCAGTCGTGTCTGACTCTCTTCGACCCTGTGGTCTGCAGCATGCCAGGCTACTCTGTCCATGAGATTTCCCAGGCAAGAATATTGGAGTGGGTTGTCATTTTCTCCTCTGGGGGATCTTCTCAACCCAGGAATCAAACCCACATCTCCTGCATTGGCAGGCAGATTCTTTACTGCTTGAGCCATGGGGGAAGCCCTGAAAATGTAGATTTAGAGCTCAAGAAAGAGATGTAGGCTCAAGAGTTACTGTAGGGGACTCATCTGAAATAGGTGAACCCTTTGGTAATGGAGGGCATTATGCAGAGGGAGTAAGAAGAAGAGAATACAGAACATGAGGAACATGAATTTTAAGAGGCAGCCAAAGAAGAGGGAGCCTGCCAAAGAGACCAGGAAGTGTTCATAGAGGTAGGGGGAAAGCCAGACATGTGAGGAAGGGACAGTCGGTATGTATGGAATCCTGGTTCAGGTTTACTCTCAAGCCTGCTGTCAGGGCAAAGAGCATGTGACAAGTGGCAGAAATGCCCACACCAACTGAGCTTGCCTCTAACAAGTCTCCCTGGACATAAACATCTGCCAATATTTCATTTCTAAAATGTCTGGGAATAGAAGTTTTGTTTAACTGGGCATATTGCCTCCCCACACAAAATCAGGGTTCTGTTAGTAAAGACCAAGAGAAAAAGCATTTAGGGTAAGCAGATGACAATGTTGGCTACGTGGAGTAGCCATGGGAAGAGGGACTGTTGGTGAAGGAGGGTCTGGTCATCAGTTCAGCAAAGGTTTCAGAGCCCACCAGGGAAGCCTGTATGTAGGCTGCTGCTGCTGCTGCTGCTAAGTCGCTTCAGTCGTGTCCGACTCTATGCGACCCCATAGACAGCAGCCCACCAGGTTCCCCCATCCCTGGGATTCTCCAGGCAAGAATACTGCAGTGGGTTGCCATTTCCTTCTCCAATGCATCAAAGTGAAAAGTGAAAGTGAAGTCGCTCAGTCGTGTCTGACTCTTAGTAACCCCATGGACTGCAGCCTACCAGGCTCCTCTGTCCATGGGAGTTTCCAGGCAAGAGTACTGGAGTGGGGTGCCATTGCCTTCTCCGGTATGTAGGCTACCTAAGGTCAATGCTTCGAAGAAGTCCAGAAAGATGATAAATGAAACTTCATGAGTGAAGCAACCAGGATTCCACTTGTGAACTTGGAGTGGTTGTGGGGGAGGCTGGATTGCTGGTGCATCTGGAAGTGATGGGCAGGGAAGTGGAAGTGAAGGCTGGGAGTGTACTCTAGTCTTTGGAGGATTTGAACCTGAGTGTAAGGAGAGTGAGATGGGATTGCAACCAAAAGAAAGCGTCATGGTGAAGAAGAGGTGTCAGGAGGAAGGGTCTTGGGAAAGGAATTGACATGCTCATATTTCCAAGGTAAAGAGCCATATGAGAGAAAGAGGTGGACGATCCAGGTCAAAGGATGATTGGTGGAGAGAGGGTTCCAGACAGGTGTGTGTCGGGGGAGGGGACACAAAACATGCCCTGGCTGTGCACTAGAGAGGAGGAGAGAGCCCCAGAGCAGAGAGAAGATGGGAATCAGTGTGCAGGACTGCACAGGAGGGAAGGCAGTAAATGAAGGGGCCATTCATCCGTCTGTGAAGCAGAAGGCAAGAAGCAGAGATCATCAGGCAGGGGACTTGAGGCAATAAGTGAAGCCTTAGAGCAGGCAGTATTCACAGAGTGGTTAGGAGCCCCTCTTTGGAACTGGGCAGTCTTCATGCTTGCACAGTCTGATGTTAATCCTGGTTGTGGCCCTTAACTAACTGTGTGAATTCGGACATGTTATTTAACCTCTCTGTGCCTTAGTTTTCTCAATTGCAAAATGAGGGTAATAACAGAAGCCTGTTACTTGGAGTTGCTGAGAGAATTAAATGTGTTAATATACTTATAAGTGTGCCTGGCATACACAAAAAAGTGTTCTGTATACAATAACTATACTAAGTACTGTTAGCAAGACTGAGAGCAAATGCAGTCTGGGCTCACATAAACACCAAAATGTTAAGTGGTTGATCGAGATTCTGTGAGCCCAGCCAAGGAAGCTCTGTGTTCTAGGATAGAAGGAATCAAGGAGGTCCTCAGAGATGAGAGACTCTTGACTGATGCGTGGGCCATGGAGAACAACACTGGGCTTCGGCGAGAGGCTGTGGAAGAGCATGCGCTCTCTTGAGACTTGAGAAGGAGCAGGTGAGGTGCGGGGAGCTGTGTGTGTGTGTAAAGGCTCCTCCCACCTCCAGTGAAGGAGGAGTGAGCTGACGGAGCAGAGCCACGAGCCCAGACCTCGCAGGACCTTGAATGCTGGGCGTCTGCCCTGTGCCCACTTGAAGTTTGGAGGCAGAACAGTGACAAGACCTGCTCCGCCTCACAGGATTCCTGCTGGTGAGATTAGCTGATGAGGAGGATGATGATGGTGGTGATAACAACATTAGATATGGAGTGTGTGCTGTATGCCTGAGACACTGTTTCCTCACCTCTGCTCTGTGAGAGAGGTACTGCCACTTCTCCCATTTCTCAGATGAAGAAGCAAAGTCACTTGAGGAAGCCAGACAGCTGGTAAAGCCGGGCAGTCTGACTCCACCCTCGTTCCCATGACCACCTCGTTGTCAGCACTTGACAGGTGGAGGATGGGGTGATGACCTCAGCTAAGTCTATGGTTGGCGTACTGATAGTAGATTTTCTGTCTTAGTCAAGAAGTGTTTGGCCATAGGGATTAGAACCCCCTGCAGAGAGCTCAGGGGAACAGAACGGTGGGCATGTTACGAAGATACAGGACTCTCCCAGTAGACAGCTTCTAGCTAGGGAGTGTGACTAGACTCAAGGACTGGGTGTCATCAGGCAGTAGTACTATCTCTGTCTGGAAACACAGGGCCTTGTCTGTACGTCTTTCTGCAGTCTGATTAAATTGCCAAGTTCTTAGTTTCATTCTCCTATGACTTTGGCCAGCCCTGGACCAGTCCCACTTGACGGTTCTGTCCCTGCGTTGTCGGAATGTTCTCGATTCGGATAATCCAGTGGTTTGGCCCAGGCTCAGCATGCCCCCTTGGTTCATTTCAAGGCTGAGATGGAGGTGGGGAGGGTACTGCAGGCAGGGAGACAGCTGCTCTTAGAGCTCCCATGAACTGGCCACAGTTAGTAGGGCTCGAAAACTCCGTCACCCTGACTGACCCTCATACTCCCACAGACCCCGGCAATGCCTGTGTTCTGACCATGTTTTTGTTGTCAGCACAGGGCACAGCCACAGGGCTCCATCTGTTCAGTCTCCAGCTCAGTCCTGGCCTTCTAGGTTCTCACCACCATGACCACTGTGGCAGCTGCTACATTCACTCTTTCAATCCAGTCTTCCCTTCCCATTCCATCCTGTCTCCTCTTAAGCAATATTATTATTTTTAATCTTACTGGCCTCCCACTCAAAAGCCTTCAGCAGGTGTTCTCTGATTTGTCATATCTGTGGTGGGCTCCCAAGGCCATCTAGCCTGGGACTAACCACTGGCTTCAGCTTGATTGGCCGCTGTTAGGTCAGGATGGTCGTCTTCTCTCACTGGTAGTTTTCCCATATGTGCCAGCCATAGTCACCTGCCAGCTCCTGCATTTGCTGGGACTGCTTACTTTAGACCCTGTCACCTGCTCTTCTCTGAACCAACTCCTTTGGTCTTGACTCTCCAGTTAAACAGTTGGTTTATTGAAAACAGCTCCATGTCAGGATGTCTCAAAACTGTACACAACTGAGTACATATTAGCACTTGGGAAATTTAATATTTAGGGATTAACAGCTGATTTATGATCTCACAGACTTGGGTTTTGGGGTTAGGTTTTTTTATTTTGGTCTTTAATTTTTAATTGCATTTTTTAGAACATTCCGTGTAAGCCCTCTGACTGTGATAATTGAATACTTGTTAGAGGCAAAGCCAAGTATGAGGTATTAGCTCATAATCCTGTTAAAGACTTGCCCATTATTCCTGTGCTTTTGTTTTGGCCTCTTTTTTAAGCACCTTGACAACAGGGACCATCTTATTCCTGTTGTTTCCCTCCAAGTACTTTCCATAGAGGTTCTGGAATCAATGTTTAGGTAAATGTCATAAATGACATCTCACCAGTTTTCCCTGTATCTCAATTTTTATATTTGTGCCTTGTTTGAAACTTCTTTCATTACTTGTTGATTTATTAAGGTGTATTAGCCTAGAACTCTAGAAAATGTTTTGTTGG
The DNA here is from genome assembly GCF_054371585.1 of Giraffa tippelskirchi. NCBI lineage: Eukaryota > Metazoa > Chordata > Mammalia > Artiodactyla > Giraffidae > Giraffa > Giraffa tippelskirchi. The sequence goes on from NC_137275.1 coordinate 163,633,330, forward strand.
ACAAAATTTTTCTCCTGCTCAGTCTCTTTTTACTATTCGGAGCATTCATCATCCCCTTGAGCAGTGTGTTTCTTTTAGGGTCCTATCTATCCCCACTCTTTGTCCTTTCAGACTTCCCCTAGACAGACAGCACCCAAATACTGATAAAAAGAAAGTGTTTGGGGGTAAACTACTAGCTATCCTTTGTTTCTCTGGCTTTCTCTAAAAAAAGATGAAATAAACCCAGAAATGCCATGCACATTCCTGCAGGAGCAGAACCCAATCAATTTTGGTTATTTTGTTTGGGCTGCTTCTGAGTCCAAACATTTTTCTACCAATCACAACTGCTTTTGTTCACATTTGGTTTACACCATTATTATTACTGTAATAATTGATTAATTTCTGAGGCATATATTCTTGGGAGGAGAGGAAAAATAGCTTAGAAATAAACTGTGGACAGAAAACACAATCTAGTAAATAAAAAAATAAAATTTACAGTGCAGTGAGAATATACTATTATGAAATTTACCCAATATCAGATGTCTAGTAAAAACTGGGAAAGAAAAAATTTAAGCATTATGCAGAGGTAGAAAGTTCAACTATGTGAAATTCTTACTGATTATTCCAGATGTTTCTGGGAAGAGACAAAAGTATGAGTGATTATAAAGGCTTCATGGAGGCTTTTCGGAAGTGTAAGTGTCATGACCATATATGAATTTGATCTCCTGACTCTCAGCGTTTTTGTCGATTTGTTTGGCTGTGCCAAGCCTTGGCTGTGGCAGGTAGGCTCTTAGTTGTGGCATGTGGGCTCTAGTTTCCTGACCAAGGATCAAAGCAGGCCCCCTGCACTGGGAGGGCAAAGTCTTAACCACTGGACCACCAGGGAAGTCCCTGACCTTCTGCTTTTTCCCCCACCCTCTTATGCTACACACAAACACACAGTAGGTCTTTGTATATTTAACATGAAAATTGGGGCAGGAGAGGACTGTGTAATAATGTTGCTTTCCTGAAAAGCTGTGAGTTATACTGGTCTGGAACCAACACATCCCTCACAGTTGTTTCCATGGGCTACTTTCTTCCGTCTAATGTTTTCAGTGAAGGCTTGGTTAGAAAAGATGTATGAATTCTTTGAGCACCTTTGTTGGGAAAATGAATTACAAGTGGTTTGTTTTATGATGAGCCTTTTGTCGATGCCATTTATAGCTATTCTCTGTATTCACTTGGTAAGAACCACTCTGAGAGTGGATGAATGTGTTTTATGAGAGACTGTAAGAGCTCTGCAATTTGTTTTGGTTGGTCTCCATTTGGATTCATAGCGAGCAAGTGCTATCATTTGGAATCAGTTTTGGCAGCAGCTTGGTTATATAAATATTAGATATGTGAAATGCAACCTCATTTAAATTATTTTCATCAGTAGGAATAGGGGAGCCTCATATTGACTATAAGAGCACCACGATTCTATTTTTATGGCTTCTGAGCTTACAAATGTGTAACATATCATATGTCTGAACATATGTGTGTATAGGTGGTTTCCATTGCACAAATACTTAACATGCTGATCTTCTGCATTTTGTTGAGAGTTTATGCAAATATTCTAGGGAAATAAATATGAGCCTCTGATTTCTTAATATAACAGAACTTTTTTTCTGATCAATCCTTGATGTACTTTGGAAAGTACATCAAGGTTTGTTTTCAGTTTGGTGTGTTTTTGTTGCTTATATTTAAGCCTTGGAAAATAACCTGTCACATTTTTAAGCTTTTGATTTTTCCTCTCTGTTATGTTATTGTTTGTTGCCAAAACCACATTAAAAGAGTGTCAAACTTCTTCTTGAGTGCCTGGGTAATACTCACTACCTCCCCAGCAAAACTATTTACAAGGCTGACATTTTCCTAAGAATGACTTTCGAGGTTTTCATGAATCCATATACATTTTTACAAATTATTTTTATGAAGACAAAGGATTGAACAGGGACTTGTGATCATAATAGGTGAAATGAGCAATCCGGATGTCTGTAACCCTTTAAGTAACATCCTAAGCCTACTCCTGGATATATTCTTAAAATGCAAGATTCAAGATCCTTGAGAACATCCAGGAAAATGTGTTAAATATGCTTCATGCTACTGGGGCTTTCTTTAAAGCCACCATGGCAACTGGTGTCTTCCTCACCCTCTACTTTCCAACCTTGTGTCCCCCCAAAACTGCTCAATTTCAGTGTTCCTCATAAGTGAAATTTCCCATGGTCCCTGAAGGCTGACTCAGGCATTTCTTCTCCAAGAACCCTAGCAAAGCACATGTCATGTTGTATTGTACCTGTCCCCATGTCTGTCTCTCCTGCTGATGTGACTCAAAATGATTGAAAGCATAGAATTGTGGAAGACTCTGAAATAGTATAAATTATTTATTTCTTACACTAACAGGATCCAGATACCAAAATATCAGAAAGGATAGATAAGTCATCAACTAGTTACAAAAAATTTCATTGCGTGGCTTGTATAATTGTTCGCTGAACTGGTATCTTAATTGGATCATTTGACACCATAAATTGGCTCTGTTTTATGTCAGAAATAATTTAAGAAAATAAATTCTAACTGGGAGTTTTGTGTCAGGTTACATAGTAACATATCTCCTAAGGAGACCTGAGTCTTATAATTATGCCTTGCTTGGCCATTAGAATTTCTGCATTCCAAGCTCTTGCCAGGGACTATAATTTTGAGTGCTTGCCTGTTCAATTTTTATCAAAAGGTTGGTTATGAGAAATAATTTTCATAGAGCACTGCCTGAAGGATATGAGTCCATTCATTCATCAACTAGATAGCCTACATATTATTCATGAGTTAAGTCATCAGATCCCTGTGTAATAGCTTCTTGTTGATTTCCCTTCACTGAGCAGGACTGACAGAAAAAGAAATATCTGTCCTTACGGAATTTTTGAACTATGTGTTGAAAGAGAAAACTCTCAGGTTTCTAGACAGAGAAAACCAATAAGTTATTAGGACAGGAGCATCAGACTAGCATCAAAACTACTCATCTGTAAGCCAGGAAGCAAGAAGATGGCAGGATCATATCAACAGAGACATGAAAGAAAAGGGCTGGGAGTTAAGAATCCAAGAGATCTAGTTACAAATGAAGACAAAGGAAAGACATTTCTGGACATGGAGTGACACAGAGTGGACCATCCATGTGCCACTTCTGAGTAATTATTTGAGAAGTGTTCCAATTGAATGAAAATTGAATCAGAACACAGGTGTTCAGATAGCAGGAGATGAAGAGCCAAAGAAACAGTGATGAGCAACAAACCTTGTGAAACTTATGGTCAAAGTCTAAGTAAGACAATGAACTATAAACTGTTCGTTAAGAAGAGCTGTCTCAACAAAGACAAGATAGTTCAAAATGAAGCAACCATTGAGAGAGTCAAGTTTTTTCATATATCTTGTCTTAGGGATGAGGAAGAAATGTCATGGGCTGGGCTCTCTGGAAGCAGGTAGGTACTAGGACAGAGTTTGGGGTGCAGGATGTTTTTAGGGATCAAAAAACAGATGTTGAAGTCCTAACCCCCAGTACCTGTGAACACTGACCTCATTTGAAAATAGTCTTTGCAGATATAATCATCATCATGTGAAAACTCTTCAATTAATTTAACCCCCCCCGCCAAAATCTAGTTTTAAGTTATATGTCAGGAACACAGTTGAAACCAAATGACAAATAAAAAAGCTGAAGTTAAAGAAATGGAAGAGGACATACCCACTATGTACAAATAAAAGAGAGCAGATGAGGCTATTACCATCAACTAAGATGGAACCCAAGACCAAAAATATTAAATAAGAAAAAAGATAACTTTACAGGTAAGAGTGCAGTTCAACAAGGACAGTATTATTCACATATCCTTTGTACACTGGCCAGCATAGTTTTAGAAATCTTAAGGCAAAAAAAAAAAGTAAAAATATATGAGAATATATAACCATATCAGAGAATTTTAATATATTTTTTCATAATTTGATAAAGTAGATAGTATTATAAGATGATACAGTGTTTTTCTATCCTATAAACAGAAAATGCACGCTTTTCTCTTGTGTCTTTGGCACGTTTTCAAAAAGTTATTCAATGGCCATAGGAAAAAGCATATTTTGGGGGGCCAGGGGTAGCTTTTATTCATTCTGTATTTTGATCCCAGTGCAGTAAGCAAGAATGTGGCAATGAATGAAAGAATAGTATTAATAATGAAAATATAAATGCTTAGCACTAAGGAACCCTCTTACAGATGATTCCTAGATCAAGTTGAAAATCAAATCCAAAATGACAAATTTATTTGGAAATAAACTAAACAGAATACTTCATCAAAATTTATGGGGGAATCATTAATATATTCAAGAGTACTTTTACCCTAAGTGATTTTAATACTATTTTTTTAAAAGAGTGAAAATAAACTAAGCAGTGTATCTAAGAAATTCTTAAAAAGCCTGAAGAAAATATTATTAATAGTAAAAGTTAAAATTAATGGAAGTGGCCACAAAAAGCAAACAATAGAGAAGTCTGACTAAAAAATATATATTCATGACATATATATGCAATATATAATACATCTATATTTTTAAATATATGCATACATGCACCCACACACTCTATCAGGAATAAAGAAGAAGACATTAAAAGAATTCAATAACAATATTATGTCTAACTATATGACAATAAATTTTACAATCTAAAGGAAACTGATGATTTTCTAACAATATAAATTATAGAAATTTGAGTCAAAGAAAGGTTATAAATTTCAAGAAATGAATAATCCAAAAAACTGTGAGCACATAGAGAGAAAGCCTTTCAATTTTGTGAAAGTATTCATTTTTTATTAACAAAACCTGATAAAGATGGAAGAAAAATCATTCAATTTCAATTATAAAAATATACTTTTTAAAATAGTAGCAAGTCAAATCCAAGTTAGAGTTTTTCTAGAAATATATAATTTTTCATTGTGAAATTTCTCCATGTTTTATTTGTCATAGCAGAATAAAAGATAATGATTATATCAACTGATGTTGAAAATGCACTTGATGTAATTCAGTAGCCATTCCTAATAAAAAGTAAAGTAAAGGAGAATATAGCAGAAAGAAGCTACCATGCTACCAAGCAAACAAAAACATCATGGAGGATAGTGACGACTATGGGATTATATTATAAATATCAAGCACTACTACTGTTACTCAACCACTATTATTCAGTGTTTTTTTAAAGAAGTACAATGAATGCAATAAGAAATAGAAATAAGATGCATAAATATTACACATGATGAAACTGAGACTCGACTTAAAATCTTTTTCTTTTTTATGAGACTCTACTTAAAATCTTTTAAAATTCTGTAAGAGGATTTGGTAAAATGACTAGGTGAAAGATAATAGATGAAACCCAATCATTTTCTTTCTGTGAATTAATAACTGGTTAGAAATACAAATAGAAAAATTTAAATTGTCACCCTATTTAAAAGAGTGACAAGCTAAAATATCTTGGGATGAATTTATTAGTAAGATGTAAGACAAATACAAAAATATGGAAGTAATAAAAGATATAACATTTGAAGACAGAGAATTAGACCGTGTTTTTGAATAAGAAAACTTAAAAATTCCTAAAATATTAATGCTTCCAAGATTAGTATATAAATTTACTATAACTCTGGTCAGAATGCCAAGTTGACAGGGAGTGAATGCAGTGGGCATGTTTTCAGGTCAAGCAATGTGATTTTAAAACCCATATAAAAATATAAACTTGGAAGAAAAATAGTATGTGAACTTGTAGCAGCAGATATCACAAGCGTCCTGTCGTCTTATTACTTCATTTAAGACAACATGTTAGCTTAGCAGTGTCAAAAAGTCTTTGACTCAGAGAGTCCAGAAATATATTAAAGTATATAGGAAAACTTAATATTTGCTAAAGGAGGCATGTCTTTCCAGTGAGAAGATAGATTATAAAGTAAATGATGCTGGGCAAATTAGCTACCCATCTGGAAGAAGATGAGGTTAGATTCCATTTGAAGTGAAGATCTAATGTTAAAAATGAACTATAAAGATGTTTGATGAAAATATAGGCGAATACATGTAGTATAACACCAGACTTGGAAAAACTCTCCCAAGTAAGACAGTAAATCCATAGTCCATATAGGAAAAATGAGTAGATTTACTATGTAAATATTTAAAATGTCTACCTGACAAAACAGCATAAACAGAACCAAAAGATGAATAATACCTGCAGCTCACGTGACAGAGTTAATGTTTAATATACCAGATCTCACAGATAGATTATAAAAGAAAAGTATAAAAGCACAGTATAAAAGTAAGCAAAGGACGTGAACTGAAAATGGAAATCATCGGTAAACCTGTGAAGAGAATAGGCCACATTAGTGGGTTGTGTGCTAAATCACTTTAGTCATGTCTGACTCTTTGCAACCCTATGGACTGTAGCCCACCACACTCCTCTGTCCATGGAATTCTCCAGTCATGAATACTGGAGTGAGTTGCCATCCCCTCCTCCAGAGGATCTTCCCAAGCCAGGGATCGAACTCATGTCTCTTACGTCTCCTGCATTGCAGGCGGATTCCTTACCACTGGAAGCACCACCTGGAAGCCCATTAGTGGTAAGAGAACATGAATTAAAATTACTGAGGTGTCATTCTCTGCCCAACAAATTGGCAAACATTTTAAATATGGCAGACATCCAGTGCTGATTATCATGTCAGTAAGCAGATACTCATGCATCATGGAACTGATTTGCTTCACCCTTTTTATACAAAGGAATGTAACAAAGATCCTTCAAATACTTAATGCACTCATCAGGTTGGGATTGATTGAGAGGATTCTTTCCCTCAGAAATAAAAGCACTAGAACATTAAAGGTGTTAATGTAAGTCTATTTATTCCTTCTCTGGTTACAGTAGCCCATCCTGGAAACAGTCTATATGTTCTCCCAGAAGGGAGTGTTTGTTTCAATGATGGTACATCCATTTTGTGGGAACAATGCAGTTATTGTGTAAATGAGATAGATATGTAATATAGACTTGGAGAAATATATTTAAAATGCCAATAAAAGTAAATGGCTGAAATAAGTGTGTGCATGTGTGTGTATAGGATAGGGAAGATTTTGGGAGGATAGTCAACAAACTGTTCCCATTGATTATCTCATTGGGGAAATACTGGTGGAACCTTATTCACTTTTACTTTCTGTGTGTGGGAGGTGCTCAGTCCTGTCTGACTCTTTGTGACCCCATGGACTATAGCCCACCAGGCTCCTCTGCCCTGGAGTGAGTTGCCATTCCCTTCTCCAGGGAAGCCTCTTGACCCAGGGATTGAACTCAGGTCTCCTGCATGGCAGGTGGATGCTTCACCATCTGAGCCATCAGGGAAGCCCATTTTTATTTTAAACTCTCTGTATTTTTAAAATTGGTTACCGTGAGCAAGTATCTCTTTTGTATAAAAACATAGCAAGAGAAAAGGTTTGTTGAACTATCCTTTGAAGTTGTGTTATTGAAACAACCCTCATGAAAATCACATGATTTATCACAGGGATAATAGTGAAAAATTATCCACACATCATGTGGGGTCTCTTTTATGAAGACCCACAGGAGAAATGTTCACTCCAGCCTCAATCCCCAGTGTGGTTCATTTGAGCAACTGACTTGTTTTTATCTTGTGAGCATCGGGCATTTTTGTAGCTGATGATGTCTTCCTCTACGGTGACCACTAGGAATCTCAGAGTCAACTGGAGACTGACCAGGGTATTCAATGACTATACAGGATTACATAGTGCACATTCTTTGTACAGCCCGTACTGCTGGCACCACCTTGTTCCTCACCTTTATCTTCCCTTTATTTATATGCACATTGCTTCCTTTGTTTTAATTTTGAGTAAGTGAGTGAGTGAAAGTTGCTCAGTCATGTCCTACTCTTTGGGATCCCATGTAGCCTGCCAGGCTCTTCTGTCCATGGAATTCTCCAGGCAAGAATACTGGAGCGGGTAGCCTTTCACTTCTCTGGGGATCTTACCAACCCAGGGTTCGAACCCAAGGTCTCCCGCCTTGCAGGTGGCTTCTTTACCATCTGAGTCACCAGGGAGGCCCCTTAGCTGACTGCAGTGTATATATATATATATCCCTGTAGCCACCTCTTATCCTTTCTGGGAGATGAAAGAGAGGTATGAATAAATAATGACCAGTGATTTCTGTTTTAACAGAAACCTGGGAAGGGAAACAGTCTCAACAATGAATAGGCCACTCAGCACAACCAACTACAGATGACTGGCCATTTCATTTACAAAGGTAAGGAAGTACAGTCTATATTTTAATTATTTCCAGTGGACTCATTATGTTTACAAATACTATAAATCATGTATCTAGTTCATGGCCTTTAACTTTGACATTATCAGATTAAAAACAGAAAATAAGCAAATAGGAAGAGGAAATTTTGTGGATGTTGTTATGCTGAAAGGGGCAGAACCCAGGAGATATGGTCTCTGCTGTTAATTACTGTGTGTGGTTAAATATCTGACAAGAGTTAGTGTTTTCATTACTTTTAAATATAGCAGTGCTTACTGCAGAATACTTGGAGAATATAGCAAAAAATTAACATGAAAGCACAAAGCATTCACAATCTCATCATCTATAGATACCAGTACTTCTGTGAATGTCTTTCCTCCTTCCTTGTACATATATGTAGAAATATATATGATTATAATGTTTTTAAAAACAATGTTTTTAATCCATACTTACCTTGGCTTCCATAGTTATTATATAAGTGATGTACCTTAACTAGTGCAGAACGTTGCAAGTTAGGAACAAACAGTAATTATCACATGCATGCTAAGTCACTTCAGTTGTGTCCAACTCTTTGCAACCCTAGGACTATAGCCCGCCAGGCTCCTCTGTCCATGGGGTTCTCCAGGCAAGAATACTGAAATGGGTTGCCATGCCCTCCTCCAGGGGATCTTCCCAACCTAGGGATCGAACCCACTTCTCCTGAGTCTTGGCAGGTGGATTCTTTTACCACTGAGACACCTGGGAAGCCCCTGTAATTATCACTGTGACCATTTTAAATAACCATTTACAGTTAACCAGGGCATCCCCAAGCATCTCATTTGCCTCTCCTACATAGATATCCTGGTGAATAGGTCCACGTGGGCTTTGTTAAACATCATCCTACAGGGGAGAAAAAAAAAAACAACAACTTTGAACCCAGGTGATACCTCATAGCCTCCGTTTAACATTATTATCTCTTTTGTGCTGCCTAAAGGGAACTGTTGTTTGTTTGTTTGTTTTAATATATTAAGTTTACATATTTCTCTCCTCCTCTGTCCTGCTGTCCAGTAAGGAATGATTTGCAAAATAATAAAAACCATCTAATCACCTGTCCTTCATTCATGCCATTTGTCAACCCCTCATTAAGGTTGTATTTTCAAGCCCCTTCAAGTATGCTCTTGAAGTTTTTCAGTTTTAAAAGCTGCAAAGGCTTAGATAAAGTGAAATTACTGAAATGGCATTCTTTACGGAGATCTTCATTCTGTGGGCTCTATTAAACAGTTGAAGATTAAAGAAAATCCTACTCTTTCTTACTTATTATTAGTAGTATGTACTAAATTACACTAACATACCCTAATATAGAAATTGGGATCAAATATTCGATTACTCCCTGTATATTCTTAAAGTGATTATGTAATTTGAGCTTTCAAGAGGGATGATACAGGATTGGGTTTTGTTTTTACCCTGAGCCTGATGTTATAAAACTTATCAGATGTTCTAATTCTACTAATATATTATTCACATCTCACCAAAATATTATGAAGAGACTAGAAAAGTCAATTATTCTTTTAATAAATTAAGCACATAGAGTGTGGGAAGTGGTAGTGTATGAAACATCTGTCCTTGAAAACTTTATATTCTAATATGGACAGATTGAACGGAACTGAAAGTTTACCTACGAGAATGCGTGGATTGGTAGGCAGTCATAGGTCTGGTGAGATTGGCTTGCCATGGCCCATTCTTTTGTTTTCTTGGATGGTTTTTAGTCACATCCAGCTCATGGCAGTCATTTTGTTCCAGTATAGAGAAATGGCTTGCAGGTTCTTAGGCTTCACCCATACTGTTTATTAAAAGCCCAGGATTTAAAGTGTGCTTCAAAGGCTTATGAGAAAGTCAGAAGTTTCTCCTCCATGGTGTATAGAATGCTATTCATTGCAATTTAAGATGTGGCCCTTAACTATCACGGCTCCCTGATTATGTCATTACCTTTATTTACCACGTAAGTAACTGACTTTAAGAAGTAAGATGAATTAGAATATACAAAAATCTCATTATTAAAAGATGAGAAGAACACATGTTTAAATATCTGATACCTCGCAATGAAAAAGTTTTTATTTAAAAGCGTTGGAATAAATCACAAAGATAGTCAATAGTTTTTAAGTATAAAATGTAAAACTTCTCCATGTTGTAATTATAAACCAAATTAAAAGAAAGGAGCATGGCAGATAGTAATAATGTGCTATAAACAGCTTAATAACCTTAATACATTAAAAACAAATAAGGAAACCACTAATATTACTGACCATAATAGGTAAAAAATCAATACCTAAGACACTAAACCCCAATAGATCAGTGAGCAAAATAATAGAAAAGCTGAAAGAAGAAATATAGAGAGCTAAAGAAAAGACATATAAACAATGTTAACCTTCACTAACAATTTTCAAAGAGGCAAATTAAAATCAGGAGGTACTTTCTTTTACCTGTCAAATTAGTAAAGATAGTTAAAATGATCATAGTCGTTGCTAAGCATGTAATGAAACCAGCTCCCACCACTGCTGATAGTGTGAATGGGTGTATTCTTCTAGGAAAGAAATTTAGTGATATGTGGTAAGAGCTTTCAATTTTTTAGTGACCTAGTAATTCTAGGAAACTAGTTCAATAAAACATTGAAGTTGGACAAAGATAGAAGCACAAAATCATTACTATTACATTATTTGTAGAAACAAAACCCCTGAACCACATCAACTGTCCTTCGATATTGGCATTGTTAACTAAAGTATTAACACACAATTGTGTTCACACAGTGGTGTCTCTTGCAACTAGTAAAAATTATTCTTACAATGAGGTTTTTATATTCAAATGGGAAAATGCTCATTACATAAATGTTCAGTGAGAAATGCTGGATTAAGATGGTATCATAATATTTTTCATATGAAAGTACATGGAACAAAAGGTGGAAACAAATATATCAAAATGAGTAGTAGAGTTGCCCAAGGGCAGTAGAACTGAGTAATTGTTTTGTTGTGATTCATATTTTTTGGTACTTTCCAGATATTTTTACAGGAGACATGTATAACCAGAAGAAAAGGGTTTAAGAGTTTGTATAAAGAAACTTATACACATGATCTGGGCTTGGACTTCCATCGCACCTTTCTTAGAGCATATGGAGAAAAGTATGCTACCAAAACGGTTTATAAGTAAAGCGTTATTTTGGAAAGATTGGGGAACACGGAATTTTTTTTCTTAGTATTTTGAGAAATTTCTTCCTTTCTTAGAGACCACAGCCATAACAAGGAAAATGTAATTAACTGAAACAGATTCTCTAGGTAACAATATTATTAGCCTGTTGTATTTTAGTGTAGAACTTCTAAATTCAAATAGGTCCACTTCTTTCTTATAGATGTCGTCGGCTGCTGAGAATGGAGACACAGCACCTGGGAAACAAAACGAAGAGAAAACCTATAAAAAGGTGAATGAGTGTGTTGTTTTCTTTTTTCAGCTCAGAAAGAGGAACTGTTTTATTGCTTAGAATGCTAATATTGCCCTAAGCCTTTGCTTCCTCCAAAGCATTTGTGTGGAAGTTACTGCCTTAGCTTCCTGTTTCTGTAACAAATGACCAGAAAGTTAGCAGCTTAAACAACATAAATGTATTATCTTACAGTTCTGTAGGTCACCAGTCTGACAGAGGTCTCACTGGGTCGAGATCCAGGTGTCCACAGGTCTGCCTTCCTTTCTGGAGGCTCCCGGGAAGAATCCATTTTCTTGTCATTTCCAGCTTCTTCAGGTTGCCTGTGTTTTCCGAGGCATGATTTCCTTCACAGCCAGGAAAGGCCAATTGAGTCTTTATCAGGCCCTGTCATTCTGACACTTTTTAAATTTCTTCATTGAATTTATTGCAATATTGCTTCTATTTTATGTTTTGCTTTTGGGAGAGCTGCCAAAGCATATGGGATCCTAGCTCTCTGAGCATGGCTTGAACCTGCACCCCCTGCATTAGAAGATAAGTCTTAACCTCTGGACTCCCAGGAAAGTTCCAGTTCTGATACTTTAAATCATAAGTTCCTAAACTTGCGGGATCTAACTCCTGATGATCTGAGGTAGAACTGATGTAATAATAATAGAAATGAAGTGCACGATAAATGTAATGCTCTTGATGGTAGTTTGCTCACTCAGTCATGCCATCCGACTCTTTGTGACCCTATGAACTGTGTAGCCCGCCAGGCTCTTCTGTCCAAGGGATTTTCCAGGCAAGAATACTGGAGTAGGTTGCCATGTCCCTCTCCAGGGGAACTTCCTGACCTAGGGATCAAACCCTGGTCTCCTATATTACAGGCAGTCTCTTGCATTGCAAGCGGATTCTTTTACCGACTAAGCCACAAAGGCAGCTGCTTTGCTTGAGTTATCCTGAAATCACCCCCTCACCCACCCAGTTCTTGGAAAAAATTGCTTGCACAAAGCCATTACCTGGTACCAAAAAGGTTGGGAACCACTGCTGTAAAGGATGCTTGTGATTAAATTGAGCCCCCCTGGATAATCCAGAATACTCCCTTTTATTTTAAAGTCATCTGATTAGCAACCTTAATTTCCCCTCCACCCTTACTCCTTGTTGTCATGTAATGTAGCGTATTCACAGATCCCAAGAATTTGGGTGTGGACATCTCGGGGTGGGGGTGGGGGACTTTTTTCTGCCCACCACAGTTACTGTGATAGAACATCGACAGAAGGAAGTTACTTGAAAACCCTTCCTAAGAAGAAGGCCCTATGTGTGTGAAGTGTTCTGTGTCTACTATAAGAATCTTTTAATTGACTTGCTACCTACCAGCAAAATTTTAAACATTTTCCACCCTTGAAAAAGATTTTTAACATGAAATTTCATCGCACCCCTTACTAAACCTCTCAGATTCCATGTCTTCAGCCCATTTCACAAAAATCTCTTTCCACACTTCCCAACATATCTTGCCTGACTACTCTTTGACTTCAATAAATTCTTGGTTCCTGGCAACCAAGCTGATGTTCAGAAGCATTACTGGGTAATATATGTCCCCAAGCACCACTGTTCCTGATTTTAAATCGACTATACATTTTACCTTTTAAAAGACCTTGCTCTCCTTCTCTCTTGGGAGTAGATGGCTTGTGTATCATAGGTTTATTATACCTTAACATTTCCTTTTGCATTTTACTCTGTAATGGATAGCTAGCAAGAAATTCTGTCATAAAGTACATGAGCCATGTGATCTACGCACAGATTCAGGTCATGGAACTAGCATGATATATTTCCTATTCCATTTTCATGTGGAATAATATGTGCTTTTTCCTAGCATATCTTTTCTTCTGACTTTTCTACTCAGCCAAACTTAGAAGTATAAACTGAGCGGTTGCCACCCAAAGTGATGATGTATATGAGGAAGAGTAGGATAAATATTCACGAGCTCTCACATGTCATGTTGTAGCTTATAAAATTTGTAAATCTGAACAGAGACAGCAATACATTATTATTTATTTTTAAGCACAGGTAGAAAATGAAATCCTACCTGATGTACCCAAGACTCTTTGTAAATTCAGTCAAACATGAGACCAACACAGAGATGGTCAAACTGCCAGCCTGACATTGCTTCACATCACTTTCAGGCAGTTTTCTCGGTCAGCATCAAGATGCACTATGATTCTTGACTCTGTTCTGCTTTACAGGAGCTCTCTAGTGATGCACAAGTGATAGAAGGAATGTGACCAAGCGATCTTGGAGTCTGCTAAGTGTGTCTTGCCCAAGAAGTAGTAAAGTAGGTTTTCAATAGTATTATAGGTATGATTCTATGATGAATGTCTCTAACAAGAAATTTGGCTCAGCATATTGGGAAGGTTATAAAAACTAAAAATCAGATTGTGGGACTGCAAATGATTTTGATAAATAAGAGAAGATGCAGAAAACTTGAGGACAAAAACAATGATGTCTTTTCATGTGTGATGACATAGCTTTTTAATGATCTCTGATTTTAAAAGGAAGATTAACAAGAGAAGAGGTGTTTAGCCTTTTTATAAGAAAAGCACCACAGCACAACACAATGCCTAGAACTGTAGCCCTCAGTTAATATGCTATTGATATACAAAGTAAGAAGAAGGGATCACGTAGAGAAAAAGTGTTGCCTTGCTAACAGGTAATGGCTCAGCTAAACTATTCAATTTAATTCTTCTCCATTAAGCAAAAGGTCTTTAAACTGGAGGTTTTAATGGTGGACTTAGAAGAGCTGATAGCAGGATTTATATTAGCTACTGCAGATGTGTTTGTGTCTAGGCCCAGGTAACCATTTCCCAGATAAAAGAACTTGAAGCTAGAATAGGGAAACCACTGAGTGAGCTTTGAAAAATTAGGAGACTGAAAGACTTACCAGAAGTCAGGAGATGAGCAAATATCATCCCTGTTTTCAAAAATGAGGGAAAGGTACATTCTGGAGACGAGACATGAAACTGTTCCTCAGTGTAATTTGAGCATGGATTAGTATAGCTATGTACATTTAGAGAAGAAACACATGTCTTTCACAAAGCTGCAGAGGTTCATAAAGATGGAGTTTATGTCAAATTAACTGCACTTCCTGTTATGAAAGAATCATTAAATTGGTTGCAGATAAGGAGAATTCTCAAGTTTAATGAATCTTGATTTAAAGATAGCTGGCATATTCTTGTTGCATCCTTTCAGACAAGGTGGAGAAGTATGGATAAAGTATTATGATTAGTAGGTTGTACCTGGTTAGACTAATGTTCCCAAAGAGTAGAAGTTTTGTTCCTTATTCACTTAGTCTTTATCGACAAGATCCATGAGCTGTCCCTGTGTAGCTTCATATTTTTACCCATGACCTTCATGAAGACATCAAATTTATACTTTGCAAATGTGCAGATGACAGAAAGCTGGGAATAGTAATAGACTAGATTGGTGCCATCAAACCCATTATACATTTCATAACTATTGCCCCTTTTATAAATACCTGAAAATTAAATTTCTTTCCCAGTCTTGAAACCTTGACCATGGGGTATACTCATTTAAATGACCCATTGGATTTTGCCTGTGACTGAAGCCAGTCCAGGTTAAGAACACCCTGATCTTGGGTGCTAGGTGTGAGAAGAATATCAAAAGAGTTTATAAGGAACTTACAATTGAGTGGGAGAACCAAGACATGAAAACAATTTTAGAACACAGTAGTCTGTAACAAAAGTTCAAAAGAGGAAAAATCAATATAGGATTAGAGTTAATGAGAGGGTTTAGGTTTTCTGGATCAAGATTCTTTGGGCAGCTGCCAGCAACACTCAGCATCATGAGTGCTGTGATGTCCACGTGTTTTTAGGGAACACTCAGAGTTCATGGAACACGGTTATGCTCTCTAAGTCTCAATTATTTTCATGTGACTCTTAAGGCTGACTGCTTTTTGTTCCTACGGTTGACCATTTCTCTAATCCATTAGCAGTTCCTGGCAAGCCCAGGAAGAATAGTTAAAATCAGTTGGGAAGGTTAATGTCTTTAGCTAATGACTGAGATAAGAATTTTGATTTTAGCTGCTTAAAACAAACATGTTGCCCATGAAGACAGGCATTAAGAGCTGCCTGGCTTTATTAAGGAGTGTGGTGTTTCTGTTCTCAGTTCATTTATTGGGTTTCTTCTGCAAGAATTGTAAATGCGCAGGCCTCAGGGGCCAGGCAGATAATAAGGGAATAAAACAAGCAGAGAGAAGGTGGTAAACAAGAGAATACATTCCTTTTATAAAAGGGACAGATGGCCTTAAGTGCTAGCTAATAAACCTTTGTGTGAGGCCTTACCCAGGGTTGCCAGATAACTGATTTTTCAAGAAATAACGAATGTGGATTCTGATGTAAAACTCCTAATTGTTGAAAGATTGGCAACTGATTCAAAATTATTCAAAAATACACTCAGGAAGTCTATACACAATGGAAGATAACAACGACTCTGACCCTTTCCCTGAATGATTCTCCCTTCTGAAACCTTCAGGGTCTGGCAGAATTTTGCAGTTGATTTCTGGACAGGAATCCACTGTTTGTCCAGGTGCTGGTCTCCTAAATAAAACAACCTTTCTGTTTCTACCGAAAAAAAAAAAAAAGCCCTCGCCCCCCTCCCCCAAACAAAACAAAGAAAATCAGTCTGAAAAAAGCAACAAACTGTATCAATTGTATCTTGTCCTCACATGGGGGCCCCTTTGCAATCTCTGCACTGTTTGGGTAAGGAGGTGAGATAGGAGAGGAAGATGTAACAGAAATGGATATAAGGCCTGGTCCCTTCTTCCTATATCCATACAATTTATTTAAGAGAAAAAAAATAGAAGACCCACATGAAAAAATTAAATAAGTCAAATTGATCTTAAGTGCCAATACAAGTGGCATTTTACTGAATCCTCTAGCAAATCCTGGTAAGCACAAAGCTCATTACAGTCTTCTGGGGAAACATCCTTTTTTTGGACTTGTTTGTTAGCAGAACATTTTTCTGGGATAAAAATTTCTTAGATGCCTCATTGCTTTTTGTCATGGCAGAAAATCCCACTCGTTTAGGGACTGTGTGTTGATTGATCTACTCATTTGTCTCAGTGATGGGGAATCGAATAGGCACAGGCACAGGATCATCAGGGGTGAACGTAAGTTGTTGGAGGGATAGGAGTCTGGCCTAAACAAAGCTAAGTGTCATTGTTTGGAGAAAGCAGAGGAAATTTTGGAAGTGTGGCCTGGCTGTACGTGACTGCTAGCTTTGAGTGCTGGTTGGAGGTCTTTGGATTTCATATTCTGAGGTCTTTGGATTTCATATTCTGAGCCAGCACCGTCCATTAGAACTTTTGGCGGTGATGGAAATGTTCTATGATCTGTACTAATACAGTAGTTACAAGCTGTATCTGGCTGTTGGACTTTTGAAATGTGACCCATGTGTTTGAGGAAGCAATTTTTAAAATTTTAGTTAAATAACCATATGTGGCTAACGGCTACCATATTAGACAGCACAATTCCAGGCAGTGAGGTACCGTGACATTGGTTTGGTGGTTAGTGACGTGATGAAATGACAGTACAAATTACAATGAAGAGTGGCCTGAAAGTTTTCGATCATAGTAACTGATAGAAATTTTCTACCATTGATGGAACTAGAGAAGTTTGAGGATGAGATTTTTTTTTTAACGAGGTCATGAGGAAGAAAAGAAGGAAGCAGAAAGCAGGACATCAGTTCACTTTATGAGTGGTTTGAACTTGAATAAAATACCAGTGCTGGAGGCCTGAGTTTTCTTTCTCTTGGATGTGAGGAAATTGCCCGCATCTACTCCCACCCTTCCAAAACAAATATGTCATTGTGGCTCAGTGGCTTATCCCAGGTTACCTAGCAGTTCTTTATCAGGAACATGAAAAGCTCCAGCCATAGGATGTCCTAATTTTGTGACTTGTCCATCAGAATCAATCAGTGTTTCCAAGTTGGCTGGCTGTGAACAGGCATGGGAAATCTTTAGTGCCGCCATTTGCTTTTCTCCCTCTCTCACCTCTCCAGCCAAAATTGTCATTCCAGGCCTGTCACCCTCCCTCCTCTATTCCTCTTTCCACCCTGGGCCTGCCCACAACAGGGCCTCCCCCCTCCCAGGAGATTGTGATTTTGATGACTTCCACAGGCTACTGTAGGTCTGGAGGGTCCATCTTTAGCACCGATACCTTGACTTCAGGTGATCTCTTCATCATGTTAACCAATTCCCACCAAGATGGGCACACTTAATGAGAGCACTCGCAGTGACCTGGTAGGAAACTGACCACTCTAGCTATAAACAGGGCCCTTGACCCAAATTCCCCAGGGTCTTTTGTTTTTTTTCAGTTTGATTTTTAAGACCTAGGTTGTTATGTAAATCTATTGTCTCAGCCTGTGTCTCTCTTGGTGGAGGCAGGCAGGGACAGGTGGGAGGAGCCATGCCTTCCTCAGTCCACACTGTCAGTGAAGGTGTCCTTGATGACTTTTTTTAAAATTAATTTATTTATTTTAATTGGAGGCTAATTACTTTACAGTATTGTAGTGGTTTTTGCCATACATTGACATGAATCAGCCATGGGTGTACCTGTGTCCCCCATCCTGAACCCCCTTCCCAACTCCCTCCCCATCCCATCCCTCAGGGTTGTCCCAGTGCACCGGCTTTGAGTGCCCTGTTTCATGCACTTGATGACTTTTGAAACATGAGTGAACTCATGACTCAGCAGTACTTCGAACTAAGAGGAAATATTTATTGAAATACAAGCTCTTTTATAAAACATCCATGGGAAGATACACAGGCAGATGTCAACATTGCCTGCCTCTGGGGAGAACTGAGTGGTGGGAATCTTGGGTCGAAGGAAGCTTTTCTGTATGTACTTTTGATGCATATTTAATTTTGAACCATATAAATGTTTTGCTTATTCAAAAATTGAAAAAATAACATTTTGAGATGGGAAAAAGGGAGAGTTGGCACGTGTCCCAGCGCTAACTGCTCTTCTTCCCTTTAGACTCTAGAAAGCCTCCACTTCCAGAAATAAGACCCTTGCCTTCTGCCCTGATGGAGCTACACTCTGTAGCTGAACAGAGACAACCTTGTTTCTGTATTGAGCAGCCCTTGTCATCAGTAAACCTTCATTGATCTATAGGAAGAGTGATCCTGTGGCATTCCGAGTGTTAGTGTTTATATAAGTTCATGTTCCCACACACAGTGAAGTGGAGTTTGCAGCAGAGAAAAGTTTATTGCAAGGCCATGCAAGGAGGCTCAGGCCCTAAAAACTCTTGAGCTCCCTGAAGGGTTTTGGCAAAGCATTTTTTTGGTTTTGGTTTTTTTTTTTTAATGACTTTATTTTTTTAATTGAAGGATAATTGCTTTACATGTGGTTTTCTGTCACACATCAACAAGAATCAGCCATAGGTACACCCATGTCCCCTCCCTCCGGAACCTTCCTCCCACCTTCCTCCCCATCCCACCGCCCACCCTTCTAGATTGTCACAGAGCCCCTGTTTGGCAAAGCATTTTAAAAAGCCAGGTGAGAGAGCGGAGAGTCACAGGATACCTGATCAGATTGTAAACAATTCTGTGATTGGCTGATGCTGAGGGAGCAGGGTGGTGTCATGGGGGTTACCTTCATCAGTCCTTAGGCTCAAGGAGACCTGGGGCTGTTTGCTCATGGACATCAAGTAGTTAACATCTTCCATTTGGTGGGGCATTTTCACATCTGTGAAACAACTCAGGAAATTTGCATCAAGTGCCATTTTCTATGTACTTTAGAGAGGAGCTGAAGCAGAGCATGGGGGGGGCGGGGAAGGCCTGTCCTGGGAAGGCCCCATAGGGTCCTGCTAGGTTACATTATTCCTAATCCACCTTAATCCATAACACCCTAAACCAGTGGTTCTCAACCAGTGACCAGGGAACATTCAGCAATGTCTGGATACATTTTGTTTGTCACAATTGAAGGGTGGTGCTATTGACATTGAGGAGGTAGAAGCCAGTGATGCTGCATCCTACTATGGCCAGAGCAGAGCTCACAGCAAAGAACTATTAAAATGTTAGTAGTAGTACCCTTTTAAGTGGGGGATAGATGTCAGTGGGAGAAGGCAATGGCACCCCACTCCAGTACTCTTGCCTGGAAAATCCCATGGATGGAGGAGCCTTATAGGCTGCAGTCGATGGGGTCGCTAAGAGTCAGACACGACTGAGCGACTTCACTTTCCCTTTTCACTTTCATGCATTGGAGAAGGAAATGGCAACCCACTCCAGTGTTCTTGCCTGGAGAATCCCAGGGACGGGGGAGCCCGGTGGGCTGCCGTCTATGGGGTTGCACAGAGTCGGACACGACTAAAGTGACTTAGCAGCAGATGTCAGTGACTGAGCACAGACTCACAGGTATGAGTCCAGCTCTTTTAGATACTAGTTGTATCATCTTGAGCTTCCCAGGTGACTCAGTGGTAAAGAATCTGCCTGCCAATGCAAGAAACACAGGAGACGTGGGTTCAGTCTTTGCATTGGGAAGATTCCTTGGTAATGGCAACCCACTCCAGTATTCTTGCCCAGGAAATCCCATGAACAGAGGAGCTTGGCAGGCTACACCCCATGGGGTCGCGAAGAGTCGGATATGACTGAGCATGCACACACTGTATCATCTTAGACATTTTCCCTAACTGATCTGAATCTTAATTTTTCTCCCTGATGAAATGTACTTAATACCTACCTTTACCAGCTCACAGCACTGTGAGAATCAAATGATTTAACAATGTGAACAAGTCCTGGGAAAAATGGAATGCCGAAGAGTGAAGTCCCTGTTGAATCAGCAAAAGCAGGCTCTCTCAGCCTCTGATTTCTAATCAGATTAGTTCTGTTAGAACTGAGTATGGCAGGCAGTGCAACTACCTTCCCCAGTGCTGGGCTCAGGGGGAGAAGTGTCACTTAGCATTCTGGAGCTGGCCCTGTACTGACCTGGGCATCAGAGAGTAGATGGAGCTGAAAGAAAACAGTCTTTCCTTCCCAACAGCAGGGGTTTCAGAAATAAGAGAGAAAGATGTGCTTCTAGTGGTGGGCTTCCTTGGCGCTTTTAAAATTAAGCAACAAGGAAATGAGCTGCACCATTCAGAGAGGGGGAGTTCTTCTAATCTCATTCGATGTAGAAGCATGTATAATCGTCTACCATTGCCATCCACCCCTTTGTACAGATCTTCCCTCTAAGTCTGTCAGCTTTCATAGAGGATCACCTGCCCTTCTGACTGCTTTCTCAAAAAGTCCTCAAGCAGGTGATTTGAAATCTTCCTTGATGACTTTCAAGCAAGATGTGGCAGGTAATTAAGCAAAAACAATCTGCAACTTCCAAATAGGAGGAGAAGCCCCCCTATCCCACCCCAGGGTGATTACCTGAGCTGTTCATTCCTAAGTGACCTCTTTTAGCACTCATATGGCCCTGATCCTGTTTGTTAAGCTACCCAAGTTTGTTATGCTTCTGCATCCTGGTTAACCATGGAAACTCCCCCAAACTCTGACTCCAAGAGATAATAGGCTACACCCCAAACTTACTGCACAGCTTCCTTCCGGGGCAACAAGAAACACTGCATTCTTGCATTTGGTGTTTGTGGCGGGCTGGGAGGCTGGAGTTTCCAACGTTTCTACAGCCATTTGGGCCATCTGAGCTAGAGCTCCTGCTCTCAGGGAACAAGGGTGCTTTTGTTTTCAAGTTAAAAGGGTTAATATCTGCAGGCCATCTGCATGCCTCCCTGCACAGCTTGGCCAATGGAGTTCTGATCTGGCCAGCCAGCCCCTATCCCAATGCTCAGGGCTTAACCATTTTTATCACTACCACCCCACTTCCCTCTCCTCGTGTGCTTAAGGATTTTTAAAGGCAGCTCTTAAGATATTGCATAAGATCATAGAATTTTAAAATTCTGAAATTCTTCATTCTGGATTCCAAAAAAGATGATTAGATTCTAGGTGTGTTAGATTCTAGGTGTTTATCTACTTAACAGACACTAATAGGACATATGCCATGTGCTTATTCAGGACTTTTAATATTTTATGACGTTAGGATCATTGGTTGCTGGAAGCATCTTTTTTATCAAACTCAAGTGGGTTTATTCTAGCTGAAATCTATTATTCTGTCAGGTTAAAGTGTAATTATTACCAACTGAAAGCACTTTCAAAGCTATGCTGGTAATAAGAGCTAACATTTATTAAGTGCTTAACGTATGCTAGCCACCATTTTAAGCACTTTAGAATTATTAACTCACTCTTACGACAACCCTATGAATTAGGACAGAGGAGAAAACGAGGTACTGAGAGGTTAAGTAACCTACTGTGGGCCACAGAACCAGTAAGTGGCAGGATAAAACTGGGATTCTAACCCCAACTGTCTCTCTCTAGGGTCCGTCAGATCCTAGAGATCAGGGAACCAGTACACTGTTCTCTGAACACTGTGGTGCCTACGACAGACATTAAAATGGAAAAATGCTCCATTATCCAGTAGAACAGTGGGGGCCAGTGGCACAGACAAACCCAGCCATCTTTAGAATGGGAAAAATGAACAAAATTCAACAATTTTAAAGCATGATTTCCCTAACTTGGTGGTTCAGAAGCCAAATTTTCTCCTCCAGAGTGTTTCACCTCTGAATATAGAATCCGAACTGTAGCCTCAAGAATACTTTTCTCTAGAAAGTACATCATTGTTCAGTCACTAAGTCACGTCTGACTCTTTGCGACCCCATGGACTGCAGCACGCCAGGCTTCCCTGTCCTTCACCATCTCCTGAAGTTTGCTCAAACTCGTGTCCACTGAGTTGACGAGAGTACATAGTCGTTTTGAAATGAAAAACAAATCGATCCCATGGGCACTGGCCAGAACATGGGAAATAAAATGAGAAAGCCATAACTTCAAAAATCATTCTTGACCACAGCACTCCAAACTGACAGGGAGGGTTGAGATCTACTTGGAGGGGTGGCGTATTCTGCGCTGTTTTAAAAGCTAAGCATTCCATAGACTGTCACAGGGGGAGTAATGTCTCACTAAAAATCTGCTCAACGGCTGAAAGATCTGATAAAGGAAGCACTGGGTCCAAGGATGACTATTTTAGAAGTTATTTTCCCCTGTGGGAATCAAGTTCCCCCCAAAAAGGACACCTGCCTTTTCTGGTGAGTGCAGCTCACTGTGTCTGATGCTTTTGTTATGAAAGGACAATGAAGAGGCTCACTCTCTGCTTGGAAGCCTTCACCCCAAAGACACAAAGCACATCACTAAGGACAGAAGAAAAAGAGGGTGGATGTGGTCAGACTGTAACGATAAGATAGTCTATCTTCCTGAATCTATTTTGTTCAACACACACACACACACACACACACACACACACACACACACACACACACCCTAGATACCAGAGATATAAATTGGGTGTAATTATAAGGAAAAATAAGGAATTATGAGGAATTGGGTTCAATCATAGGGTCTAGCTGTACTTCTTTCCCAGTGGAGAGAAGATGAGCCACTCTTACTGTCATGCCAGAGCTTTCTCTCCATCCAAGGTGTGCTGTCATCTACTTTGCGTTATGGGCCACGCTGCATTTGGTTATTGAGCACAGAGCTGATACATAGAGTGTCTCGGTGACATTCTAGTTCTTCTGAGCTAATTTTTCATATTGTGGCTTTGTTGTTTTTAAGGGTGTGGTCAGTGCCTGGGCTATAAAACATATCTTTGATTATATGATACATCTGTGGATTCACTCATTTATTTAGTTGGCAAATATTTATTTAGTTTGGCACTGAACTAGGCCTTGGAGGTAAGACAGAGGCAAGATAGACCTAATCCGACCCTGATCCTGCTTTTGTACTTGTGGTAGAGATGGACCAGAAAAAGTAGACATAATAAAATGATTACTGCCTTTAAAAGCGTTATGAAGCAAATCAACACAGGCAGGGCTGCTACCTTTTAGACAAGGTATTCAGCGGGTTCTGAGGAGGTGACCCAGGGCTGGGATCACAAGCTTGAGAAGGAGCCAGCTAACAGAAGAGTGGAATTGAGAACTTTCTTGATAGAACAGCTTCCACTGAGCCCTGGGGGCAAGAAGGGGTGCATGAATTCAAGCACCTAAAGGTGAGGCCAGTGTAATGGAGGGTCCCATGCCTGGAAGAGAGAGACAGAGTGAGGTGAGAGCAGTGGCTTTCGACTGGGGCTGGTGTTGTCCCCCAGGGTCATTAGACAATGCTGTCACATCTGGGGGGAGGGGATGCAACTCGTATCCAGCAACTAGACCCAGAGATACTGCTACACATCCTGCGATGCACAGGACAACTGTCTGCCCACAAATGTCAGCTGTACTAGTCTGAGAAACCCTGGCTTAGAGAAATAGGCAGAAGCTTAAGCTAAGGTGGTAGGCTAGGAAGAGGGAAAGGAATAAATTGAAGGTATATTTCAGAGTTAGGATGGACTGGACTGGTTTGTGGTTGCAAGTGGGGGTGAGGGCATGACTGGAATGATCGATGAGCCAGCATTCTAACTTGTGTACTTGGGTGGCTTTTGTGACTATTTATCACGATGGAAAAGAATGGCATGGGGGAAGGGTTGTGAGGGAAAATCAAGGTCTCCAATCTGGACATGTCAGTTTCAGGGTGTCAGTGAGCCACTGAAGGGGAGAATCAAGTAGGTAGTTGGAAGTGTGGATTTAGGACTCAGGGAAGAGGTCAGGGTTCTGCTTCAGTTTGTCAAACTGAAGATTCACATTGAGATAGATGGAAAAATGAGGCCCCCAGACTAAGGAACACCCACATTTTGGTATTACCTCCTAATACCCTCGTCCAGAGTGTCAGATTTTTAAAATAAACAAAATTGGCCAAGTCCTTCCCTTAGGATCTTCCACTGACCTTCTGTTACCTGCCCATGCTCCACAGCACACAAATCCTTTACAGTCTTCCCCTCACTGGGTGTGTCCGAACCCACCTTGCGCGGCTACCTTGAACACACCCCTGACTCCAGCCACACTGAGGTGTCTATCCCAGATCCTCTGTGCCCATGCTGATCACTGTAAATGTCTTCATTCTAGAAACAGCTCTCTTTTGGCCCTTCCCCATGCTCCCAGGCTGTGACTGTTAGTCACTGCTTCCCAGGCTGCCCTCAGTCTCCTGCACTTACCTCTGTTATATCATGGATGACTTTGTTTTGTAATAATTGTGTGCAGTTATGTCCTGCCTACTGTACCGGGAGCAGCTAGAGAGCAGCGGCCTTGCCCAATCATCCAGACATTCGTAGGGCCCCACACAGTGCCTGGCACATAGTGTTCAAGAGATGTATCACTTTTTTCTTCTTAATTCTAAGATTATTATAGACTTTCCAGAGAGATATGTTCTTGAACCTACAGTTCAGGATCTGCAATTAGAGGTGAGATATGTTGCGGGGAGGAAAGTGGGGAACACAGGAGTGGAATTTGGGCTTATCTATTTTTTTGGCTGCGCTGGGTTTTAGTTGCAGCGTGTGGGATCTAGTTCCCTGACCAGGGATTGAATCCCGGCCCCCTGCATTGGGAGTGCAGAGTCTTAGCCGCTGGACCACCAGGGAAGTCACAACAATGAATTTTAAAAAGTATTCTTTTTAAATTTTGGTTTCCTCAGGGTATATGCCTAGGAGTGGGATCAATTTTTTAAGGAATCCCCATACCGTCCTCCATAGTGGCTGTATCAATTTATATTCCCACCAACAGTGCAAGAGTGTTCCCTTTTCTCCACACCCTCTCCAGCATTTATTGTTTGTCAACTTTTTGATGATGGCCGTTCTGACCAGGGTGAGGTGATATCTTACTGTAGTTTTGATTTGCATTTCTCTAATAATGAGCAATGCTGAAGTAAGTCAGAAAGAAAAAGATAAATATCATATTCTAACACATATATACAGAATCTAGAAAAATGGTACTGAAGAATTTACTTACAGGGCAGCAGTGGAGATAACAGACATAGAGAATAGACTTGTGGACATGGGGAGAAGGGAGGAGAGGGTGATATGTATGGAAAGAGTAACATGGAAACTTACATTACCATATGTAAAATAGATAGCCAACGGGAATTTGCTGTATGGCTAAGGAAACTCCAACAGGGGCTCTGTATCAACCTAGAGGGGTGGGATGGGGAGGGAGATGGGAGGGAAGTTCAAAAGGGAGGGGATATATGTATACCTATGTCTGATTCATGTTGGGATTTAACAGAAAACAACAAAATTCTGTAAAGCAATTATCCTTCAACAAAAAAAAATAATTTTAAAAAGTATTCTTTTCCCAACTCTGTCACATAAAGGTTCTATTCTTTCCAGATGTTGGCCCAATTAAAAGCTGCCCTAGATAGATGCCAGGAATTGTCAGGGGAATCAGGATCTGGAGTTGGTTGGCAGTCTTTCTCTAGCACAGCAGCATAGTAAACACCCTTTTGTTGTTGTTGTTGTTACATACAAGAAACAGGATGGACAGTTTTTCAGGTTTGCTGTTTCAAAGAGAAAGAGAGGAAATAATAATTTAGCAGTTTTAAAAGCAGCTACATTCCTCATAAAATCATGGAGGAGTGCGGGACTTAAAGCTGCACTCAGGATCCCAGAACAGACAGTGATGTGAGTGCCAGCCCTTGACTCTTCCAACCTTCCTTCCTCACCAGCATGGGTGAGAGTGGGTGTGGCCGGGCAGGCAAGCTGGCTCTGCCATTTATGAACTCGACCTTGTGCAGGACAGTGAATGTCTGAGCCCAGCAGTACCGGTGTGGTTTGAGCATTAGATCTGAGGATGTATGAGAAGGTGCTTCGAAGACGGTAGCTGGGTGTACAAATATTAAATCTGTTATTGTTGCTGGATTCCCACTCACCTCCTATGGAACTTAAGCCATGTGAGAGCAAGGACTTGGCAAGCTGGGAAGAACTCAGTTCTTAGAGAAGGAACAGACACCAGTCCCCTCCTTCTCCCTACTGGGGTCCTGCTTAAATTCAGAATTCCAAATAACCTGGGACTCTGACCTCTCCTTATGGCAGTTCCTACTATTGACAGGTCATTTTCAAAAGGCAGTGGGATTCTGTAAAAGAATCTCACTGTAAAAAAGGCAAAAGGAAATCTAACTTTTGTCTATTAAAGAAACCTTAGAAAAAAAACCAAAAAACAAAAAACCTATGTCCAGCAAGGGGAAATGTTGTCTGTGCTTTCCGGCATATTAAATAAAAATTTGAAGATTTCTGTTGTAGCTTTACTATCTCCTAGGGTCTGAAATACTTTGCAGAAACTATCCTGGGTTTCTTAGGAGTCCTTTCCCCTTATCTATGTCTTCCTTTATATGTTTTATCTTTTTGTCTTGGGGCAGTGGAATTCTCCTGGGGAAATGAGAAGTCGTTCTCTCCAAGGACACAAAGTGCAGTAGAATGGGGTGAAGGTGTGTCATTGAAGGTAGCAGGAGAGAGGAAGTTGGGGTGGGCAGGGAAACTCCAGCTTTGCGTTACATACATTTTCAAGAAAATCATGGAAAAACTAAGCAGTGCAATCAGCACAGTCCTCCTCCCACAAGATTATTTCCTTATTTTTAACTTAAAGACAGATCTATTCCCTCGCCCACTATATTCTGTGAAACACTGAAATTGGATATAGCTGTGATATTATAAATTAGGAGTGTCTTAAAGTTGTAAATAGGAAAGAGATTTTGAATCAGTGAAGTTGTATTTGTGAACAAAATCAAAGGATGAAGTCTGCTGAAATTTTGCTTAGTAAGATGAAATCCTATTTTTCAAGGGTGTTTACATATGCAAA
This sequence comes from Giraffa tippelskirchi, assembly GCF_054371585.1. Classification (NCBI taxonomy): domain Eukaryota; kingdom Metazoa; phylum Chordata; class Mammalia; order Artiodactyla; family Giraffidae; genus Giraffa; species Giraffa tippelskirchi. The sequence goes on from NC_137275.1 coordinate 163,660,842, forward strand.
TATCCTAAGATTCAGTCTCCTTTTGGAATTTGGAATAAGCCTACCCAAGCCACCTTGATGTTCCTCTTCACACTTCTTATTCATTCATTCATTTAATTTTAAGCAGGCTTTTAAAGCATACTGAATACTTTCATTGGCATATTGCTAATTAAAAATTTTTATTTTATTATGGAGGCTCTAAAATGCTTCAGGCAAGTTTAGAAATGGGTGAGAAGAAAGTGCACAGAATGAAAAAGCTCCTGGTTGCTCTAGCCAAGGGAAAAACAAACCGCTGCAGAGAGCAGAAGCAGATGGAGTATATGGCAGTGGGACATCTCTTGGCCCTCAGAATCCTTTTAGGTAAACACAAGGCAAAGTCTTGCCAAATGTGGGATGCCAGGCCATAACCTTTTACCCTCAGGCCTTTAGCCCAATGTAGGAGGAATTTAAAATAGCAGTCTACTCTTGAATAGCAAACAATACAGCCATCCACACTCATCCTGCTTTATTGACCTATACACATCCTCAGAAAGTCACCTGGAGCAGAGAGGCCCCCAGTGACCCCAGCAGGAGAGCATCTTTGTTCTCAGCTTTCCAAGGCCTTAGAATACTTATTTCCTGATGTGTTCTTACTCAGTAGATAAATCTGGGTACCTACTGGTGTTAGGCAGCAGGTAATATAGCAACAAATAGGAGGGACTTGGTCCCTTACCCCATGGAACCAGGTTAAACGGTCTGGACATTTTAGCACTATTATTGAATTACTTTTCAAAAAGTTATCCCACTTTAGACTCCCTCAGAGGTTTTGATTTGCATTTCTCTGATAATGAGTGATGTTGAGCTTCTTTTCATGTGTTTGTTAGCTATCTGTATGTCTTCTTTGGAGAAATGTCTGTTTAGTTCTTTGGCCCATTTTTTGATTGGGTCATTCCCATGGTATTTTTAATTTTCAAAAATTTCCTAGTTGATGCTTTTATATTTATCCCTTTAATTGAACTTTGACTTCTAAGGTCATTTCCTCTAAAAAGTTTTCTATTGTGATATTTGTTGAAATTAAATTTATTAATGAATTTAGGGAGAAATAGCACCTTTAACTGTTCTACCTTTCGAAGAATGAAATGTCTATGTGTTTATTGTCTTTTCCGTTCCTCAGTAAATTTTTATTCAAAGATTATCTACATATTTTTGGTTAAATATACTTCTAAGTAAATTATGTGGGATTTTTTGTTACTGTTTTGGATTTTTTTTCCTACTGTTAATAGGATTCTTTTTTTTCCCAATTGCATTTTCTAGCTAGAAATGTATAAGATCTAGATTTGTGTGAGTACATTTTATAAACTGCCAACTTGATCTTTCGAAACTACTCCACTAGGTCCATGATTGATTCTTGGATATTACAGGTAATAATCATATTATCTGTGAGTTATCATTTTTCTCCTTGTAATCAGCATTTTGTACTTGGTTTTCTTGTCTTACTTTACTAGCTGGATCTTACAAAATCATATCAAAGAATTTTTATTATAAAAGGACAGCCTTGTTTTGTGCATGACTCTAAAGGGCAAATGGCTCTTGCACTGTTTCTCCAACTGCATCGTTGACACACACATCATTAGTAGATAGGTAAATGCAAATTCATTGGTCAGATACATTTGGGAAGTGTCCCTCTAGTGCTTCCAATAGTATAATGTTGTCAGTTCAATAACTGTTTTCCATATTAAGAAAGTTTCTTCCTGACTCTAGCTTTACTAAAAGATTTTTTGTAAACTTCAATTGGATATTGACTTTTTTATAAAACTGATTTAAGCAGACAATGAAAAGGCAGTCATTGGAAACACAGTTCTCTTTTTGATATTCTCTAAGTACTTGAAAATAATAAAACCATGTTTTTCAGAAAATATTGTTTAATTTAGATTTGGTATCAGTCCAGATGAACAGGGTAATTGTATTATTTCTTTATAGATTGGGATGATTTTTAGAATTTCTTCCTATAGGCATGCTGATCTTTCTCCCATATTAGAGTAATCTGTGTGGAAATTAGCCTAAGATTTAATTCTTTCTGCAAGCTATTCTGGGGTAGGCAGGTTGCTGAAATCATTCTCCTCAGAAATTGTGTTTGGGGGGAAAAAAAGGAAGGGATTTATTTTTCCACCTGAATAGTGTTTATTCAACTCAGTTTTACTTTTGTTTGTAATTTTATATTATATTTGGGCTTCTCTTTCTTCATTTGTTAAATTGGGGATGTGAATGACAACCAAACGCCCTTTAAGTTGCTTGGGTTTTTAATGTTGTTTTATTTGTTGTTTGTGGTTCTCTGATCATGCCCTGCGGCCGTTGCTTTGTTAAGTGCATGCAGGATGCTATGGAAGAGCGAAAGACAAAGAAAGAGGTGAAAGGTGGGTGAGAGGTTACGTTTTATTCCTCAACTGTTTTAAGAAAGTCTGTGCTAGTTTTCCTTTGGTACAAAGGCGATTATTTCTTGCATATTTTCCCACCCTTTCTTCAATACTCTGTGGATTAGAAACTCAAATGACTCTGGGTTTAAAAAGACTAATCCTCTATGGGAAAATGTGAAGATTTCCCCCCTTTTCTGTGGTCCAGGGAAAATTAATACACCAGAAAATGATCAAAAGTCTGTCATGACATTTAAAAGACAATCTTGTAAGAAAATAAACTGAAGTATGTATAAACTTAAATGTATATAAAGCATGACACTGTGACCCAACCTCACTTGCTCTTCAAGTCTTGGGGAATCCTGACATAACCAGAATGTAACATATAGAAGTAGTCTCATGGAAAGAAAAGGAGAAAGACCAGAGCACTGTATTCCTGTTGGGTCCATGCTTGGTTATCGCTAGTCCACAGAGGTCCTGTAGAGACCATTTCTCATCCAGAAGGACAATGTGTACTCTTCCGTGTCAGACTCATCACTCATGTATTCATTCAACAAATTGTTATTGAGAGCCCATTTATACCATTTGCTGGTACCACAGAGATACAAACCTATCTCCTTAATTTTGGCCCAGAGCAAATTAGATAAGAAGACTGCCTTGGAAATTTTTTTTTTTTTTTTTTTTTTGCAAATATTGAGTTTAAAGAAGGAGATAGAAGGACAGTCAGTCCTCTTGGTCTGACTTTGGTGTGTTTAAACTTACTGTGTGCTGACAGCAAGTGTGACTTTTGCCTTTTAAATAAATAGACAGCAAGTGTGACTTTTGCCTTTTAAATAAATAGATAAACCACTCCAGACAGGTCCCAGTAGAACATTTTGTTTATAAATAGATCCATCCTTTTGGGCCTGATGGAATGAAAAGTTTGGGTTGCCTCAAAAAGACAGGACCTAAAAGTTTTGAGAGTGCTTCAAGATTAACATATGCATTAGTTTCGCTGCTGCAATAAATTTCCACAATCTTAGTGGCTTGAAACAGCACAGATTTATTATCTTAAAATTCTGTATGATGGCCATCCAGTACCATCTACCTGAGCTAAAAATCAAGGTGTCCAGAAGGTCTGCATTCCTTTCTGGAAGCTTTGGAGAAGAAACTGTTTCCACACCTTTTCCAGCTTCTAGAGGTCCTTATATTTTTTTATTTGTTGCCGCTTCCTCCATCTTCAAAGCTAGCAATGGCAGTTGTGTCCTTTTCATATCTCACTCACTCTCTTTTTGTCTCTTCTTTTTTCACTTTTCAGGATCCATATTATTACACTGAGCTCATCTGGATAATTTAGGACAATCTCCCCACCTCACATTCAATTGATTAGCATCCTTAATTGAATCTGCAACCTTGTAGGGTAACATTTTGCCTTCTTAGATAACATTCTCTTAGGTTTCAAGGTTCTAGGTGTTAGGACATGGACATATGTAAGGGTCAACCTTTAATATAACGTAACAGCATCCTCCTTTGTGTACTAGAGCACTTTGCCATCCCTTTATCATATGCTGTTAGTCTGTCTAGGACTCTCAGTAGATCTTGGTAGTGGCCCCTGAGGTATAGACTATCGCCTATCTGTGTTTTTTTCTCTTCCTCTCTTTCCCCTGTTGCTTCTATTTAACTCCCTCCTATTAATAAGCATAATAAACTTTACTTCAGGACCTAAATCTTTCTGTGATAAATGTACATAAATAAGAGATCATTTTACAAGGTGTGATCATGAAACTGGACTTCTGATATTATTCCATATGACTGAAAAGCAAATATCGCTCCTGTTTTCAAAGATTGACTGTTTCATGTTATAGTGGTAACATGACCTATGTTTGCTTTTCAATCTTTGAACACAGTTTTGAAAATCAAATGCTGAACTCATTGCTGGAGATAGTACAGATGGTGTCCTTCATTTCCTGTATTATTATGCATCTCCCACAGAACCATTCGCCATGTGATTTCTTTGGTGTTTACAGAAGCAGGTCATGTTTATGAAGCATGTCTGGAAGAAGGAAATGATATATGGAAAATCTCTCCATGGGTTATAGAGTCAAGTGATCCCGAGGTTGGAATCAAGGGTTGTAAATACTTTTGGTGATTTCATATGCTCCGTGGGACTGGTATTTTCCATATTTTAGCACACAGTTTGGATTAACTTGAATGGATTTTTTAGTACTTCTTTGAAAATGGAATATTAACTGTCCACAGAGATTTAATCTTGGGCAAAAAGAAAAAAAAGGAATAAGGTCATCACCTCTAATGACAGGATTAGTTCTTTCTCTTGAAAGTAATTGGATATCTCATGCATTTTTTGCTGTTTCTGTTGAATTGAGAATACTCATTATCACTCAAGGTGGAAGTAACAGAAATGATTAATTTAGAAAGGAGAAGGATTGTGAGGTGGGTGGAAGTGACATTTGTCTGCATTATATTCTTAGAAACTTAAACTGTTAAGAGTTGGAAATGCCTCTGATAAAACTGTTCATTAACATGCAAGGAAATAGAAGCCCAAATTCTTCTCTCTGGCCAAGAGTGTGCCGAGTCCAGGAGCAGAGCTGCAGCTTAAGTTGCAAGTTTCTGAGTCCTCAGTCTCTCTTAGCACACTGCACTCATCACTAGTGCCTTTGACGGCTGCACTGGGGTGGCCAGACCGAGCCATCTGCCCCAGAGAGGCCCTTCATGTCAGTTTCCAAGTGGGCATTTCTCTTGAACAGGTGGCCAAAATACTTTCTGTGCATTTTACCCTGAAGAACTGGAGGGTCATCCACTCTGGGCTGCAGTAGCCCCTGTTTGTGTGTACATGTGCAAGTAGACAGGGAAGGCAGGGAAGGCATACTATGCCAGCTACATTTTTAAGGACCAAAATCATGACAAAGGTGAACTGAGTGTACTTTCTTGTTCTGCTTCTCCATCATTGATTTTTTGTTTGTAAATAACTTCAGTACTTGGGTTTTGCACTTGGTTTGGTGCAACAAAACACAAGCTAAAACAACTGTGAAGCTTTAAGACATTGTTCTTGATAAACTTAACATACAAGGTAGTCTGTTGACATGGGCACTGCATATGCAGACAACAAAGTAAGGCATCCTTGTGGCACATTCATCTGCAGTTTGGAGGGTGATTTATCTTGGTATATACTATGAGAGTTGTGGTTTTCAACCAGGGCTGTTTGTTTCTCTCTGCTCAGTCAACATTTGGCAATACATGGAGACATTTTTGGTTGTCTCACTTGGAAGAAGTAATGCTAACGGCATCTAGTGGGAAGAGGCCAAGGATGATGCTGAACACCAATATAGCATCATACACAGGATAGACCCCCCACTTGTATAACAAAGAATTATCTAAAATGTCAGTGATACCAAGGTTGAGAAACCCTGGCCTTAGGGAATCTATGACTTAACTAATACTTGGCTTTAGAAGGCTATGTAAAGAGTTGATTAATTTAGAAACAGCTTAGCTTGTGGAATAAACATGTCAGTTTAATATATGACTAGAGGAAGTTTCCATAGTCTGGTTGGGTAAAGGAGTAAGTTTGCCCCACAGTCCCAGAACTGCCCCTGTGTGCTCACTTTCAGGCCTCTATTCTCAGTGATTCTTAATTGAAAGATAGCTTCCCTCTGCTCTTCACAACTATGAATTCTGTTGTTGACAGTTTAGATGTGTTGTTTTTGTTTGGGGATCATGATATAATTTGCGTAAGCAAACATAGTATTGAAGAAGATAATTAAGAATATAAAGACTAATGAATGCTGTACGCTTATCCATTCTTTACAAAAACAGCCCATTCAGGGGACCCTATGGCTGGTAAGGGCCTCAGCATTGTCAAGTCTTGGCAAAGTCTACGATGGCAGCAGTAGTTGAAATGGGAGAAGAGTCCGGGGGGAAGAAGTGATGAAAAGGGTGCTGGAACCCTGCCTGTATACTGTGTTCTACTCAGGCACTGAGTATAATAAAAATGATTTGTATTTCCTTGTTCCTTTTTGAATCTTTAGTAATTTCCATATTGTTATGTTTTTCCCTACTACCAGGTGGCTAAATTCCAAACAAATTGAATCATGAGATAGAGACAAGTATTTCCAATCATGCTCATTTTGTAGGACTGGTGGCAGGTGGTTCCCCTCCCATGAAATTGATACTGCTTGTTGATGCAGACTCATCAGTATGTGTGACTGTGGTGCTTGGCATCAGGACCCCCTGTACTTTTGTCTAGCAGCCCTGGTTAGTGGTGGCTGATTGAAGAGACTGGGGCTGCTTTCATCCCCTTCAATTCACAGTGAAACACTGCTTCTCTTGGGAAAAGCTATTTTCTTACCCAGCCGGACTGTAGAAATTTCCCCCAAGCCACATACTATACCAGGTATGTTTATTTCACAAGCCAAGCTGTTTCTAAGCAACCCTCCACAGAGCTGCCTAAAGTCAAGTGTGAGATATTGGTGCTGGAAAAAGGGTGAAAGGATTGTGCACAGGACCAGGTTGTTTCAAAGGTGACTTGGAAGGGCCAACATTGGAGGTGTGGGTCAGGACAAGGTCGGGAATCAGCCAGAGAATCTGCTTTTCTATAGCAGATTCAAGGAATCTGCTGTAACACAGAACATAACACAAATTTGTAGACAGAAAACTGGCTTCCTTATTTGCATCCTGAGAATCAGCTACTGCGGAGCCTAAAGAGGGAGAACCCCCACATTAGGCTTGATGATTCCATAGCATCATAGAATCTTAGTGTTGAAATGGTCTTTATCCATCTGACATCATCTGCCCAGTCACTGAGCAAGGCACTGTGGCTAGATGGCAGACAGGTTAGCATAGTTGAGGAGAGAGAGAGAATGGGGTCAAAGGTTTGGGCTGCAGAAACCCACCACAGTTTCCTCTAACTGTTACCAAGAAAGAGGGAAGGAACCAGCCCACTATTGAGCAATGGCCTGTGGATCAGTTAACTTTCTTAGTAATAGCAGGTCATCCACCAGCTGGGGCCATCAATGATCCATCTTGAGCTGGGCCACTGGAAGGCTGGTTTGTTGGGATCAAACCAAGAGCTTATAAGAAACCTGCTGAGAACAGTCACATCACCTGATGATCCAGAAAGTTTTCTGAATCTGGTGGCAAGCTCCCGTAGGAAGAATCCTGAGCTAGGTGTTTATCTGTTGGTAACTCTGACACCAACTTTTATGACCTTAGGCAACATGACAATCAATTTAATAACACCTTTGAGCTCAAAAGAAAAGAACCAAACACATAAGCAGCACCCTTAGCCTTTACCCAGCTGGGGCTTCTGGAAATTGCACGTGGGTGAAGCAAGGTTGCTTCCTCCTCCTTCTGTTGTGAGAAATGACTACCCTGTTCTCCTTTCTCAGTATCAGTCTTTCTTACATGAAGGGTTGTAATCTAAAGTAGGCAAGATGCAATTACTTACGTTATGATTTTTAAGGAGCAACTGTAATGGGTGGAAAAAGCAGAAAATATTGGAATGCAATACGTTAAACCTTGCAAAACAAATGACTTTGGGTTGGTGACTGCATAGACTGCAAAATGAATGTAATTAGAAAGTAGACTTACAGAATATTATGTGGGTAAGAGATTTTGGCTATCATCTAGTCAAATGCCTTCATTTTACAGAGGCGGAAACTGATGCTCAGTTATATCACTAACTTTCTCAGTCTCCAGCCACCCTGGTAGCAGAGGGGGCCCCAAACTCAGGTTTTTCTGTCTATTGCTGATACCAAATGTCTGTTCATGTTCAGTTGTTAATATGGTAGGCTTTATGAAATGAGGGCAATAATCATTGTCTGTGAATTTTTTTTTTTCTTCTATTTTTCTACTTTTGGTGGAAAAGCTGGTTGGTGGTAGAGCTAGGAACCTCCAGTCTAGACTTTTCACGTATCTGGACTTCGCCCTGCATTCCCAGTGTCCAGCTCTAGGTGAGAGGAGGGAGGAGACGGCCTGGGACAGTAGATGGTGGCATGGTGCCATGGAGAGGATCTGGGAGAAGCTTCCGCAGCAACCCAGAGTATGGTGAATGCAGAAGCATCTTAGGCAGGCAGGGCCCCATGGTAGAGCTTCTCAGGGATGCAGGGAGAGGTACTGGCTGCCATCAGTCCATCACATTCGCCTCACTGACCGGCAGTCCCCTGGCCAGGGACTCTCCCATTCCATCCCTGTTGCAGCCCTGGTGTCCAGCTGGGTTTTGATAATGTTTCTATTCTAGAGACCTAAGGAGTTTTTCTGGCAGAAGGAACTAATCCTAGCTCCTGGCATGAGGAAAACCACAGTTATTTGAAAGGCCTTGATGGGAGGCATCCAGAGGCAAGGGAGGAAAAGCCATCAGACATGAATCGAGGGAGCTGCCAACAGATGGGAAAGTCCTGAGCTCCTAAGATGGCTAGGGTTTTGTTGTTGTTCAAATGTATGAGGTTCTTAGAGAATTTTGGAAATGGTTCCATGATTCTAAAAGAGAATGCAATGTAATCCTAGATCTTGAAACATAGAGGTTAGTTACATGGGCAAAGAATGTTAAATCCCTACTTGAAACTGTACACAGTGTTTTAGACTATCCCCTAACTTTAACCTGATTATTGAGGTTCTTGAAAGATACATAAATAACCTCAGATATTTCTGTCTGTACATTTTAATTGTCTTTTGTGAAAAATGACCTAGAATTTATCTTTCAGATATGTAGTGTTTGTACATTTTAATTGTCTTTTATGAAAAATGACCTAGAATTTATCTTTCAGATATGTAGTGTTTCTGAACTTCAGTTTATCCACCTATAAAAGGGAAATAATAGGATTATGGTGAGAAATCAATAATGCAAATAACTTGGCCTGTAATAAACACTTACAACAATAACAGCGGAATCTAAGGCAGTATTATAGAAGTAGGTGTGCATATTTATCTCACGAAAGAAAATTTTATATTAGGGCCTTTAAATACTTAGAACCAATCTTTTTATATTAAGGAAGCACCTAAATCCAAATTGTAAAGCTCCATCAGATAAATACTAGCATTAACATTTCAGATCTCTTTGTTAAAAACTCTCTTGGCATTGTTCTTCTGTGGTTTACCAAAAATATGGACAGCACTACCAAGCAAGTAGTAATAACATTGTTAACAATTACTGTTACAATCGTTTAACTTAATTGTGAAAGGAGGAATAGCTTCACTCCTCTTTCTTTCAGGAAAGAGCTTGATCACAGGAATTTAAAGAGCAGCCTTTTTTTTTTTTTAATCCTTTGTCAGCATCCATTGTTCCTTAGTTCTGACAGCTGCTGGTTCTATTCTTTAAGGAGTGTTAGGGGCTACCTATAGGAGAAGGCAATGGCACCCCACTCCAGTACTCTTGCTTGGAGACTCCCATGGACGAAGGAGCCTGGTGGGCTGCAGTCCATGGGGTTGCTAGGAGTCAGACACGACTGAGTGACTTCACTGTCACTTTTCACTTTCATGCATTGGAGAAGGAAATGGCAACCCACTCCAGTATTCTTGCCTGGAGAATCCCAGGGACAGGGGAGCCTGGTGGGCTGCCATCTGTGGGGTCTCACAGAGTCGGACACGACTGACGCGACTTAGCAGCAGCAGCATAGCAGAAAGGTAGAAGATTGACAAACAACACACCTCTAGCAAATGATGCTTTTCATTATTAGTCTATAGAGATTAGTGTATTTTCAGTTTGTAAAATTATTTTTGTTTTATGTATGATTCCATCTCATTCAACAATTACAAGACTTCCCCTTCCTTTCTTGTAAATCTTCGATCCTTGAGCTTTGCCTTTCTATTTCATGAATATTATTTATTTCTGTAAAAAACACATACATGCATATGAGTATTATTTTCCATAAATATTATTTATCCCTGTAACATATGTTGGGATATGTTACGTATATATTATGATATCATATGCTATTTGTGTGTGTGTGTATATATATGTGTATATATATATATATATATATTCATAAACGTCCCCTCTGGCCCACTGAAAGAGTTTATCCTGAAAATTAAACTAAGGGGGAAAAAATAAGCTGGAAGAGATTTGAAAGAAGCAAAGCTATTTTACTTCTTCTAGGCCTGCTTCTATACCATCTATTGTTTTTCTCATTTAATCATTTTTTTTTACAGATCAGCAAACTTAGTTATTAAAAACATTATGACTAATACAAATTGAGGCAAAAATGGAAAAAAAAACCCCAAAAACCCAGTGACTCCCACCTCCCGCCACCATCCTAGGAAGAAGTTTCATTTCTGTTTTTGTTTTCTTTATTCAAGTAAAGATACAGCAATTAAGCCCTCCTGTTTTATGAAGTCAGAGAATTTACTTCTGAATTAATTAACTGCAGAATAGTGACCAATGGCCCTGCTGACACTACTGAGCATTGAGAGATAGTGGATTATTTCTCCTCCTTAATACATTCTTCTTTTAAAAGCTGAAGAAATCAGTTAGTGGAGTGAAAGGAAAGGTTTGAGGTGTCTTGAAGTTGGTAATATAGGATGAAACAACAGTCTCTTATATACCACTGGTAGTTCCAAAAGTATATTAAATTTCCCTGCAGGTCTTCGACTCCCTTAAGAAGTTGCAATTATCCCCTCCCATCTCCTGAAACAACAACAGCAGCAGTGCATGTGTATGCGTGTGTGTCTATCTGTCTGTCTTCATATGCAGCAAGAGCATGAAAGGGTAGGGGTGTAAGTGGGGCAGGGGTTAATATCGTCTCAGTGTAGATGGGTCTAATAGAAGGCTGGGAAGGATGGATGGGAGAGTGGAGGTTCCTTAAGGGTTTCTTTTTTGGGGGGAGGGGTTGGTGGTTTGTCCTCTAGCTGCCCTACGGAAAGCTGGTAGACAAGTCTAGATTTTAATTCTTTTTCTAAAGATTCCAAAATGCCAATATTGCAGTGAATATTTTCTACTTTGGCCCTATTTAGGAAGCCTTTCCTTCAAGTACCCATGTCTCTGTGTACCTGAACTGGCAGAGTTCTGTGAAACTCCTGGGAACTCTGGAGGAGTGAGGCTTGGCTTGGCCCTGGCCCTGGCCCACCTCCACACCTCCAGGCACAGAGAGTTAACCATGACCTTGCTGGTCAGTGGAAAATACAAATAAAAGAGTAGAATCTGGCTTGATATTGTCTGGAAATAGGCCCACAGAGCCAAGAAACAAGTAGTTAGACTAACCATAGAATTTAGCTGAGCCTGTGCTGAATTGAAAGACCCAGTTGGCAAAGCTGATATCTCTATTTCTAGGTCCAGTTATGATGTCACATGTGACGATTATAAACATGAACTCAGGTTAAGAGATCTGGGTTTGAGAGCTTTATCACTTCCTCACTGCGTGGCTCTGAATACTTCTTTGTCTTTCTGAACCAGTTTCATCTTAGGTAAATCATTACCTTCTATGTTGAGCTGTTCTGATGATATATGCACCTATAGGAGAAAACGGCTGTGACACACTCAGGAGAAAGCCCAGATGACAGTGAACTCCCAGAAAAATGCCAGCTAGCTAATAGAGTGGTGAAACGGTCTCAGTGTGCCCCATTTATTCCTCCCTAAATGGAATGAAGCAGAGATTTGCCAAGAAAGATACTACCCTAATGTGCATACAGTTCCAGTTCAAGAGACCTGATTGCGTCTCACAACAGGGATGTAAGACTCTGAAGGGACAGTTAAACATGCACTTGTACGGTTTCTCTGAATCTCTCTCTGAACAGGTGTGTTTCTCAACCTCCCAAACAGCCCCCAGGCTGCTGGTATATATTCCTCCAAAAGAATCTCCTGTCCCTATGAGCTGATTATGGAGTACATCTCTTGTTACTGCAAAAAAGTATTTTTTAAATTGTGAATATGGGCATAAATTCTTCTGAAGTACTACTTCAAATTGGAAAAGCTATCTAGAGAAGTGCAAAATTTTGTTATAGTAAAAAGGAACAAAGAAGAACTATTGGGTAGATGACAAAGAATAGCAATAGTTGTTGCCCCATGAGAGCCTGAAGTTCAACAATAAAAATACTGAAGAGCAGGCATGGAATCTTATTCTTTTTAGAGTTTCCAAGGTGATTATTTTGTAAATGTAGTTTAACTGATATAAAATAATTGAGCATGTTATTAGTGTGTAGTGTGTAACCATAAAACAGAAAGAAGAGTATGACATTAAAGGTGCATAATACAAGAAACTCACAAAGAGGGTCTTTTTCACTAATGATCAGGAAGATAGAAACTAAAACAGCAAGATTCACAAAAATTAACAATATTAATGATAACAGTGTTGGTGAAGATTTGATGCCAAATTCATTCTTCTGTTGATGAGTATACAAACTGATGAAGTCTTTTTTTTTTTAATGAAATTTCTTTTGGAGGGCGTTTTGGCAGTACCAACAAAAGTATAAATGTGCATATCCTTTAACTCAGCAGTTCTTTTTCTAGGAATCAATGCTGCAGAAATCTGCAAGAAAGAAACGTTCAAAGTTATTTGAGCAAGGATGTTTATTACAGAATATTTTGCCATTAAAAAGAGAGAATAAGAACTACAATGTCTACCAATAGAGTAGTTGAAGCAGTTGCGTTTACATACAAACTATGAAAACCTGTGTAATTATTAAAAATGAGAATCTGTATAGATAGATATGGAAGGATATTATGTAAAAAAACACAAAATGGAATAGAGCATGAATAAGAAGATCCCATCTAAAAAATTTTTAATATATATACATGTGCTTATATTAATGTTTTCAATGTGTTGTTATAAAGAAAAGATGTGAGGAAGGATACACACCAAAGAAGTGACAGTAGTTAACTCTGAAGAGGGAGATTGAGAAAGGGTACTTTTGTGTTTTACTTTCTATAGTTAAGAGTTGTCTGACTTTTCCTCAGTGAGTGTGAGCTACAGTTTAATTTTCTTTAATTAAGCAATACTATCTGTGCAGATGTTTCTGTTTCAGTTTGAGTTATCTCTGAGTCTGCATCACTTTTCAGGTAAAGAGCATTTGGTCGTATGTTCATTGATAAGCAGTTGGGATATAGGTTCAGCTACATGTAAAAGCAAGAACCTGAGTAACTGTGACTTAAGCAAAGTTGAAGTTTGTTTCTCTCTCAAGTAACAGTTCAGAGGTAATTTACCTCCTCTTCAGAGTCACAGGTGCCCAGGTTTCAATCTTGTTTTTCTGTTGTCCTCAATGTACAGCTTCCAAATAAGATCAATCAGGGCTGCTTAGGCTCTGGCCATCACAGCTGCAGAGGACGTTCTCCTCCATGTTAACTATGTGACTGCAAAGTTGGTCACATCATTTTCTCTCACATCTCAATGGTCAGAAATTAGACACGTGACTACACCTAGCTGCAAGAGAACCTAACAACTACCCAATTCAAGTTTCTGTTACTATATAACAGGAGTTCTCAATCTTATCACTATTGGCGTTTGGGACTGGCTAACTCTTTGTTGTGGGGACTCTCCAGTGCATTGTAGGACCAGCATCCCTGGCCTACATCCAATAGATGTCAGTAACACTCCCTAGTTACGATAGCTAAAATTGTCTCCAGACACTGTTCTGTGTCTTCTGGAGGATGAAAATCAACCCTTACTGAGAAAAACTTCTAAACAAGAGGGGTGAGTGGATATTGGGGACAACCAGCAACATCTGCCATAAGCATTGTGTTGTTCCCCCACAAACAGTGCTTAGCACTGATGTAATAGTTTCCCTTTAAAACTGACACCCCCCTTACCAGGAAATATAATACTCGGGACCCGAGGTGTTTCTGATTCTAGGAGGATGAAAATCCAATCTTTTGTTATTTTTATTTATTGAACCTAAATTTGTATTTGCATCAAGTAAATACTGTTTTTGTTTGAATATACAAACAAATGAAGCTTTTTTCCCTAGTGTTCAGTGTAGCATTAAGGCTACTTGTATTGTGTCATATTTATGGTGAATATCTCAGTCTACACTGTAATATTTCTGAAAGACTAATATAGCAGCATTCATAATGCCATTCTGTCCTAAATCAAAAATTTCATCTACAGTTGATGACATGTCTCTTTTAAGGGCAATTAAGTGTGCATAATTTGCCACTGCTGAACACCTTGAGTATAGTATTTTTCTGTTAATGAGAAATGTTTGCTTAATATGCTTTTCCATTCCAGTGAGAGTATATGCTTCACTGCCAATCATATAAATGAGGGGAAGATCATTTACAAGAGAACATGAAATTAAGTGCTCTTTGTTCTGCCTTTTCTAGCATATTTAGAGAATCAAATCTTTCTTCAAACAGGTGAATACACTGGGATCTTATTATAACGGCTGCTTAGCAATAAGGAAAAATTACACAGAAAGTGCATCTGTCTTGGGCTTCTTCCAAAGTTATTGAGTGCCTAATGTGTCAGAATGACCTTGTTATAAGGCAGTTTCACCACGTAGAAGGTCCATGCGGGCACAGCGGAAGACATCATTATAATGGTGCTCTAGCCTTCTTGTTTTTGAAAATGTCGATGACTGCAGAAATTGTATCAGAAAAGTAGTTGCCGGCCATGAAAGTAACAGTACCCCCAAAGTGTGAAACCACTCATACTGGGAGAGGAGAGTAGTCACGTCTAGCTGCTGGGCGGGCAGACACTGTGTGTAGAGACTAATGGAGAACTGGACTTGGAAGACTCAATGGGGAGCAAAGGAAGATGGGAACAACACTGAAGGCAGGGGGGTCAGCGTGGGTGGAGACCAGGAATCACATAGCAAGTTTAGCAGGAGAATTTGATTGAAGATGTAGATTTGTGCAAAGACTGTCAGGTGTGTTGTGCAGCCTAAACAGCAAATTGTCCACCGGAATTTGTGGTCCCTTTTCCATAGCAAAGCAGGACCTGGAAAGCAGCTGCAAAGCCAGCTCTTGTGTCTTGGTGAGGCCATATGGTTCATCCTTGCTAATCAACTATGAGTGGCTCATTATCTTGGGGCTTCCCTGGTGGCTCAGTGGTAAAGAATCCACCTGCCAAACAGGAGACTTGGGTTTGATCCCTGAGTTGGGAAGATCCCCTGGAGAAGGGAAAGGCTACCCACTCCAGTATTCTGATCTGGAGAGTTCCATAGACTGTACAGTCCGTGGGGTCACAGAGAGTCAGACACGGCTGAGCGACTTTCCCTTTCACTTTCATAAGAGTATAATAGTTACATGGGTTTCTAGCATGAAGGCTTTGTCCTAAAGAAAATAAGATTTTAAAAAATGTTATCACTAAGTCATGTTTGACTTTTTTATGACCCCATAAGGTTCCTCTGTCCGTGGGATTTACCAGGCAAGAATACTCAAGTGGATTGCCATTTTCTAATCCAAGAGATCTTCCCAATGCAGGGATTGAACACATTTTCTGCATTGGCAGGTAAATTCTTTACCACTGAGCCACCAGGGAAGAAGCCATTTTAAAAATTAGCAAATCCCAGACATGCCTTTGTCATCATTCAAAATGTATTTATAAACATAGTAAAGATGCTTTCATGGAAGGACATTTCCATTCTTAACTGTAACACAAAATTTAGAAAATCTGAGAAGTACAAGACTTGAAAGTAAAAGTCATCCAACATCCCACAAGCCAGAGATAATCACACAGTTTGATGTATTTCCTTCCTGTCTTTCTTTCCTCTGTGGATGTGTATGAGACATTTGTGAGTTTTTCTTTTTCA
The DNA here is from genome assembly GCF_054371585.1 of Giraffa tippelskirchi. Taxonomy (NCBI): domain Eukaryota; kingdom Metazoa; phylum Chordata; class Mammalia; order Artiodactyla; family Giraffidae; genus Giraffa; species Giraffa tippelskirchi. Next base: position 163,676,882 of record NC_137275.1, read on the forward strand.
AATTTTGTTGTATGTATTTTATATCCTGCTTTCTTAATGTAATATTTTTTTTAAGTTATAGAACATTTTTAAAATATGGTTTAAACAAAGGCATAAGTTGACTAGAGTTTATCAAATAATTTTGTCAAATATTCTCGACCTGTATTTGGACTTTTTTTTCATAATTTTATTTATTTATTTATTTTTCACTGTGCTGAGTCTTCGTTGCTGGGCAGGCTTTTTTCTACTTGCGGCGAGCAAGGTGATTGTGGGGCATGGGCTTCAAGTTGCGGTGGCAAGTTGCTCTTCTCTCTCCCACGATTATTCAATCAGCCCTTTGGGTTTCAATACCATTTATATGCTGAAAACACTCAAATTCAAAATTTCAGCCCAAACCTCTGTTCTAAGCTCCAGACTTGTACCTTAACATCATTTGGATGTCTCACTGGCATCTCAAATGGAACTCAATCTTCCCCCCAAAATGTGTTCCTCCCTCAGTCTTCCCAACTCAGTAAAGCAACCTCGGTCCTCTCCACTGCTCAAGGAAAATACTAGAAGGCATTCCAGTACTATTCTCTCCCTCATTTCTAGCTCACGGCAAGTTCTGTTTATTTCCCTCCAAAATATATACAAGTTCAACTCTCCTTTCCATCTTCTTGTTTATCACCGTATTCTTAAGACATCCACATCTCAATGTGAACCATGATGCATGCATGCGTGCTAAGTTGTTTTAATCGTGTCTGACTCTTCGTGACCCCTGCCAGGCTCCCCTGCCCATGGGATTCTCCAGGCAAGAATACTGGACTGTGTTGTCATGCCCTCCTCCAGGCGATCTTCCTGACCCAGCGATCAAACCCATGAACCATGACACTTGCCTCCTAATCACTTTTCCTCATATATTCTCTCTAGTCTGTTCTCCACATGGCAGCCAGAGTGAACTTTTTCAGGTTAGACAATAACTCTTCCCTTATGGAAACACATCAGACCCTTAGCAGGATCTATGGGGCTCAGCCCTAGATTCAGCTCATCTTTGCAGCCTCCACTCTGATGGTCTCTCTGACGCTTACCTTAATTCATCCATAGTGATTTGCTTTCAGTTTCTTGAACTGCTGCTTCTCTATGCCTGGAAATTGATTCCTCTGACCTCCTAATGTGACTTTCAATTCCTTGAGGGCAAGCACTCAGGCCAGGTCATTTCTGTATCCCCAGTTTGTAGATGAGTGCCTGGGATGTGATGGGCATACAGCCAGCGTCTGTTGATATGACCTGCCAACTGGCTCTCGCCTTTCATGTCTCAGACTGTGTATGCTTCCTGCTAGACCTTTCCTAACTCTCCCCCATTCTATAATGAATCTCCTCACTTTTGGTCTAATCACATCACCCTGTTATTTGTATCACTGCCTATTATGAATGCATATCTTTAATATCTCTTTCACTCACTAACCTAGAAACTCTCATGAGAGCAAGAACAGGACCTTTTTTTTTTTTTTTATGCTTTCCCCAACATCTAGCATAGTGCTTAGGTCACAGAAAATTCTCAGATCTTTGAGAATGAAGATCTAAATGATTGAAGAGCATGTGACTGAATGGAGTTCTAAGGAGAGCTCTTCTCTTTACCTAGGCAACGCTGGAAAAAATTCTGAAGTCTATCCTGAAATAGAGGGTAGAGTATAGAATCGTGGGTCCCCAAAAGACAGCCACGCCCTAATCCCTAGAGCCTGTGATATGTTACTTTATATGGCAAAGGGGACTTTGCAGGTGTGATTAAGTTAAAGATCTTGTGATGGGGAAGTGATCTTGAACTATCCAGATGGGCCCAATGCAATCACAGAGGCTCTTGTAAGAGAGAGGCTAGAGAGTCAGAATCAGGGGAGGAGATGTGAGACCAAAGCAGAGGGGAGACAGAGAGAGATTAAGAGAGATTTGAAGATGCTGCTGTTACGAAGATGGAGGAGGGGACCACAAGGCAAGGAAGAAGGGACACAGCCCTCCCAACACCTTGATTTTAGGACTTCTGATCTCCTAAACTGTGAGATAATACATTGTGTTGTTGGAAGACATGAAGTTTGAGGTCATTTATACAGCAGCAGTAGAAAACCAAATCAAGGAGGGACTGGAGAAATGGGTTGAGGAACCCAGAGCAAGAGGTGGTCCCACCTCCTTTCAGGAGACATTCCACTTGCCTGTCCACAAACTATCCCATTTCCATAGTCCTACAGTCAGTTTTGTGAAATCTGTCCCTTTTTTCCCTTAATTCTCTCATTGGGACAAATAAGAAATCTCTGCCGTCTTTCTTGAGTTCAGGTTCAGAGACAGGAGAGAGAACCCAGAACTGGACTTGAGCTGTGGCAGTGAAGGAGAGGGGCAGGGTCTCCCCAGCCAGACAAGGATTGTTTTCTCTCTTTCTTTAGAGGTGTTGTGCTCAGTCACTTCAGTCGTGTCCGACTCTTTGCGACCCCAGGGACTGTAACCCGCCAGGCTCCTCTGTCCATGGAATTCTCCAGGCAAGAATACTGGAAGGATGCCCTCCTCCTGAGGATCTTCCCAATGCGCAGGGATAGAACCCAAGTCTTCTGCATCTCCTGCATTATAGATGGATTTTTTTTTACCGTTAAGCCATGAGCCATGGGGGACGCCCCCTTTAGAAGTGTTACTGAACCATTTTTTAATGTCCTGGTTTAAGGTGCTTGTCAGTGTACATCTCTGATTTAGAATTAATCTCCACATTTGTGGTTTTGGGAAAGTATGTCTTGTGAGAAAAAGAGAAAGCATTGGACCTCCTGCTTTGGAAAAATGCACACAGCAGAAAATTTCACATGCAGTTGTTCGGGGTTCATGGACCTGTAAAGTTATCTTGCTTAAAGGATAGAGTGTGTGTTTAGAATCTTTTAAGAAAATATTTATTTGTTTGTTAATTTGGCTGTGTCGAGTCTTAGTTGTGGCACACAGGCTCAGAAGTTGTGGCGCATGGGCTTAGTTGCCTCACAGTATGTGGGATCTTAGTTCCCCAACCAGGGATTGAACCCATGTCCCCTGCATTGCAAGGCGGATTCTTAACCACTGGACCACCAGGAAAGTCCCTAGAGTCTTTTATATGTTAGGATGCAGGACTCAGTGTGAGGCTGGGAAGGACTACATTGAAGATTGGTTTCCGTGTCAAGCTAAGATATTTGGAGTGAATCCTGTGGTTAGGATACTACACACCCGTTAGTTTTCAAGCAAGCTGGTGACAAGACTAGATCTGTACTTTAAAAAAAATTACTCTGGGATAGTTAGGGACTTTGGGAAGGTCATGTACACACTGCTATATTTAAAATGTATAACCAACAAGGACCTACTGTATAATACAGGGAACTCTGCTCAATGTTATGTGGCAGCCTGGATAGGAGAGGGGTTAGGAGAGAACGGATACATCTATATGTATGGCTGAGTCCCTTCACTATTTACTTGAAACTATCACAACATTGTTAAATGGCTATACCCCAATACAATACAAAATAAAAAGTTTGAACTTTAGGAGAAAAAAATCACTCTGGCATCATGTATATTGTCTGTAATCCTATAATTAGGCCATCAGATCACTTGAGGTGGGGAGAAATGTTGACTTGAAATGTTTTAGTACTTGCTTTTAAAACCAGTGATATCAGATTGCATATTAAGCGGTCTAATTTCATAGACAATATGCTGTAGAAAGCAGTTGCCTGTAACCAAAGTAAAATCATTAAAGTCTTACCGTTGTCAGGATCATTACTCCCCTAATAGCAGGTTTATATGGACGTTTAGTCTCATTGATAGTAATCATCATTATTATCTCTTTGTTCAAGTACTTCTCAGCTTCAATCAGATCCATCTCCTGCACAGAATGGAGGCCGGTAAAGCAGTGCACACTGGTAGGATACTGAACTGGTGCCTTGTAGACCAGAGTATCACTCCTGGCATTATCACATACTTGGCCAAGGGATTTAGGTCAAATTAGTCTCCCAGAGTCAAAGTTTCTTTATAAAATGGGCATTAAAACCCCACCTACCTACATAACAGTTGTGACAATAAATGCAGTCATTAGAAGGTAGTATTGTGAAAACCATAGCATATTATCCAAATGCAAGCTGACATTAATTTTCCTTTTATTATTACCATCATCCCTGAACAAATTTGGGTAGTAAAGAGCCATGAATGTAAATATATGCGATTTGCTTTGGGGGTATTAGCTGGTTCTTTCTCCAAATATCACATGCTTTAGAGGTGTTTGTAATATCCGTACAATATCTTGCCTCTACTTAACCCTTGAAAAGTCCTGAATTAGACGTAGACTCTGGCTATGTTCCAAAATCTGAACCTATATGTTTTGGTGATGCTAGTGGTAAAGAATCCACCTGCCAATGCAAGGGTTGCAAGGGATGTGAGGTCGATCCCTGGGTTGGGAAGATCCCCTGGAGGAGGAAATGGCACCCCATTCCATTATTCTTGCCTGGAGAATCCCATGGACAGAGGAGCCTGGCAGTCTACAGTCTATGAGGCTGCAAAGAGTCAGACACCACCGAGCACAGAGAAAATGGTTACATACCGACATGTTTAGAGCATATGCAAAGCCACACAGAAAATAGGAAGGACCGTGTGTGTGTGTGTGTGTGTGTGTGTGTGTGTGTGTGTGTGTGTGTGTGTGTGTGTGTGTCTGTGTGTCTGTGTGTCTGTGTGTGTGTGTCTGTGTGTGTGTCTGTGTCTGTGTCTGTGTGTGAAGCTGCTAACTCATTCCGGACTCGCTGGTCTGTTTGTGGGCATGTTGGTCTGAGAGGGCTTGTTGGTGGGCTTCGAGTTTACAAGGAAAGAACTGCTGGTTCTAAAAGAAGAGAAACCTGCCCTGCACAGAGCAGGTTCTTAGTCATCGTGATTTACTGGTCTGCTAATCAGAAACTCTCCCATTAGCATTTCCAAGTGTTTTTGTAACTTTAAAACACCTCTTGCTCAAGAGTGACTGTGTCAGAAAATGCTGTGGTTTCTCCCATCTTGGTCCCTGTGCCTAATGTCCAATAGGAAGATGTCAGGTGGTGCGGCCTTTACTGCAGGTGACTTAGAAAATCCACGTGCCACAGTGCAGTCAGACATATCCATGAAATAGTCAAGATGCTTTTTAATCATACCCAATGCATCTATGCTAAAGCATTTAATTTTACACAGAGATGAGGTAGCCAGAGGTAGCCATCCTCCCTTGGCAGCAAAATATCTCCTTTTGTTTGTACCTCCCCATGTTATTAGTAGTGACTTTAACAGAGATGTTCATACTGGTTTACCAGGTGGTTTACAGGGTTTTTTAGGCTTACCCATGATTGAGTATGATTAGTAGCAAATAAAATATTTTATCCCTATTTCATCAAAAGGCATGGCTCCCACATAGCTGCTTCCTTTGCTGAGGTCAAACAGCTAGGCTTAAAAGAGAGCTTCTGACTTTGATTCTAGACTCATTTTGAAAAAAATAGACAGGGAAGCGGCATGGGCTTTGCAGGCAGACTCTGCTATGTGCTAACAATGTGAGAGAGGCAGTCGTATAACCTTGCTGAGCTTTAAATCCCCACCTGTAAAATGGGTGTGATGCTCCTTCTCTTCAGTGTCCTTGAAAGGGTTAAATGAGGTCAGAGATTCTGATGTTGGAGGCAGCACAGTACTTGTTTATAACCTAGAACTGGACTGTGGAGCCAAACTTGCCAGATATGAGTCCCAGCTCCACCTCTTTGCTAGCCGTGTGACCTCGCGTAAGTAACTAAACCTACTTGAGTCAGTAAAATGAAGATAATAATAGTACCTACCTCACAGGGTTATTGTGAGGATAGAAGAGTTAATATAACCAAAAGCACTTAGAATAGTGATTGCCTCATAGAGTGTTTTCGGTAAACACTCTTTAAGTATATGCCATAATTATGATTGATTGTGATTATTATTGTTGTTATCCATATGTCAAGTCCCTGGCACAAATAGTTGATAAAAAATAACTTTTATTAAGACTTCTCTTGTTTCTGTCTTCAGAGCATTTGAATTTTAAGGAGCATGAAAAGAAAGTAATAGTATTATTCTAAGTCTGTTTTTTTATTTAACTAAACAGATGTCAGTGAGCTCCTTTCCAAAATCTTATTCCTTCAGGAACTCAAAATTCAATCTTATACCATAGGAGAAAAAAGTTTCTTGTTGCTCCTTAGAGCAAGAGCAAATTTTTGAGCCTCACTGCAGACTTTCGGAATCAGAAATTCTGGAGATGCAATCCATAAGTCACTTTGGTTCTTGTTTTTCAGTGCTTGCTGACATTTTTTAAAGATTTGTTCTTTAGAGCAGTTGTAGATTAACAAAAAATTGAGAGGAAGATACAGAAATTTCCTATCACCCCCTGTACCCACACAAGCATAGCCTGCCCATTGTCAACATCCTCCACCAGAGTGGTTCACTGTTACAACTGATGAACCTACAGGGACACACCATAATCACCCAAAGTCCACAGTTTATGTTCCAGCTCACTCTTGATGGAGTACATTCTATGGGTTTAGACAAATTCATAATTATGTGTATCCATCATAAAAGTGGACTTCCCAGGTGGCTCAGTGGTAAAGAATCCGCCTGACAATGCAGGAGACTCAAGGGATGTGGGTTTGATCCCTGGGTTGGGAAGAGCCCCTGGAGAAGGAAATGACAACCCAGCTCAGTATTCTTGCCTGGAAAATTCCATGGACAGAGAAGCCTGGTGGGCTATAGTCCATGGAGTCACAAAGAGACACGAAGGAGCATGCATGACCCACCATCATAAAGGAATTGTGCAGAGTGTTTTCCCTGCCTTGAAAATCCTCCGTGCTCTACCTCCCCTCCCCAACCCCCTGGCAAGCACTGATCTTCTTACTGTCTCCATAGTTGTGCTTTTGGTCCGTTTTAACAAATGACCCAGTGATTCTCAGACTTTCTAAAGTTTGCAAATACCAGATATAGACTGCCACAACTTTGACCACCTTCTGTTGCTGGGGGTGGGATAAGACTGAAGGGTGGTTAACACAGAATTGGGCATTCCATGGTTCACATGTGTTCCGGTCTAAGAAGCACACTAAATGACTGAATTAAGCAGAAATACAGGTATTTCTGGAAGCAGGGTCAAGGGTGTGGTAAAGGGAAAGAAAAACAGTTTGAGAGTGTGTGTGTCTGTTGATAGATCTGGAATAGAAAGTTTCAGACTGTTGGTGTCTTCTGGAAAATGCTGATGTCACGTCCTGTGCCATACTGCTGTGTGTGATGGATAGGAGAAGAGAAACCTTTTGAATTTCTATGTGAGGTTAAAATGAGAAAAATTCATTTCAGCTTTCAGAAGTCAGAGCTATCGGTACAAAAGGTCACTGATGCCAACTGGTGGCATTGCTGAGCTCGCAGTGGGAAGATTAAAATAGCAACTTTTTGTTTTTGAAGCACTAGTTGCACTATTTGGGCTTGACTCTCAGTCTTTTGCCATCTTACTGCTCTGGGATCGTAAGTAAAAAGGCATATGTAAAGAAGAAAAGCCCCAGGATATTTCTCTTAACTGCACAGAAGGGGATAGATATTATAGTTGTCCTCACACTAAGACTGATATAATATTTGCAGTGAAATAAGCAGAGCGATTGAATGATGACTCCATGGGATAGTGAGGGTTACTGATTGTATAGTGGAAGTGACTGAGCCGTATGAATGATCGTGACCATTTCAGGCCCAGTCAGCAAGTATTTCCTGGGGACCCAGCCCTGTGCAAGATGTGGTTTGCTTTGGGGTTCACCCTTCAGTGACAGGATTACAGAGCTTAGGGAGAGGGACACCAGTCTTGGAGGTAGGGGGATTGGTTGCAAGATAATGGTTTGGTGCCACGTGTACTGTGTTTGTGATGATAAAACGGTGTCCAAGTAGGTTCTGAGAGTCATATGCATGTAGGCAGTATTTGAAACCATTAGGAATGGATTGATCGTCTGCATAACTAAGGAAATTTGAGAATCAAGGATCCAACTTTTAGGGACACAGCAATTATAGCAAATAAAATATGAGAATTTAGTGAAGAAATGAAAGACCATCAGAAAAGGTAGACATGGGCACAGGACTGTGTTCTATCATAGAAATCAAGAGGATACATTTTTTCAAGAAGAGAGATATTTTTTGATGTTAAAAGCCTGAAGAAATTTTTTAAAAAAAGCAGCATCTGGGAAGATGGAGCTGGGTCTTGGACTTGCTAAGTGAAAATGTTAACTCAAAAAGAATATTTTTTATTAAGCAGGTGATCTTTATTACATTCAATTTAAGGCATGGTTTCTCAGCCTCAGCACTAATATTTGGGGCTTGATAATTTGTTGTTATGAGAAGCTGTCCTGTGCATTGTAGGATGCTGTGACAGCATTCCTGACCTCTACCCACTAGATGCCAGTAGCACTACCACCACCAGTTAAGACAACTAAAAAATGTCTCCAGTGTCAAATGTCCCTGGCTGAGAACCAGTGATTTCAGTATTTATTTAGTTTCCACTATCTGAGTGAGAGTGATAATCGCTCTGTTGTGTCGGACTTTATGCAACCAATAGACTGTAACCTGCCAGGCTCCTCTTTCCCAGTGTGTACTATATTAAACATTGCAAGGTGTAAAAAAATATGCCACACTTGTACCATTAAGAAGAATGTATTCTGATTTTCCTAAATTAAGTTATTCTATTTCTCCTATTATGTTGGTTAAAACTATTTATATATACATGAACACGTGTGCACACACACAAATATATATGTCATTCCTCCAAGTTAACATTATGTCAGTTTAACTGTGGAATAATATTAGAAAAGCAGTAAATTTGAAATATTGAGGTTCCAAAACTCTGTGTTTAATTATAGATCAGTGAAGGAAATTTTGATTATGGACCCTTGGCAAGACTAGTAAGCAATTTTCAAATTAAATTTTATGTATTCCAAAGGCTGAAATTGTTTTTTACTCTCTCATTTCTTATGAAGCCAAAATCACTCTTCCTGGATCAGGATCACTCTTCCTGATCCATAGGTATGTTACAGAACTTCTGATTTTTTAAAAATGTTACTGTACCAATGATCCTTTGGTAGAAATTACGGTGCTATATATTGAAAGTTTCTAAGTTCTTAAAGAAAGATGGAGATTTTGGACAGTAATTTGACCTTAGGAACATATATAGGAAAGATAACCACCAAAATAATTTCATGGAAAGTGGATCCTTGACGTTTGGAAAGGATTCTCCATCAAAAGAAGCTTCCTGTCATCTTTCTGAACCTCGCTTCCTCGTTGCTTAGAAACAAGAGAAGAAATCTAACCTCACTCTCCTGTTTTTGCTACTTGTGACATTGAACAAGGTCCCGATTATTGAGGCTAACGCTGAAATCCTTGTTTTCCCTGCAGACTGCATCATCTGCCATCAAAGGTGCTATTCAGCTGGGAATAGGATACACAGTGGGTAATCTCACCTCCAAGCCAGACCGAGATGTTCTCATGCAAGATTTTTATGTGGTGGAAAGTGTGTTCCTGCCCAGGTAAGAACATTGTTTATTGTGATAATTTCCATGCTAAGGAACCTTTCTTGTGACATCCCCATATTGAAGACTTTTCTACTGGTACAAGACTTTTCTACCCATGCATGTGTACATCATGTACTGATGTTCATGTTGGACCTTTGATGTGCCCAAAAGGAATCCAAGTAATTATTACTTTTGGTTGCATTAAATGGCTTGCATTTTTTTTTAACATAGCCTGCATTTTTATAGCAGATGGTAAAGAGAGTTCATTCTATGGGTCAGCTGTAATTAATTAGTTGTAATAATGCCTGAAAGACCGTATGGAGAAAGACTTTGAAATTCAGTGGGAAAGAGTACAGTAATCACAGAATGATGTCTGCATAGGTTTAGAAAAAGAGGGCACCTAAGATGCAGCAGATGATGCCAAGTTTTTGCTGTAGCCCTAATTTAAGAAATGAGTTGGGGAACCCATAATTGGTTCTGCTATCTGAATATTCTCATGTGTTTCCTCTTTTAACTCTCCTCCAGAAAACTAAAGGGAATTCCCCTATTTTGACAGCATATTTGAAAAGACACCCAAGTTACCCATACATGTCACCTCTAACTTTATCATGTGCATGCTAACATGCCAAGTCATTTCAGTCGTGTCTGATTCTTTGCGACTTTACGAACTATAGACCAACAGGCTCCTCTCTGCATAGAATTTCCCAGGCAAGAATACTGGAGTGGGTTGCTATGCCCTCCTCCAAGGGATCTTCCTGACCCAGGGATCAAACTAACATCTCTTAATGTCTCCTATATTGGCAGTCCAGTTTTGTTTTTTTTTTTTTACCACTAGTGCCACCTGGGAAGCCCCATACTGGGGGGATAAATCAATTAAACAAATCTGAGATGGATGATAGTGATGGTTGCACAACAGTGTGAATGGACATAATGCCACATAAATATAAGTTTAAAAATGGGTAAGATGGTAAATTTATATTATGCATGCTATACCAAAATAAAACAAATAATTTAAAAGTCTAATGCTCAGTTAATATAAGAAGAGAAGTACTCACTATTAAATTGGAAATGTCACTACTACTGACGGGACTTTTCAAAGAAAGAAAATAGATACTCAGGGGTTTGGAAGCAATTATATTGTCTTTGTGGCTATAAGGATTGACTTGTCATTTATTTTAAAGTAAATGTTTCTCCCTAAAATAAGCCAATTTTATTATCAATTATTGCTAGGCTTGAATGAGAATGGTTGGGTGACACTGTTCCTCTCCATGTTTTCATTGTCTTTAAAAATCTTCAGGGAAATGGTACTTACATTTATTTCTTTGTCCAGGCGTCAACTTCCTAGAAATAAAACCTTTAGATGAGTGTGGCCATGTAGTCACAACAGAGCACATAAATAAAAGAAAGTCAGCTATAAACTCAGATAGCCTCATTCTTTTAAAATTTATCATCTCAGCATTATTTTTTTAATTGGAGTATAATTGCCTTACCAGTGTTTCGTTACTTTCTACTGTACAGTGAAATATGTCAGCTATGTGTATACATACATCCCCTCCCTCCCACCCTCCTCCACCCATCTAGGTCATCACAGAGCTCTGAGCTGAGCTTCCTGTGCTATACAGCGGGTTCCCACTAGCTAGCTATTTTACACATGGTAGTGTATACACGTCAGTCCTGATTTCCCAATTCGTCCCACCCTTCCCTTCTCCCCTGTGTCCACGTGTCCATTCTCTACATCTGCGTCTCTATTCTTGCCCTGCAGACAGGTTCATCTGTTTCTCATTTTGCTTTAAATCCTCTTAGCTGAAGAACAAAGTTGGTCTATGAAAGGTTAGAAGTTTGCCTCTCTACGTTTCCCTTGCAGCTCTGAGAACTAGTTTTCATGCAGAATATGGACAACCCCAAGACCTAAGATATAATCCTGTCTGTTCATGACACTGTTATTCTCTCTATAGCTGGAAATTGTCCTTTGTGTTTGTTTTTTTTTTTAACAGTCTATCATTCAAAAAAGTATGTATTAACCATTTTTTCTCTTTAAAGTCAGGAGGTCATGAGTTTATCTTAATCTTTTGGTATGTTCTGTTAGGCTCAAATTCTTTTAAACGTGTTTACAGAATATTCTAATTCTCATGGTCTTCTAGGGCCTCTACTCAAACCTTTCAACCTTATTTTTTTTGAGGCCTTTTGTGGAAGGATGGCTGGCAGTGAGTTAGGGTACTAGAGCAGTTACAGCAAAGATGGGTGTACAAAGAGCAGGGTGTTCCATCCTGGCTGATCTCTTCTACTCACGCTGTCCAATCAACAGAGCCAACCATTGATGGGCACCAGGAGAAAGCATATGGTCCTCAGGCCTGCAGCATCAACATCATCTAGAACTTGTTAGACATGCAGGTTCTTGGGCTCCCCCCTCCCAGATCAACAAAATTAGAAACTCTGGGGCTAGGACCCAGAAATCTGTTTAACAATTGCTCCAGGTGATTCTAAGCACATAAAAGTTTGAGAATCACTGAGCTAGCACATTGCTTCCCATTTTAGAGTAACCATTGTTCTAATAGATAACAAATTTTGTTCTTGGAGCACATAAAACCCCAAATGATCTTTAATATCTTAAATATAAAAATTATATATATTTAACAACTGAATTATACATTACACTGTATGAGATACTATACAACAAGGAGTGCATAAATAAGGTCTTCATAGACACTTTTAGGGGGCTTCCCTGGTGGCTCAGACTGTCAAGAATCTGTGTGCAATGTGGATGATCCAGGTTCAATTCCTGGGTCAGGAAGATCTCCTGGAAAAGGAAATGGCTACCCACTCCAGTAGTCTTGCCTGGAGAATTCCATGGGCAGAAGCTGCAGTCCATGGGGTCACAAAAGAGTCAGACACAGCTGAGCAACTAAACACTATTTTCAGGCCCTTCTGAGTGTTTTGATTCCTTTTGTTCATGGACAGTTTAACATAAGCATACTGCATCTTTGTGATTAAGACAAATGAGATTTTTTTCTTCCAGAATAGAAAACCAAAGTTGTACCTACCTGGATTTTGCGTCTTTGACCTTAACTCTGTATTCCAAGAGAGCAGCAGCAGCCACTGAATGACACGCATGTCCCTGGGGAAGGGAGCACCCAGCTAACTGACCCTATTGAGAAGAGTCCACTGTCATACTCAAATAACATCATTCAGAGTTTGTATAGCTTTTAAATGTCAATATGACATGAATCATTTGATTCAGACTAGAATTTAAGCAAATACTGTATTGCTTATTTAAAGAACACACAGCACAGGGAACTCTATTAGGTTCTCTCTGGTGAACTAAATGGGGCAGAAATCCAAAAAAGAAAGATTATATATATATCTAATTCACTTTACTCTACAGCCAAAACTGACACAGCAGTGTAAAGCAACTATTGTTGTTCAGTCAGTCAGTCAGTCGTGTCTGACTCTTTACAACCCCATGAATCGCAGCACGCCAGGCCTCCCTGTCCATCACCAACTCCCGGAGTCTACCCAAACCCATGTCCATCGAGTCGGTGATGCCATCCAGCCATCTTGTCCTCTGTCATCCCCGTCTCCTCCTGCCTTCAATCTGTCCCAGCATCAGGGTCTTTTCCAAACAGTTGGCTCTTCACATCAGGTGGCCTAAATATTGGAGCTTCAGCTTCAGCATAAGTCCTTCCAATGAATATTCAGGATTCATTTCCTTTAGTATTGATTGGTTTAATCTCCTTGCAGTCCTCAAGACGGAGAAGGCAATGGCACCCCACTCCAGTACTCTTGCCTGGAAAATCCCATGGACGGAGAAGCCTGGTAGGCTATATAGTCCATGGGGTCGCTAAGAGTCGGACACGACTGAGCGACTTCACTTTCACTTTTCCCTTTCATGCACTGGAGAAGGAAATGGCAACCCACTCCAGTATTCTTGCCTGGAGAATCCCAGGGACGGCAGAGCCTGACGGACTGCCATCTATGGGGTCGCACAGAGTCGGACACGACTGAAGCGACTTAGCAGCAGCAGCAGTCCTCAAGAGTCTTCTCCAGCACCACAGTTCAAAAGCATCAATTCTTCAGCGCTCAGTCCTCTTTATGGTCCAACTCGCACATCCATACCTGACTACTGGAACAACCGTAGCTTTGACTATATGGACCTTTGTCAGCCAAGTAACGTCTCTGCTTTTTAATATTCTGCCTAGGTTTGTCATAGCTTTTCTTCCAAGGAGCAAGCGTCTTTTAACTTCATGGCTTCAGTCACAATCTGCAGTGATTTTGGAGCCCAAGAAAATAAAGTCTCTCACTGCTTCCATTGTTTCCCCATCTATTTGCCACGAAGTGATGGGACTGGATGCCATGATCTTCCTTTTTTGAACGTTGAGTTTTAAGCCAGCTTTATCACTCTCCTCTTTCACCTTCATCAAGGGACTCTTTAGTCCATCTTTGGTTTCTGTCATAAGGGTGGTATCATCTGTGTACCTGAGGTTATTGATATTTCTCCCAGCAATCTTGATTCCTACCTGGCTTCATCCAGCCTGGCATTTTGTATGATGTACTCTCATATAAGTTAAATAAACAGGATGACAATATACAGCCTTGATGTACTCCTTTCCCAATTTAAACCAGTCCATTGTTCCATGTCTGGTTCAAACTGTTGCTTCTTGAGCTGCATACGGGTTTCTCAGAAGGCAGGTAAGGTAGTCTGGTATTCCCATCTCTTTAAGAATTTTCCACAGTTTGTTGTGATCCACACAGTCAAAGGCTTTAGCATAGTCATAAGTAGATGTTTTTCTGGAGCAACTATATTCCAATAATAATTGGAAAGATAATTATTACTCCAATAATAATAATTTAAAAAGAACATGTATGCTCCAGATGCATTTACACGAAAACAAGAAACTCACATGGGGTCTTGCCTCAGTTTCCTCATCTGAGCTCAGTTTCTTCTTTGGTTTAGCAAAGGGATTGGTCCCAGTATTTCTCAACGAATGTGCTATTGACTCTTTTTGGATGAGTTAATTCTTTGTGCAAGACTGAGCATTTGTCATCCCCAGGCCATGCCAGTAATATCTCCTTATTACTATAGCGATCAAAACCCTTCCCACAAAACGATGGATAAATTCAGTTTCTTGATTCTGGTGGTGGTTTCATAGGTATACACATATGTGAGAACTAACAAACTGTACATTTTATTGTATGTCAGTTATAACTCAGTAAAGGGGCCAAATAATGCTCCCTCCCTACCTGCCCATATTTCTCTACCTGCCTAGGGGTGAGAGGCCCTTGTTGCAAGCAGTTGAAACATTCTGAAGTCTCTGGTGGCTCTAAAATCCAATACATTTATCTGGGTCATAGAACTAATTGCTTAGGGTGCCTTGAGATGTTTTAATTTACTACTGCTCTGAGACTGCAGAATCTGTTTCCCTTAGCAACGAAGTGCACTGTGTTATTTTTTATTTCTTTATTTTAAAGTGGCTTGAAGTTATTTTTAGATATTATGTATTTGCACCACAGATTATTTCATTTTGTGGATGGAAAAGAGCTCTAGAGCTGTTTAAGATTTTAAGGATGATATAAAATTCTTTTTACCAGCCTGGTTCCATGATCTTCCAAAATCACAAAATAGGTGAGTAAGAGAACCATGACCATATCTTAGTCTTTTGACCCCAAATTCTGTACCACCCAGAACTCAAGGTTGTAGATTTTTCATGTGTGAATGGGATTAGGAAGATAGAGAATGTTTTATCATGTTTCTACCACGTAAACATGAACCTGAAGTGGCAACAGGAGGCAAAGTTTAAGTACCAAGTATGAAGTAAGCATAGTCTTATTAATAATATTTGTATGTTCTACAATATTATTGTTATTACTTTTCATCTTTACCATTAAGAAAAAACTATTTTGCATATGAAGTAACTAAAGCCCTGAGATATTAGGTGTCTTAACCCAAAGTGATAAACCAGTAAATGGTAAAGCCAGGATTTGAATTCAGCGGTGGCTGGCTCCACAGTTTTGTTTCTCCCGATACTATGGTGATGAAACACAGGAATGGTATTTCTTTTTGAATTAAAAAAAAAAACTTCTAGAATTATGAAACTAAATCTACCTATCTGGCCCCTGGACAACCAGCTTGAATCCATCCCTCTGTTCCCCTGTAGGAGACACCGTCACTGCCTTCTCTGGGATGGAAAATATGGTTTGAAAGCTGGCAATAAATATATCTTTCCATATTCAAGAATAATTATCTAATCGAAGAATTTGTTAAAAAAAAAAAGAAAAGAAATCGCCTGTATTTTTATGTACTCACTTGAGTTTAGCTTGATGTGAAGATCATTGCAGACTGCCCTTAGGTTTAATGAATTTTCTTCTTTGGGATTTATTTGAATCACCAGGTGAAGTGAAAGTCACTCAGTCGTGTCTGATTCTTTGCGACCCCATGGACTACACAGTCCATGGAATTCTCCAGGCCAGAATACTGGAGTCTATTCCAGGGAGCCTATCCCTTCTCCAGGGGGTCTTCCTGACCCAGGAATCGAACTGGGGTCTCCTGCATTGCAGGCAGATTCTTTACCAAATGAGCTATATTATTCTAAATGACAAGCAAACATATATGTCAAAGATTCATATAAGCATTGCCAAATATCAGTGCTACATTTAGGGTTTTGACAGACTAGCCAACCACCTGCATTTCAAGTTTCACTGACATAAACTCATGTAAGAATCCATTTGTACCATGGGTCAGCACACTACAGCTCGTGAGAAAAAGCTGGCCCCGTGCTTCTTTTTTTTTTAAATAAAGTTTAATCGTAACAGCCACGTCCGTTCACTTACATATTGTATAGGGTTCCTTTTCCACTACAACAGTAGAGTTGAGTAGTTGTAACAAAGACTCTAAAAGGTTTGCCAACCCTTGATCTATACCTGGTTTTTTCCATACAAGGTTTTATATAGATGTGGATAGAACACAAAGCTACCAGAATATTCTTCTCAGGATTAAATGAGAGGTATGACTGTTGCTGGTAAAGCCAATAATACAAGGTCCCTTCAAGTCAAAACTTTTGAAAGATTTGTTCAATATTTATGTAGTGGGGATGAGGGAAAGATAATTTCCTATCAATAAGAATTACATACCTCTTCCTTTAATTCAAAAATGAAAAATTTGTTGCATGCACTGAATATTACATAACATTCTAACTTATTTGAAATTGTCTTGTAAACATAATTTCTCAGTGTGCTAGTAACTACTTTAGAAGTTTAGCATTTAGATGATGAACAACGATATCACACGTTCCCAGTAAATGACACCCTGGAATATGTTCTTTGGTTTTGGAATCTAAGCTGCCTTCAGCTACTCACTTTTAAAGGCTGGCTGTTAGCTTGTTCTCCTCAAAGATAGTGCAACCTTGTGTTCTAGAAGGCAGCTCATGGGTACCCATCACAGATGTGTTCAGCAGAAGGAGGCTGGCACCTTCAGGGAGTGTGTCTTTTGTTTCATTATGTTTGTTTTGTTTTTCCTTCAGGAGAATGGAAAAACACTGTCACTGTCTGATTTGGCAAGAGAGAGAACCAGTTTCTATTACCCAGGTTAAATAGTTGTATGTGAAAACTAAGCAATCTCCACCTTGCCTGAGTTGGCAGAGGCAATTAGTAATGCCTAATGCTGCTTCTGCATACCTTGCCTTATACAGGTTCACTTTGAATATTGGTTGCCACCACTAGTTTGTTACTGGACTGGAGTGTCACTGGTCCAATTGTATTACACTTAAGTTTTCTTTGTCTCAGTATCACCATCTGTATATTAGGACAAAGTCACTTATCCTGCCTCATGGGAGGTGTGATGGTTAAGTTGATGTGTCAACTTGACTGGCTAATAGATGCCCAGATAGCTGATAAGACTTTTTTTCTGGCTGTGTCTGTGAGGATATTTCTAGAAGAAATTAACATTTGAATCAGTAGACTGAGTGAAAAAAGATCACCTCACAGTTTGGGTGGACGTCATCCTGAATAGAACAAAAATGTGGCAAAAGGGCTGATTAACTCCCTACTTGAGATGGGACATCTGTCTTCTCCTGCTGATGCTGAAAGCTCAGCTTCTCGGTACACTGGTGGTGAATCAAATCAAGGAAGCTCATCATATGTAACATGTTGCCTCTAAAACATCAAAGCTCTGGGCCTCAGCTCCAAAACTGGACCTCTTAAGAGTCCTGGAGATACTAAATCAATTTCACCCCATTGCTGAGCATCAGATCTCTCCACTCAGTGCCACTGAAAATAGCGCTAGGTTATCAGGCTCTGAAACCACACACGCAAAGCAGGGTGTTCACAGTACACACAAATGAGAACCCCTAAATGGCTAATCAAAGAGTTTTGGGTGAAGTAGAAAAGGATAGCTTTATTGCTTTGCTAGGTAAAAGGGGACGCAGTGGGCTAATGCCCTTAAACCATGTGTCCCCACTTGGGGAGGATAGTGAGAAGTTTTATAGTAATTGTTCAAAGAGGGTGTGATCAGTCCATGGACATTCTTCTGATGGGTTGGTGGTGAGGTAAGTGGGAGTCTACCTTCAGGTCTAACTGGTCTGGGGTCTTCATGCTTGTGGGCAGCATACCACCATTAATCATTAACTCCTTCCACCTGGAGGGGGCTTCAGTATCTGCAGAATAGCTTAAAGATATTTTTGTGTGTATCCACTGATGGAAAAACAAGACCTTGCCCCAAGGCTGCTCTTGACTGTTTCTCCCTGGCCTCACATCCCCTCCGTTCCCTAATTAACTACTAGAATATGCCCATTGGAATTCAGGGAAGGTCAGGGAGACTGAACGAAGGCTGTTTCCTATAATCAAAGAAATGGAGGACACAGAAAGGGCTTGTACCCAGGAGCCCCACAGGCCCTGGACATTATCACTCCCCTGGGACATCAGTGTTCCTGATTCTTGGGCCTTCAGACTTAGACCGGGACTTATACCATTGGCTTCCCTGACTCTCAGACCTTTGGGTTTGGATTGGAATTACACTACCAGCTTTCCTGGGCCCCCAGCTTGCATATGACAGATCGTTGGACTTCTCAGCCTCCATAACCACATGAGCCAATCCCTTATAATAAATCTGTCACCTAGGAGTTGCTGACCCACTCATTTTGCCAGGAGGCCACTAACTAACAGTTACAGTTTGAAATCAAGGAAGCTCACCATATATAAAATGTTGCCTCTAAAACATCAAAGCTCTGGGCCTCAGCTCCAAAACTGGACCTCTTAAGAGTCCTGGAGATACTAAATCAATTACACCCCATTGCTGAGCGTGAGATCTCTCCACTCAGTGCCACTGAAAATAGTGCTAGGTTATTAGGCTCTGAAACCACACATGCAAAGCAGGGTGTTCACAATACATACAAATGAGAACCCCTAAATGGCTAATCAAATTCAGCTCACCTGATCCTGCAGCATGATTAGGGATGGGGAGCATGGGGATGGGGAGATAATTAGGGTATTTGGGAGGTTGTACCCTGAAACCTTTAACAGGATCCTGAAAAGAAAGACTAACTGAGGAACATCAAGTTGAAATTAAGGCCAACCTAATTGCTGCTGACTTTTCCACTGCCTTGGTGTAGATCTAATCTCCTCCTCTTGTTTTTTCCTGACTAACTTAGGTCATTACTTTCCCTCCCTAGACACTGACTTCCTTATCTGCTAAATTCCAAATACTGGCTACTGCTTCCTCAAGCTTCAGCATTGTAATCCTAAACATTTACTGCCATTGAGAAATAACATACTTTTGGACTGAAGACAAGCAGTAACTTTAAATTAAGTTCAGTTAAATTGAAAATTGAACCCACCTCCGAAGAGTAAATATCAAAATCCCAGAGCTGATCCGTAATAAACTCTAACTGCTTCTTGATGAAATAAGGGAGAAGAGAACAAGATAGAGAAAGTACTATTTTTTATTTGAAGCTTCTTCCTCCTTTGGTGAGGCTGACAAACGCTTTCTTTAGTAACTTGATAGGGTAGAACTGTGTGTTGGCTTTCTGATTTAGGTTCTTACTTGGCAAAAGAAAGTTGGAGATCCCACGTGGGTCTCAAGATTTTTTAAACATATTTTTTCTTAATATATATTTATTTTATTGAAATATAGTTGGCGTACCATGTTTCAGGTGCACAGCAAGGTGATTGAGTTATACATGTACACATACATTATTTTTGAAATTATCTTCTATTATAGGTCATTACAAGGTATTGACTATAGTTCCCTGTGCTATACAGTAAACCTTTGTTGCATGTTTCATATCTATTTTTTAAAATTAGAAACTAGCATTCTGTTCATACTAAGTCAGACAACTAAAAATGTATGACATTTTGGCCTCCAGATTTTTATTGTTGAAATTTTACCAGCTCACGGGATCCAAACATCTCGAATCACTGCTGAAAACATCACAGCTGAAATTTCCAAAGTCTCAATTTTATGCTGAGACAGGAAACTGGGGTCTTCCTTAAATGGGTTGAAGAGACCTAAGTCTTAAATTGTGAAAAAGTCTTCTCTTCGCCAGACTTCATTTTTGCTGAGTCTAGATGCCTGACCGGCTCCTGATGGCTGCCACCAGGCTCAGGCCTGGAAAGCCCGCAGGGGTCTTTGGTGGAGGGCCAGTGGACGAATGCTGATTGCAGTTGTGTTTGCTTCCTTGGCTCAGCATTTCCTGCATGTGCAGAGGAGCCTCTGTGCTGGACATCAGTGGACCAGCACCCGCACTGGTCCCCTGTAGGTCCCCCGTAGGTCTGCCGGCTGATCCTCACTGCACCTGCTGTGTGGTGTTGCTCTTGTGCCCTGTACCTCCTGACAACCTCCAGCTGGGGCCAACAGTCCAGTAATTTGCATTTCTTTCAGTAGAGCTTCGTTCATGTCAGGTTGCTATTTGTTATTCACTGGAGCAGCTTACTAAGCAGAAGGGTTACTGAACCTTTCTGCTGTGTGGTACCGAGTGTGAGTGTGCAGAGCTTTGTTTTGGGCTTATGGCTTTTACCCTCAACTTAAAAAAAAAAAAATTAGTATTGTAAATGGTAATACATAGAAGGGTTAATCCTCATAATGCTTTTAAAATAAATACTGTGAATAGTGTCCCTTTCATTCCTGTCCCTTTTGTACCCAGTGTCTAACTCTACTGACCCCTCTTACTAGGGATCTGTACATCCTTCAAGGGTTTTTTTATGCAGATACATGCCAAAGATATATTTTTTTGTTTTTGTATTCAAGTGTTGGCATGCCATACACCGTATTTTGCATCAACCTTCTTTCACCTAATTTGTCTCAGATCTCACCATGTCAGTGTATTTTGTTGTTCAGTCTCTAAGTTACATCCAACTCTTTGTGACCCCATGGGCTGCAGCATGCCAGGCTCCCCTGTCCTTCACTCTCTCTGAGTTTGCTCAAATTCCTGTCCATTGAGTCTGTGATGCTATTTTACCATCTCATCCTCTGTTCCCTCCCTTTCCTCCTGTCCTCAATCTTTCCCAGCATCAGGGTCTTTTCCAATGAATCTACTCTTCAGATCAGATGGCCACAGTATTGGAGCTTGAGCTTCAGCATCAATCCTTCCAATGACTATTCAGGGTTGCTTTAGTGTAGGATTGACTGATTTGATCTCTTTGCTGTCTAAGGGACTCTCGAGAGTCTTCTCCAACACCACAGTTTGAAAGCATCAATTCTTTGGTACTCAGCCACCTTTATGGTCCAACTCTCATATCCATACATGGCTACTGGAAAAACCACAGCTTTGACTTTATGGACCTTTGTCCACAAAGTGACTTCTATGCTTTTTAATTAAGGTATCTAGGTTTGTCACAGCTTTCCTTTCAAGGAGCAAGTGTCTTGTAATTTCATGGCTGCAGTCACTGTCTGCAGTGATTTTGGAGCCCAGGAAAATAAAATGTGTCACTGCTTCCATTTTTTCCCCATCCATTTGCCATGAAGTGATGGAACCAGATGCCATGATTTTAGTTTTTTGAATGTTGAGTTTTAAGCCAGCTTTTAACTCTCCTCTTTCACCCTCATCAGGAGGCTCTTTAGTTCCTCTTCCCTTTCTGCCATTAGAGTGGTATCATCTGCATAACTGAGGTTACGTAAGCTTCCTCATTCTTTTGTAATAATTGCATAGTATTCCAGTGTGTGATTGAACCTTAATTGACTGGTTCCATTCTGAGAGACATCTAAGTTGCTTCTAATCCTTCATCCTTATAAACACTGCCATAATGAATAACCAGGTACACATATGTCATTTTATACAAACACTAGTTTAGCATATAGTAATACATTTGCTAAATCAAGAGTTATATATACATTTGTAATTTTGACAGTTGTAAAAAATGTCCTCCAAAGAAAAAGTATCAATTTACTTTCCCACAAGTAGTGTCTCAGGGTGCTAGTCTCCCTTGAGCTATAACAAAGTTTTAAATTTTTACTCACCTGAGAGAGAAAATGATCTCTTGGTGACAGTTAATTTGCATTTACTCTATGACAAATGAGGTTGAACATCTTTTCATATGTGTAAGTCATTTGTACTTCCATTTCTGTGAACCGCCTGATTATACCTTTGGCTATTTTTAAAAAATATTAATATATAACTTTTTGGTCTTTGCTGTATCTTAGAGCTCTTTATATTGGGAAGTTAGCTTTTTGTGAAATGAGTTGCAAATGTTGGGGTGGCCAAAAATTCATTTGCATTTTTCGGTGCAATGCTACGGAAAAACCTGAGTGAACTTTTTAGCCAACCCAATATTTTCTCATTTTGTCGCTTTCTTTTTCCTGCCTTTTAAAATAAAAAAAAGCATTTAGCCACCTCATTCTTCATGTGACATGTTCAACCCTGGGCTGTCTCTTATTTCCGTGCAACCTCAATCATCCAAACTCACTGAGGGCTCCACACGTGCTGGGGCATGGCCTTTCTTTCACATTTTCACCCACTGCCATGTCATTTCTAAAGGCTCAGTACCAGGTCTCAGAGAGCACAACTTGTCAGTGGCAGAGATGGAACTTGAACGCAAGTCTCCCTGAATTACAGGAAGTTAGTAGCATCTCAGCTCCCACACAGGGGGTCCAGTGTGATTTGAGAGAATGTAAAATCTTAATATTTGTCAAAGGAAAGCAGAATTCATGAATTATAATCTACTAGAAGAAAAACAAATGAAAAGTGGTCATGTATGATGATCCACTATTAGGGAATGTTCCTCTCCATTCAGGCAAGTGGAGAAGTTCAAGATTGTATAACCTCAGCAGTTAATTATTAATATCTGTTAATTATGCTGTGAAGAAATTGCCACTTCCTGTAATGCCTTTGTTAAGTATTATCCTTGTTCTCTTTTCATTGTCTCCATTATACCAATATAATTTATTGATGACCCCATACAGGCAAGCCTGTATCATAGTTGATCCATACCTTTCTTTATATCTTAACGTGGCCCAAAGCTAGCTATTAATAGATTCAATT
This sequence comes from Giraffa tippelskirchi, assembly GCF_054371585.1. Lineage (NCBI taxonomy): Eukaryota > Metazoa > Chordata > Mammalia > Artiodactyla > Giraffidae > Giraffa > Giraffa tippelskirchi. The sequence continues at coordinate 163,699,836 of NC_137275.1, forward strand.
TATTTTTTTTATTTTTTTCATTTTTAGTGATGTAATGGCTTTTTATATCAGCCTTCAGGGGTCAGGGTGGATATATAAAGAAATAAAGGTTCCCTTTCCTTAACTAGAGATGTTCTCTGTGTGTGTGTGTGTGCGCACAAGTGTCTGCCTGTCTCATCTCCAGGGAAACCTAACACTATCCTTTTCATACCTTTTCTGAATGAAGCACAGTAGTCAGGGAGGTGTGAATCCAAGGAAAGCTGTTGTAATTAGTGGTAGATTTAGGGAAAGGTGAACAGCTCAAGAAGCTCTGAGTAACCAAAAATGATAGTAATAAATACTGTATCCTCTCTGATAAAATCTTGGGTCCCTAACTACATGGGAATAAATCATTTAAAGAATAATTCCATGTAAGTGGAACATGTGTTTTATTTTACTCTTGAATGTTGAAGGTGATCTGTGATAGAATGAATTATTTTGACTGCATGAGATAGAAAGGAGATAAGAGAGTGGAAGAAAACAAAAAATTAACAACACTCTTGGCCCACTGAAAGTAGCCTGCTTCAGATTATTATTACTTGCTTGCAACAGTGAGAAAAGATGTCAGAGGTCTCTATGAGTCTCTTTGCTCGTATCTCTTATTTCTACACAGCCCATGCTTTCAAGTTATAATTATGCAAGTTCCAAAATCATTACTTTTGGCAGTCCCATAAGACGTATAACTGAGTGCATGTCTCATAAATCCCAAAATATGGGATGAGGAAATGTTTGGACACCATGCCTGGGTATCGTACAAGCATTATGAATATTCAACTGTGCTTGCTTAGGGCAACAATAGCCATTTCAGTGAGTGGATGATCTGGTCATATGTGAGTTCTTCTCCCAAGCAGCCTCCATTCCTGTGTCACTCCCGTCCTGTATGTGCCTTGCTGCTGCCTGAGTGCAGTCCTAGCCTTCTCAGAGAAGATTGGTTGTTATAGGATGGCCCCTAACAACACAAGCCTACTATTTCTTTTGAAAGTCACCAAAAGAAACAGTCACCTGTAAACATGCAGAGGGAAAACTGGCCACACGATATATTGAACAGGTTATTTCCTAAATAGTTTTTAAGGATGATTTTGGACTATGTGATTTCTTTTTTCCTTTTATGTTGACTTTTGAACCTAAGCTTCATCTAAGAATCAAGTTTACTGAATTAGCATTATCTTAAACTCATTTTTTCATTCAAAAATACTAATTGTCTACCATGTGTCAGGTACTGACACAAAAATCCTGACAGACCTCAGCAAACTTAAATTATAGTGGATTCTAAGTACTTGCTGTATGCTGAAAGCCTTTTTTTTTGCACAATGTATTTGTGTAATATCCATGAAAGCCTGGCCTCAGTGTTCCACCTAGAATGTGGTGACAAAGGATTCTGAACCTCTAAATAAAATTTTTTTTACAATAAAAAATTAGGTAATGTCATGTGAAATGTATTACTGTATGTAGTCAAAGAATAAAATGGATGGTAAACATCATAAACATAAAAATTCAAAGTAGGGGTTATCTCTAAGGAAAAGGAGGAGTATATGATCCATAAAAAGTACTAAAGACAATTGAACTACGAGAATAATATTTTATTTCTTAAGCAACAGTTTAGGTGCATGAGTATTTGCTCATCTCCTTATACCTTATTCAGTTCAGTTCAGTTCAGTTGCTCAGTCATGTCTGACTGTTTGCAACCCCATGAATCGCAGCACGCCAGGCCTCCCTGTCCATTACCAACTCCCGGAGTTTACCCAAACCCATGTCCATCGAGTCGGTGATGCCATCCAGCCATCTCATCCTCTGTCATCCTCTTCTCCTCCTGCCCCCAGTTCTTCCCAGCATCAGGGTCTTTTCCAGTGAGTCAGCTCTTCGCATCAGGTGGCCAAAGTGTTGGAGTTTCAGCTTCAACATCAGTCCTTCCAATGAACACCCAGGACTGATCTCCTTTAGGATGGACTGGTTGGATCTCCTTGCAGTCCAAGGGACTCTCAAGAGTCTTCTCCAACACCACACTTCAAAAGCATCAATTCTTCGGCACTTAGCTTTCTTCACAGTCCAACTCTCACATTCATACATGACTGCTGGAAAAACCATAGCCTTGACTAGACGGACCTTTGTTGGCAAAGTATTGTCTCTGCTTTTTAATATGCTATCTAGGTTGGCCATAACATTCCTTTCCTTTCCTTCGATTAAGTGTCTTTTAATTTCATGGCTGCAGTCACCATCTGCAGTGATGTTGGAGCCCCCCAAAATAAAGTCAGCCACTGTTTCCACTGTTTCCCCATCTATTTCCCATGAAGTGGTGGGACCAGATGCCATGATCTTAGTTTTATGAAAGTTGAGCTTTAAGCCAACTTTTCACTCTCCTCTTTCACTTTCATCAAGAGGCTCTTTAGTTCCTCTTCACTTTCTGCCATAAGAGTGGTGTCATCTGCATATCTGAGGTTATTGATATTTCTCCCAGCAATCTTGATTCCAGCTTGTGCTTCTTCCAGCCCAGCTTTTCTCATGATGTACTCTGCATGTAAGTTAAATAAGCAGGGTGACAATATACAGCCTTGACGTACTCCTTTTCCTATTTGGAACCAGTCTGTTGTTCCATGTCCAGTTCGAACTGTTGCTTCCTGACCTGCATACAGGTTTCTCAAGAGACAGGTCAGGTGGTCTGGATATTCCCATCTCTTTCAGAATTTTCCATAGTTTATTGTGATCTACACAGTCAAAGTCTTTGGCAGAGTCAATAAAGCAGAAATAGATGTTTTTCTGGAACTCTCTTGCTTTTTCGATGATCCAGCGGATATTGGCAATTTGCTCTCTGGTTCCTCTGCCTTTTCTAAAACCAGCTTGAACATCTGGAAGTTCACGGTTCACGTATTCCTGAAGCCTGGCTTGGAGAATTTTGAGTGTTACTTTGCTAGCATGTGAGATGAGTGCAATTGTGCGGTAATTTGAGCATTCTTTGGCATTGCCTTTCTTTGGGATTGGAATGAAAACTGACCTTGTCTAGGCCTGTGGCCACTACTGAGTTTTCCAAATTTGCTGGCATATGGAGTACAGCACTTTCACAGCATCATCTTTCAGGATTTGAAATAGCTCAACTGGAATTCTATCACCTCCACTAGCTTTGTTCGTAGTGATACTTTCTAAGGCCCACTTGACTTCACATTCCAGGATGTCTGGCTCTAGTGAGTGATCACACCATCGTGATTATCTGGGTTGTGACGATCTTTTTTGTACAGTTCTTCTGTGTATTCTTGCCACCTCTTCTTAATATCTTCTGCTTCTGTTAGGTCCATACCATTTCTGTCCTTATACCTGTCATAAATTTTGCACAAAAATTTTCAAAGTGAACCCAGAAGAGGAAAAAAATCATAATATGTATGGGAATGGAAAACAGGTTTTAAAATCCCTAAATATTTAAGGTCTTTTCCCTGTAACTGTGTATATAAGGAAGAGTTTAGATTCAGCACCCATCTATTTCCACTGTGTTGGTTCTTTCTGTTGGTGAGACATTTTCTAAGCTATTTTACTTATTCCTAGTTTAAAATGTTTATGCAATATTCAAAATCCATGACCCCCAAAAATGCATTTTTGAAGTTGCTCAAAACACTGGATCTTATACCTAGAGCATTACAGCAGTGGTTTCATTAGAGAGAATGGAGTGATTTTCCCAGAAAGGAGGCACAGGGGGATGAAGAATTTTCAGGCTGAAGATACATTGTGACTGGCAGGGGATGCGAGCTTGGAGTGGCCCTTGCTGCATTAGCAGCTGTTTTTCCCTGATGGCCATTGGCCTTTGTGACACTAGCTTAGAGAGACTCAGTATCAAGGGATGTTTTACTAGAGGGGAAATTGGTATAGGACTAGTAGAGCTAGAATTTGAAGTCAAAATTGTCTTTGCTGATGTTCTTTCTCTCTCTCTCTCTCTTTTTTTTTTTAACATTTTAACTGCAGTGAAGGGAGCAATCTGACCCCAGCACATCACTACCCAGACTTCAGATTTAAGACATATGCTCCACTAGCATTCCGATATTTCCGAGAACTTTTTGGCATCAAGCCTGATGACTACTTGGTAAGAACTTACCATTTTCCTTCCTTCTCTAGAAATGTGTGACGTCAACATTTGTCTCATAGCAACAACAACAAATGGGCTGGGTCTCTTACTTGACAAAACTCTGGAGCATAGCAAAAGGATCAAGTTTTATAACGATTATAAATTTAGCTTCAGGAAATGTGGCTTGACTCTCAAGTTTTACCTGATAGCTATAGAATCTACTATGGTAATTGATATTTAAGTAAGTGGAATTCAGTTGCTACTTCAGATAATTCTTCTAACAGATATAAATAGCTATAAATACTCCTGTGAGTTTTGCTGATTGGGTTCTCTTTGAAAGTCTTCCTATTTTAATTGCCTTATTTATATCATTCATCTCAAACCTGCCATGGCCCATGGCCATGTTCACCTTGATCTACAATTTGAATATGATTTTAGAGAAGCTGGATAGTTTTGTCCTAAACAGCTCTTCATGTGGGCTCTTCCTGAAGGTATTTTTATTTGGTATGAGGGCATGTATTATCCTTAAGTCTGTCTTTTCTTCCTGTCTGCCTTTTGGTATGCAGCCAGTACAAACACAGCAGGCTTTTTGTGAGAAAGTCTGATGTGACCTCAGAGTTTTACCTTATTCCTGTTCAAGAAACCAGGAAGTTTCTTTCTGTTTCAAGAGAAAAATGATTTATCTTATAATTTGATCACTGTTAACACCCTGGGGCTCTTGAAAATTGGTTTTCAAGAAGCTTTAGGAGGGATACTGTCAAATATTTATTGTTCATTCCATTCTGAATGATCTTAGTAAGACATGAGCCAGATCTGAGAATAATCCTTTGCAGAAGAAGTGCAGCAACATGTGTTACTTATTAACAGAGAATAAACTCTGTTTTATAATTTGAATATGGTATAAATGATTAAATTCAAAGCTGATTCTGTTCTGAGCTGATAAAACCCATGAATGACCCTCTCCCTTAGCTGGGCCCTAAGGAAAACTTCTGCCTGATGAATGAAAGAATATACTGGTTGCTCAAGGAAGTAACAGTAAGTCTTCATAGAGCATGAGAACTGAATAGAACTGTGTAGTACTGTGGGCATCCTGCTGCCCTTAAATGTGCACTCATACTACTCACATTTAGGCTTCCCTGGTAGCTCAGCTGGTAAAGAATCCGCTTGCAATGAAGGAAACCCCAGTTCAATTCCTGGGTCAGGAAGATCTGCTGGAGAAGGGATAGGCTACCCACTCCAGTTTTCTCGGGCTTCCCTGGTGGCTCAGTTGGTAAAGAATCCACCTGTAGTGTGAGAGACCTGGGTTCGATCTCTGGATTGGGAAGATCCCTGGAGAAGGAAACAGCTACCCACTCAAGTATTCTGGCCTGGAGAATTCCATGGGCTGTATAGTCCATGGGATCACAAAGAGTCAGACACAACTGAGTGACTTTCACATACAACTCAACATCAAAAATAAATAAACAACCTGATTTAAAAATGAGCAGAGGCTCTGAATAGACATTTCCCCAAAAAAGGCATACAGATGGCCAACAGGTACATGAAAAGATGCTTAGTATCAGTAATCAGCAGAGAGATGCAAATCAAAACCACATGAGCTGTCACTTCACATCTGTCAGATGGCTGTGCCGCTCTCTGCCTCCCCACACCCCTATCTCTCCACACCCATTGGTGGAGAGATTAGGTGCTTCTACAGCGATGTCAACCCTGCCCTCTTAACCATGCAAGTACATGAACATAGGCATTTGCAGGATGTGGGGAAGGATTTACATTAGGTAAGAGCCTTTAGTTTCTGGCCATTTGGTAGTTACTGAGGTCACTGTTATTCAGAAAACATGTTTGGAGAACCCAATGGGGTCTTGATACTGTGTTATTGAAAACAAGATTGATGATAGCTCATCTTCTGCCATATGTTACAAGTTAATGGATTCTCTCTTTCTGACTTACCTGGAGCTTCTGCCAACCGAGGTGATGCCACAGACTTGCATTTCATAACACAGATTTAATCAGTGTGATGAGATGGCTGTCTACCCTGACAGGTCTCCGTTTAGTGGGCCAGTGGCCATCAACCTGCAGGCTAGGAAGCCCATTCTTTAGTCAGTCTGCCTCACAGGATTTCTTTCCTTGGGAGGGCCTTTTTCTAAGCAACAAGTCACACAGCTTATACAGTTTCCTAATGAGCCTTTAAGCTGGAAAAATTACCTTCATAATGAGGTCAGAATGTTTACAAAGGAGCAGGAGGCTATGCTGATGGCTTCTCAAAGCAGAAGTCCTCCTTCATGTGCCTGGCAGAAGGTCGTTAATTGATTATTGGGTACTTTGAACAGCAACTGTAACTAAAATGCTTTGCTAATAATTATGGAGAGATTAAAAAAATTACAAGTCATGACACTCAAAGACCTTAGAATCCAATTGGGATGATGATCGATGGGGAAAATGACCCATTCTACCAGGCAGTAAATAAAAAGAGGAAGCGAAACAATAAATGCTCCAAGATTTCAAAGGAGGGAGAAATCACTCTCTCTTGGATTGATGATTAGGAAGGCTTCTTATGGGTGTGGCATAGTTTAACTCTGACCTAAAAATTACAGTTAAATTTGAGTAGGTGGGGAAAAAGGGAAAGATGTTGGAATGGCATGTAAGAATGGGGAGCAGTGTTAGGACTATGAGACCAGAGATGCACGTGCATTAGACAGGACTTTGAATGGCCCAGTATAGCAGGAAGGAAAAGTTTTGATCAAGAATATTAGAAAGATCAGTTCAGTTCAGTTGCTCATTCGCGTCCAACTCTTTGTGACCCCATGGACTGCAGCAGGCAAGGCCTCCCTGTCCATCACAACTCCCAGAATTTACTCAAACTCATGTCCATTGAGTCAGTGATGCCATCTAAGCATCTCATTCTCTGTCGTCCCCTTCTCCTCCCGCCTTTGATCTTTCCCAGCATCAGGGTCTTTTCAAATGAGTCAGTTCTTTGCATCAGGTGGCCAAAGTATTAGAGTTTCAAAGTATTGGAGTTTCAGCTTTAGTTTCAGCCCTTAGAAAGATAGGACCAAGTAATTCAAATAACCAGTTATGTTTTTTTTAAATTCTAGGAAATTAGTGAAATGTAAAGACTGACTAGATGTTTGATTATGTGGAAGATATTTTTTGTAAAGGGATGGGATAAGGGTATTGTGGTTCTGTTTTATAAGAGGAATCCTCATCCTTTAGAGACAAATAGTAGCTTACTTGGTAAAGAATCTTCCTGCAATGCAGGAGACCCCAGTTCAATTCCTGGGTTGGGAAGATCCGCTGGAGAAGGGATAGGCTACCCACTCCAGTATTCTTGGGCTTCCCTGGTGGTTCAGCTGGTAAAGAATCTGCCTGCAATGTGGGAGACCTGGGTTCAATCCCTGGGTTGGGAAGATCCCCTGGAGAAGGGAAGGGCTACCCACTCCAGTATTCTGGCCTGGAAAATTCCATGGACTGTGTAGTCCACAGGGTCACAAAGAGTCGGACGTGACTGAGTGACACTCACTAAAATATTTATTGGAGAAATGATTTAATGTCTGTGATTTGCTTTAAAAGAATCTGAGGAAAGCAGGCAAGGGAAGGATTGAGTGTGTAAAGAGACAAGATAGGCTCTGAGTTGATAGCTGTTGAAACCGGAACATAGACACATGAATGTTAATTGCACAGTTCTCTACTTTTATGTATATTTGAAATTTTTTGTGATAAAAAGCTGCGGGGGGGGGAGATAAGACCGGGCAGGTTAAGTGTGCTTTTGTTTTATTGCATTTTCCACCTCCCTTGTTAATTGTACACACAGTTCCATAACCGGACCCATCTCTGGGAACTGCAAAAGACAGAACAAGGGCAATGGGCCTCTAACTACATGGCTAGCTGGTCCCCAGTGGCTAGGACCTCCCACAGCCCAGGATTGAGGCAGTGCCCCTTACTGATCTTGGAGATTCTGAAGGCTCACCTCCAAACCACTGTATCTGAGGACCCTACCCAGTGATCTGGAGCGTGATAGATGAGGAAGGGGTCTTTTGCCTGAGGCATTGTGCTTCAGAGAGTCAGGTAGAACCTCAGAGACTTTTTAGCCCAACTTGTCATTGTAGATGAGGAATCTGAGGATGGTGAAGGGAAGTGCCCAAGGTTACCCATGCTGAGGGGTGGAGGCACAGCCCAATCCAGAACAATAGTCTCACATGCTTCCAACCACTGAATCTTAGACCTGTCATTAGATGGCAGAAATTCCCTGGACTCCACACTTTCACTCCTAAGGGCCCCAGTTCAATCCCTGGTTGGGGAACTGAGATTCCACAAACTGCACACCACACCCCCCAAAAAAATATCCCAAAAGGTATGGTCTCAAGGTGGTCACTCCCTAGCCATCAAACTGTGAACTGTGGTTATCCATTCTGAAAAATGAGACAAAGAGGTCAAATACACCTAACAAAGCACATTTTGGAATGGTTAAGCCCAAAAAACAGAAGAATGAAATAAGATGTTCCCTGAAACACCATGTGAAGGAAAAAAAATAAAAGGATAAGGCATACATCACAGGCGTATTTACAAATACATCCTGGCATCCATCAAACTAGGGCTATCTAAACCCAAATTTGTGAAGATATACTGATCTAAACATGAGGGGAAAGGCGAAGGTAGCTTTATGTAGGGATTGGTCACTATAGATAGATTTGATATCAGATCCCTGTGATATGTGTGTATTTCTGCTTAGTCTTACGCTGTTGCATCTGGATTTCAGCCTGAATTACTCTGATTACATTCTCAGTACTATTAAAATTCACCAAGTGCGTGCTAATTACAAATTCATGTTGAAACGTGCACAATTGGATGTGAGACAGTGTGGTGATGGTGGATCCGCATGTACTACAAAGCGATGCAAATGCTCCTTCTTCCTTATTTGTTCCTAAATAAACACCTCCCAGGGGAAGGGGCCCCAGAGCATTTTCCCCCCATTTCTGCTTAGGCAACAAGTCTTCTGTTCATTTCCTTCTTTTCCAGGTGCCTGGGTATTCCCAAATCCAGGGTGATTTAGGTTTATTGACACCCATAAGAAAGAGAGCAGAGTAAATAATTAAACAGCATTGAGGGGAAGAAGTGGCAGGAAAAATGATCTCCACCTCACTGTGCAAGTTTACAGCGTTGATTTGCCTTGGCAGAGCCCAGCTGGACTGTGCTTTGCATTCTTTCCAGTGGGTACATAGGGAGGCCCTGCAGGAAATAGAAGGCAGGGAGTGAGCACACTGCAACAGCTTGCACAGTGAGGGTGCCAGGCAGGTGCATCAAGGTGCACACAGGGGCTTGTTGATCACAGCTAATTAAAATGTTCCCATAGCTCCTCTTTATTTGCTCTGAAAAGGCAACATTTTAGCAGAGAACACTGTAACAGAGTTGCAAGGTGAAAAGCCATAGACTCAGAGGTGATAATGGTAAAAGGGGTTCTGCATCCTAATGCCAGCTTATTGTAGACTGACACTGTGCTAGGAGTGACCCCAAAATGATTATTGAAAGAGGTCAAAACAACTGATTTCTCCATTCATATTCATCTGTAAATTGCATAATAAAGGAGTATTTGGCAATTAAGTAACCAATGTAAGAGTCTCCAGTTTGTGTCACTGCTTCTGGAAGAATCTGAGACTTGAATTGGAAGCAGATGTTCACATCTGAATCCAGTTTTCCCTAGGCAGCTCTTCCTGAATCACCCCCTAATTTCTCTATTTGCAGTCCCTAATTTCTGCATTCTTTGTTGTTTTTGTACTTTCACAACATTTACTCCTACCCACAAGAGGATTCTATGCCAGAAATCCAAACCCCATGGAACAAAGAATCAAAATCCTAAGAGAGTCTGAGATCTGCCTTCATTTTTTATGAGAATGGGGTTTACACCTTTATTTTCCTGAGTCTCAGATTCGTGATTACACAAATCACCCACTTTTTCTTTTTAAAAAAGTTAATTTCTTTAATTGAAGTATAGTTAACTCACACTGTTGTATTGGTTTCAAGTGTACTGCAAAGTGACTCAGATATATAGACATATATATGCATATACATTCTTTTACAGATTCTTTTCCATTATGGATTATTACAAGATATTGAGTGGAGTTTCTTGTGCTGTACAGTGGGTCCTTGTTGTTTATCTATTTTATGTAGAGTAGTATGTCTTAATCCCAAACTCCTAACTTATCTCCTCACCTCCCACCCATCTCTTTTCTTGCTTCACCAAGATCATCTTAGTGTGCCTTTGAGTATCCTTCTTGTCATGAGAGTTAGGCTGAAACTCTCAGTACATCTTAGGGCACTGCTGAGCATGTAGTGAAAAATGGCAGCAGCAATGCCTAAGTGGTCACTCTTTGCCAGGGATTTCAAAAACATGTATTTTTAAAACTCTGAGATGCTATCAAGTATATATCACCATCTTTATTTTAGAGATGAGGTTTCTAAGACTCCAAGATTCTAAATTACTCAAGGTCACGTGACTAGCCACTGGTAGAGTCATGATTTTACAAACTGTCAGTTGATTCCAAACCCAGGCCTTTCCTTCCATGTGGACTCTGCCCAGAGCAGGGAAGGTTCCCTCTGCTTCCTCTTGATTTTTATAGCATCCTGTGTGGAGGCTGATGACTGTTTTTATTTTCCTTGCTTATCCTCAACTCATTCTTAAGGGCTTAAGTTGCAGTGCTGCTTAGCAAGAGAGCTTCAGGAAGCAAGGCTGAAGGAAAAAGGAGAAGGTAGGGGATGAAAGGGGAAGACAGTGGCACCCCACTCCAGTACTCTTGCCTGGAAAATCCCATGGACAGAGGAGCCTGGTAGGCCACAGTCCGTGGGGTCGCTAAGAGTCGGACACGACTGAGCGACTTCACTTTCACTTTTCCTTTTCATACACTGGAGAAGGAAATGGCAACCCACTCCAGTATTCTTGCCTGGAGAATCCCAGGGACGGCGGAGCCCGGTGGGCTGCCATCTATGGGGTCGCACAGAGTCGGACACGACTGAAGCGACTTAGCAGCAGCAGCAGCAGGGGATGAAAGTTGCCAGTGATGTTAAGAAAGGCAGTGAACTCTTGCTTCTTTTCCTGGTGACTTTTGTTTCCCTTACCCACAGTGCTGCCAAAGCAGGATGATTCAAAAGGTAACATCCAGACACTGCATTTTAATCATTTTTCTCCCAGTTTCTCTGTTTCTTCTCTTCCTCTTCCCTTCTTCCTCATATCCTCTCAGATGTTTCTTTGATAAGGACTTACATATTTACAAACCCAGATAAAACACTTTGAAGGATGTTCAGCCCTAGTGATTTCAAATGCCTCCATCCTCAAAATACATTTCCTTAAATCCCTGTTATTGCCTCTCACCAGGGCTGGTCTGACCTCACACATTAGCTTCCTTACCTTTTTCTCTACCCACATTGTTTCTATAAGTCAATTATAGGGATTACTAACTGATAAACACTAAACTCATAAACCTAAAATTTCCTGTTCTGCTGGTTTGGGGCACTACTTGGGGAGACTGACAACCCTTCAGTTGTTGGTAAATTTCAGTCATTTATTTGACAAAAATTTGTTGAGTCCCTTCTGTGTACAAGGCACAGATCCTGAACCATATCACAATTTAAGAGAGTCATGGTTTCTTCCCTCATAGAGTTTTACAGTCTAGAGGGAACTTGGAATAAGTAAATAGGCAATTAAGGTATTTTGTGGTACTCAAATGGTAAAGAATCTGCCTGCAATGGAGGAGACGTGGGTTGGGGAAATCCCCTGGAGAAGGGAATAGCAACCCACTCCAGTATGCCTGGAAAATTCCATCGGCAGAGGGGTCTGGTGGGCTGCAATCCATGGCGTTGCAAAGAGTCAGACATGACTGAGCGACTAACACGTTCACATGGTATGTTCTGTGACAAGAGCATCCAATGTCAGGAAGCAGGTGATCTGGACCCACAGAATCAGGCAGAGTTTTCCAGAGCAAGTGATGTCCAGCAGACACTGAAGGCCAGTGTCACTATACCAGCCTCTTCACTATGTTTTCCTTTTGTCCTCCTACTGGGGCCTCAGCACAGCAGATGGAGTGAGTGGTCCTCTGCTCCAGACCCTCCAGTGGCTTTTAGCTCCCCTAAGTTAAAGGCCACATTCCTTATATAGCCTATGACTCCCTACTTGTCTGTCCCAGCAGACCCTTCTGGCTTCTTCCCCTTCAGCTGTCCTCTCTGCTCCCTCTGCTTCAGCCATGGCCTCCTTGCTGTGCCATGAACTCTCCAGGTCTCAAGATCTTAGCATTTTCCCTTCCTTCTGCCTTCAGTACCCTTTCTCCAGATATCCCCAGGCCTCTCCTCAAATGCCACCTTCCCAATAAGGCTTTTAGTGACCACCTCATCTTCATCGTTGGTGATACTCCCTGCCATCCCCCTTTCCTTGTGTCCTTTCTCTCAACAGCACTTAAGCACATTCTGATGTGTAAGTTATTTACTTTTTTGTTGGCTGTTTCCTCCTACTACTGTATAAGCTTCCTAAGTGCCTGGGGCAGTGCATCTGTCTGCACTCAGTAGGTACTTTTTAAATGTTGAATGAACATGGATAATGCATTTCTGGCATAGAACTAGAATCGTATGTGATATTAACCAAATCATCCTAAAGGTTTTCATGAAGAATCAGCAAGCCAAGTGGGTGATAAAATCCATATGTCAATTGTTTAAGTGCATATACATCCTACCAAAGATAATTTGTTGTCATATAATGGTAGTCCAGTGTCTGTTGTCAAGAAAATACGGGGTTTTTTTTTAAAGGAAGTTTTATTCAGTGGTATTCAGCCAGATGAAGGTAGCTTGGAGGTGGTTTCTGATAGAAGAAAATGCAATCAATAATCAAGAGTGTGTGGCACACTTGAGAAAATGAGAAATAGTTCTCTGAAGTTAGAGGTAGAGTTTAAGGAGGGAAGGGATGAGAGAGAAGGCTGAAGACAAGAGCTTTGTCATCCATGGACTTGAACACTCTGCTAAGAAACTTGGATATAATTGCCTCTATTAACAGTGGAACCCACAGAAAGGTTTGAAGGCATGGAAGGCTATGCAGTTTGGAAAGATCTCTGGTTTCCTGGTGGAGGATGCTCAGGAGGAGTCAAGAGTGGATAGCTGAGAACAGGTGGAGCTTGCCATATAATCAAGGCATGAAATAATGAAACCACTGAACTTCAGGAATTTGAAAAAGAGATGTCATGAATGGGCAGATATTAGCAGTAGTCTGGATATGGAAGATGAACAAATGTGAAACATCAAGGATGACGTCTCAGTTTCTGGTTTGGAGAACAGAGTGAATGATGCTTCCTTTCTATAAGAGAGGGAGAATGAATGATGCTTCCTTTTTATAAGATAGGGAGAAAGAGAGAAGATGGAGGATGGGGGAGGAACAGATGATCTAGTCAGCATGTACAGTTGTACAGGGTGTGCAACACCCAGGAATACCTGGCTAAGGTGACGGAGTGAAAACTGGAATCTATCCCTTCATCTGTTCACCAACCTGTTTATGGCTCAGAGCTGTATATACCAGGAAAAAAAAAGAGTTCCTTCTTTCTAATCACTACCAAGGCACCACATGGGCTAACCACAGGCTGAGATGAACTCGCTTTTGAAATTGTTACATATAAAGTGTTTGTGGTATCAGTTCAGTTCAGTCACTCAGTCGTGTCCGACTCTTTGCGACCCCATGAATCGCAGCACACCAGGCCTCCCTGTCCATCACCAACTCCCTGAGTCCACCCAAACCCATGTCCATCAAGTCGGTGATGCCATCCAACCATCTCATCCTCTGTCGTCCCCTTCTCCTCCTGCCCCCAATCTTTCCCATCATCAGGGTCTTTTCCAATGAGTCAGCTCTTTGCATGAGGTGGCCAAAGTATTGGAGTTTCAGCTTCAACATCAGTCCTTCCAATGAACACCCAGGACTGATCTCCTTTAGGATGGACTGGTTGGATCTCCTTGTAGTCCAAGGGACTCTCAAGAGTCTTCTCCAACACCACACTTCAAAAGCATCAATTCTTCGGTGCTCAGCTTGCTTTATAGTCCAACTCTCACATCCATATATGACTGCTGGAAAAACCATAGTCTTGACTAGATGGACCTTTGTTGGCAAAGTAATGTCTCTGCTTTTTAATATGCTATCTAGATTGGTCATAACTTTCCTTCCAAGGAGTAAGTGTCTTTTAATTTCATGGCTGCAATCACCATCTGCAGTCATTTTGGAGCCCAGAAAAATAAAGTCAGCCACTATTTCCACTGTTTCCCCATCCATCTGCCATGAAGTGACCGGATGCCATGATCTTAGTTTTCTGAATCTTGAGCTTTAAGCCAACTTTTTCACTCTCCTTTTTTGCTTTCATCAAGAGACTCTTTAGTTCTTCTTCACTTTCTGCCATGCTGCTGCTGCTGCTAAGTCGCTTCAGTCGTGTCCGACTCTGTGCGACCCCATAGATGGCAGCCCACCAGGCTCTGCCATCCCTGGGATTCTCCAGGCAAGAACACTGGAGTGGGTTGCCATTTCCTTCTCCAATGCATGAAAGTGAAAAGTGTAGAAATGTCTGTTACATAGTTAGGCATACAGGTCTGTATCCCCCAAGGGAGATCTTGGCTGGAGATGCAGATGTTAGAGTCATCTCTTTGTTGAAATCATGAGTGAATGACCTCTCTTAGGAGAGTAAACAGTGAGACAAGAATATGTGTTGGTGTCAAGTGATGAATACACAGTGGGACCACACCTCCCATTCTTATTTTGTGGGCACTTGCTAGAAACAAAGTGCCTTGGTCAACACCACTCTTGGGAGTTATCTCATTGAACAAATATGGTGATTCATGATCCTGTGGTACTGAGGGTGGAGGAAGACTTACTGTTTCCTGCTGCTGCTGCTGCTGCTAAGTCGAATCAGTCATGTCCGACTCTGTGCGACCCCATAGACGGCAGCCCACCAGGCTCCGCTGTCCCCGGGATTCTCCAGGCAAGAACACTGGAGTGGGTTGCCATTTCCTTCTCCAATGCATGAAAGTGAAAAGTGAAAGTGAAGTCGCTCAGTTGTGTCCTACTCTTAGCGACCCCATGGACTGCAGCCTACCAGGCTCCGCCATCCATGGGATTTTCCAGGCGAGAGTACTGGAGTGGGTTGCCAGTGCCTTCTCTCTGTTGTTTCCTACCATGGAGTTATTAAGGTAAATGGATCAGCTAAATTTTTAGAAATCTCATAAGAGCCTTTTTAGTATACCTAGAGTCTCCTCTTAAAGCTCTTGGAGAGGGTTTCCTATTTTAACATGGGTAAGCCATGTAAAGCTGTGATTTTCTTCATTGGATGCATTGTACACATTAATGTATTTTTACCGCTTATGTATTTGCTCTTGTAGTATTCCATATGCAGTGAACCTCTAATAGAGCTGTCTAACCCTGGAGCCAGTGGATCCTTGTTTTTTGTGACCAGTGATGATGAATTTATCATCAAAACAGTTCAGCATAAAGAAGCAGAGTTCCTTCAGAAGCTACTGCCAGGCTATTACATGGTAAGTAACTACACATAATTCAAGCTTCTACTTAAGATTTAATTACTTTCCTCCACAGTTTTTTTTTTTTAATACTTTTTTTTTCGGTGACTCTGGCATGTTTCTTTCTCTTTGGTGAGGTTTATTTTGCATTTAGAGTATACTATGAAATTGATTGAATAGATTTTGAAAACTAAGTAGAACTGCGTAGTAGAGCATAGCTATTGACTGACTCAGTCCTGGGCTCATATCCCACTCAGCCATCAACTAACTTTTGTGACCAGGAGTAAATAAGGTAAGCTCTGAGCCTCAGTCTTTGAAGGCTGGGAGACACCTGTCTTCCATAGTGGTTGTAATAAAAACAGGATCCAGGATGCAGGATAAAGGAAGCAATGCATTGCAGAGCTCTTTGTACATAGTAGTAATAATATGAGTAGTTAACATTCATTGAGGAGTAAGCTGTAAAATTGATGAGGTAATTGCTGCTACTGCTAAGTCGCTTCAGTCATGTCCGACTCTGTGCAACACCATAGATGGCAGCCCACCAGGCTCCCCTGTCCCTGGGATTCTCCAGGCAAGAACACTGGAGTGGGTTGCCATTTCCTTCTCCAATGCACGAAAGTGAAAAGTGAAAGTGAAGTCACTCAGTCATATCCGACTTAGCGACCCCATGGACTGTAGCCTGCCAGGCTCCTCCGTCCATGGGATTTTCCAGGCACGAGTACTGGAGTAGGGTGCCATTGCCTTTTCTGAATGAGAGGTGCACGGTCACGTTAAACCCCTTCTAATGAGATAAGTGAGACAAAGATAAATGGAATCACTTGCCAAGGGTTATTTAGCTAATGGGCTATAGATCCAGGGCTTGAACACAAGCAGTATGGGTCCAGAGGGTGCATCTTTAACCCCTGCACCTTGTAGGAGCACACATTCAGTATTAGCCACTTTTAGCCATCACACTTCAGAATTTAGGATGTCATAGGTTAAATACAACATGAAAACCACCTTCCATGTAAAGTTTTAGAGACAAACTATAACCTAGCCCAGGATTTGGATTTGCTAAACATTTAGACCAGATTTTAAAAAATAAATGTTTTCCTCGATAGTTTTGTTGTTTTCATACCTCTGATTTCTTTGTACTTTCATGGCAGTTTTAAATTTTATGTGATTAGAATGGTAGCAGGATTTCAAAAGCCACAGTTCTGCTATTCATTTGCTATGAGAGGTGATAACTGTCATCTTTGTTTCAAAACAAAATTGATGAGATACGCCATACAGCTCATTAGTATGTAAAGATATTTTTTAATTCCAAAATCTGCTCAAGATAACAGTAACTGCTAGAAATTAGTCTCACATATAAATATAGGAATTGAAAATCTGAACAAAAATCTTAGTGGGCACCATACACAGATTTTAAAAGATTTTGATCCTGAATATAACTGGGAAACGTTTTTTAGCACAAATTGTCTACTTTATATTAGGGAAAATAGAAAATACAGAAAAGGAAAAAATGCAACCAATTGTATTTATTTTATCAGAGATACACATTGCTAGTATTTGGTATATATCCTTTCAAATGTATCCTAGTCATACACACATTTTTAAATAATTTAAAATTGCAGTCAAACTCACATAGCACTCTTTGTTAATCTGCTAAGTGAGTAAATGTTAAACTTCTCTATTTCTAAGCTTAGGTAGGTCTCTTATTGTAGAACTGCACTGTCCAATATGGTAGCCATTAGCCATATGTGGCTATTAAGTAAAATTTTAAAATTTAGCCTAACCAAGTAATTTTATCCCAACCATGTAAGCTAGTATAACAAATAATATAATTCATCTTATTAACAAAAAAAAAAAATGTGAGCATTATGTGGTTATTCATCTAGATATCAGGGAAAATTCTTAAAATTGGAAAATTTTGCATAATAGGCAAATAAACTAATAGGCATAAAACCCAACTTTTATCTGTCTCCCAGGGTTCACATAACATGTCATGGAGAAGAATAAAAGTTCTTTCACTGAAAGTAATAGAAAAAGATATGGATGCTTTCCATCAGTGATCTTTTCTAACGTATTTACTAGAATTTTCAGCAATAACTTTTTGAGTACAAAAAAACATAGAAGAAAAGTATAAACACTGTTCTGTACAGATGATGCAATTGAAAATGAGCAGAACTTCAAGAAAATAAACCAGTAGTTTCTAGAGGTAATGAAAATCCAGTAGATTTTGAGGATATTTGATAAATCTACAAAATCCATCATATTCCATTATGTAGGTCATATAAAGTTGGAGGGTATAAGGGGGAAGAAAGAATTCCATTCATGATGACAGTAATTTATAATGATTATTATTAAAGATATAAATAAATGAAGACATACTATAATTCTGATTGGAAAAGCAGCTTATAGGAAGTATAGCATATGAACAACAATCCAAAAAGAATTTATAAAATTTTATTTAATAAAAACTCAAATGCTTATGTCTATTAAAAAAAATGAAGAAGACTAATATGAAGGAAAGTACAAAATGTTATTGAAGGACATAAAGTTCTGAAATAATAAAGAAATGTGCATCATTCCTGAACTCAGAATTGTAATGATTTTAATTGCCTACACCAATTATAAATCCAGTCTAACTCCAATCAAAAATTCGAATAGGATTTTTTCCCCTGAACTTGACAAAGCTGGTTCATCTGAAAGTGAAAACAAATATTATGTTAAGAGTAGTTTTAAAAACAAACGAGAAAGCAAGCCTGTAGAATTGGACAAAACATTTTGGCAAATGAGAAAATGGTGGGCCTGCCATAACATACACCAGAAATGTGTAAATCTATACTAGTATTAAAGTGGTGGCATTTGTACAGTTCTAGACAAAAAGATCAATGGATTCAAATAAAGTGTCCAGAAGTAGACCCATGTGTATTTGACAACTTATTGTATGAAATAGGAGGGACTTAAATTCAATTGAGAAAGGACAGACTGTTCAATAAATGGTTATCCATTTGAAAAAAAAATAAATCCCCAATTTCAGATCTTTCACACACAGTTACTTCCAGACAAGGGAAACTAAAGCAAAGAATAAATAAATGGGACTGCATCAGACTAAAACACTTTTGCACAATAAAGGAAACTTATCAATGAAATGAAAAGATCACCTGCTATATGGGAAAAGATATTCATAAATTATATATATGATAAGGGGTTGATATCAAAAACCTACAAAAAACTCACAAAACTCAACATGAAAAGTAAATAATAAAAAATCCACTTAAAATGTCTTTTAAAAATGTCAGAAACAGGCACATGAAAAGATGCAAATCAAATTGGAGAAATACAAATCAAAACTCCAATGAGGTATTACCTCACACCAGTCAAAATGACCATCTTTAAAAAGTCTATAAATAATAAATGCTGGACAGGATGCACAGAAAAAGAAGCCCTCCTACACTATTGGTGGGAATGTGAATTGGTGTAGCCACTGTGGAGAACAGGATGGAAATTCCTTGAAAAACTAAAAGTATATCTACCATATGATTTTGCAGCCCCACTCTTGGGAATATAGCTGGAGAAACTCTAATTTGAAAAGATGCACCCCAGTGTTCATAGCACTATATACAATAACCAAGGCATGGAAGCAACCTTAGCATCCCTCAACAGGTGAATGAATGAAGAAGATATGGTACATATATAAATAATGGAATATTAATCAGCCATAAAAATTAAATAATGCCAATTGCAGCAACATGGATGGACCTAGAGATTCTCTTACTAAGGGAAAGTAAATCAGATAAAGAAATATGTGGTATCACTTATATGTGGAATCTAAAAAAAAAATTCAAATGAACTTAATTTCAAAACAGAGTCTCACAGACATAGAAAATAGACTTATACTTACCAAAAGGGAAAGGGGTGGAGAGATAAATTAGGAATTTGGAATTAACAGATATACTACTACTTTATATAAAATAGATTAACAACAAGGTCTACTGTATAGTACAGGGAACTGTATTCAGTATCTTCTAATAACCTGTAGTGGAAAAGAATCTGAAAAAGTTACTTACATATGTATAAAGTTATATATATATATGTATATATATGTGTGTGTTTGTGTGTGTGTGTGTGTATATATATATATATATATATATATATATATATATATATATAACTGAATCACTCTGCTGTACACCAGAAGCTAACACATTATAAATCAAGTATACTTCAACAAAAAAATGAAAATAAATTGGGCACACTATCTGACTAGACATTTTCCCAAAGAAGATATACAGATGGCACAGGAAAAGATGCTTAATATAACTAATCATCAGAGAGATGCAGTTCAAAACCACAGTGAGCTATCACCTCACATCTGTCAGAGTAGGTATTATCAAAAAGACAACAAATAGAAAGTGTTGGCAAGGATATAGAGAAAAGGGAACCCTCATGCCCATTGATGGGAATGTAAGCTACTTTACTATGGAAAACAGTATGGAGATTCCTCAAAAAATTAAAAACAGAGCTACTGTATGATCCAGAAATACCACTCCTGGGATTTATTCAAAAGAAACACAAACATTGATTTGAAAAGGCATATGCACCCCTATGTTCATTGCACCATTATTTTACAAAAGCCAAGATATGGAAGCAACTCAAGTGCCCCAGCATTAAATGAATGGAAAAACAAGATGCGATATACACGTGTAATGAAATATTACTCAACCAGAAAAAAAAGAATGAAATCTTGCCATTTGTGACAACATGGATAGACCTAGAGGGTATTGTGCTGAGGGAAATAAGCCATACAGAGAAAGACAAATGCAGTATTGTTTTACTTACATGTGGAATCTAAAAAAATAAATAAATGATCAAACATAAAACAGAAACAGCGTCATAGACACAGAGAACAAAGAGGTGGTTGTCAGAGGGAAGAAGGATCAGGGGAGGAGAGAAACAGCTGAGGGAGATTAAGAGGTGCAAACTTCCAGTTGCAAAATAAATGAGTCATGGCTATGAAATGGACAATGTGGGGACTATATGTAGTATCTTTGTGTTGTGATAGGTTTTAACTAGACTTACTGTGGTGATCAGTTTGAAATGTATAGAAATATCTAATCACTATGTTGTATAACAGGAACTAGCATAGTTATGTAGGTCAGTTTTACTTCAAAAACAAATACATAGAAAAGGAGATCAGATTTGTGGTTACCAGAGGTGGGAGGTGGGGGGAAGGGGTAGTTAGAGGAAGGTAGTCAAAAGGTACAAGCTTCTAGTTACAAGATAAATAACTACTAGGGATGTTATGTAAACATGTTATGTATCAGGGGTCCCCAAACCCTGGGCTACAGACTGGTACTGTTAGGAACCAGGCTGCACAGCAGGAGGTGAGCAAATGAAGCTTCATCTGTATTTACAGTCACTCCGCGTCACTCACATTACAGCTTGTGCTCCGCCGCCTGTCAGATCAGTGGTGGCCTTAGATTCTCATAGGAGTGCAAACCCTAGTGTGAACTGCACATGCAAGGGATCTAGGTTGCACACTCCTAATGTGAATCTAATGCCTGATAATCAGGTGGAGCTGAGGCAGTGATGGTAGCCCTGGGGAGCAGCTATAAATACAGATGATCATTAGCACAATAAATGTAATGTACTTGAGTCATCTAAAACCATCTCCTCCAAAATCCCTGGGTCCATGCATGGAAAAATTGTCTTCCATGAAACCAGTCCCCTCTTCCATGAAACCTGGGGACTGCTGTTACACATGAAAGTTGTTACGAGAGTAAATCCTAGGAACTCTCTTCTAAACTTACTGTGATACTTGTATCATGATGTATATAAGTCAGATCAGTGCTCTATGCACACTTACACAGTGCTGTATGTCAATTATATCTCAGTGAAACTGAAAGAAAAAAATTAATCCCATATGGAGTAAAAACCAAATGTAATCACAAAAACTATTAAAAATTTGTAAGAAGAAGGAAGAAATTTATAACCATGGGGTATAAAAAGCCTTGCTAACTAAGAAACAAAAAAAGCACCAGAAACAGGTTCATAAATATAACTACATGAAAAGGCAAAACATCTATATAACCAAAAAAAAAAAAAAGCCAGATATAAAATTAACATAAGCACATAGAATATTTGCAGAATGATAGAAAGAAAGAGGAAACAGTTTCCACAAAAGCTGGGAAATGAGGGAAGGATTAAGGATAGAAGAGAGACTTTTCATTATATAAATGCCTTTTAGTAAACTATTTTTGGTGCTTCCTTTTGGCTCAGTGGTCAAGAATCTGCCTGCCTATGCAAGAGACATGGGTTTGATCCCTAGGTTGGAAACATCCTGTGGAGAAGGAAATGTCAACCCACCCCAGTATTCTTGCCTGGAAAATCCCATGGACAGAGGAGCCTGGTGGGCTATAGTCCATGGAGTCTCAAAGCAGTTGGACATGACTTAACGACTAAGCAACAACAAAAAAACCTATTTTTTAGTTTTCCCATACTTTTAAAGTGAAACAAAAACAGACACATATTCCTTATTTTTATAGTCCAGAGGTCTGATGGTTAAGACTTTGTGCATCCAATGAAGGGGGGCATGGGTCCCATCCCTGGTTGGGGAAATTCTGCATGCTCCATGAGGCAGCCAAAAAACAAAGTTAGATTGTCTATTTTTGTAACAAAAAAGACAACATACTGGAAGAAAATATTTACCTCAAGTAGAAGAGGAAAGTAATAAATATCCAGAATATATCAAGAACTCCAACAATGACAAAAACCTAAGGAAAAATGAGCAAAGGAGAGTAACACAAAATTATCTTTAAGAGGTGGATAAAAATAATAAGAATATTAAATTTCTCTAGTTCTCTGTGGTATTCACATTTAAATTAACTTGAAAACATGTTTTCATTTTTCACCAACCTTGCTTCCAGAGATTGTAAAGTAGGATAACATTCAGCATTGGTAAGAGTGGTGGGATATATGTAACCTTACGAAGTGTGGTTGTGAGCTGATCTGGTCATTTTGGAAGACAGTTTCTCAGGAGCTATTAAAATTTTAAATATCCACCGTTGTACCCCAGCAATTAATTTTCTCTTGAGCTACCTTAGAGAATAATCACACATGGCACTAATCATGTCTCTGCCTGTTTTTAGTTGCAACTAATTAAAGAAGGAAATTCTGTCCATTTTCAGTTCAGCTACTTTTAACACCCTGAGTTCAGAATGATTAAGTTGCAGTTCCCATAAGCTGACTTAGAAACTAGATTCGGAACAGCAAAATTTTTAACAATGACTGCTAACAAGAGTAATCACATTCCATTTTTAATTATCATTTTACATGAAAATGCATCATAGTGGAATGTTGCTTTGTAAAAGTACATTTTAAACATTTTTTTCTTTTTCTCTTTTTAGAATTTAAACCAGAATCCAAGAACTCTTTTGCCAAAATTTTATGGACTGTATTGCATGCAATCAGGGGGCATTAACATCAGGATTGTGGTGATGAACAACGTTTTACCACGCTCCATGAGAATGCACTTTACGTATGACTTGAAAGGCTCAACCTATAAGCGAAGAGCATCCCGAAAAGAGAGAGAGAAATCTAGCCCCACATTTAAGGACTTAGATTTCCTGCAGGACATGCATGAAGGATTGTATTTTGATACAGAAACATACAATGCACTCATGAAGACACTTCAGAGAGACTGCCGGGTAAGGAAGTCATTGTTGTGAATGCCTTTGCAAAGTTATCTGTGGTAATGTACTTTTTTAACGAAGGTCCAAAGGCCAACACATGGAATCCCCTCATTCCCAATCCTTGTGCTGATCCATGCTTCCCTGTTGTTGAAGGAACTGGTGGATGATGACGCAGTTGTCTGGAGTCTATTAATTTTACTAATAAGAGAAGTCAGCCTTCCTTGATCAAATGACACAAAGATTTTTGTTTCTTTTCATCCTCTCTGGGAAAGATAGTTAAAGTGAAAGGAAAAGAAATTTGAGTTTAACACAGTGATTATTGAGGAAAGCCACATATTAATACAAAACTTAGATGAAGTAAGATTCCAACAGGGGAGAGAAGCTTGGAGAAAATGCACTTAATGCAATTGATAAATGGATCCCTAGAAATCCGCGTAGATGCCGAACCATGGGATGGGTTCATTTACTGAAACTTCTGTATGTGATCTGCATAAGAGGCAATCAAGAGTGAGATTTGACAGAGTAAAGGCCTTTCCGTGCAAAGTAGCCAAATCCTTTATCAAAAGGATGTGAGTTCTCAGCCGGCAATGCGTAAAAAAGAAAACTAAAACCAAAGTCCAGGATAAATATTTCTGACATGGTAAATTTACAGAAAGTAGGTAAAAGCCCTTTTGGAGAAATAGATGAGAATGCAATGAGAATGCAACTCTGCTGAATTCTGAAGGGTGATGATCATTTGGTCAAAAGATTGTTAGGGATGTTATTTCTTGGCCCAGATGAACTTTTGAGAACCACTCAGTTCTCAGCTGAGTTAAGCATATTGGAAATGGGCCGAAGGAATGATGATGAGGGTTTGGGTCCAGGCCTGATCAGGGCTTTCTAGAAGAGAGGACAGGATTCATGGGGCCTGATCACTGGGAAATATGCAGGGTGTCTTGGCTTCCTGGGCCTTCTGTGGACCTGGTCAGATGACCCACACTGTTGCTGGGGAGGAAAGATCCCTTCTCTGCCAGGCTTGAGCTCACCTGAAGGTGAAGAAGGCAGTCTTGACCTCCCCATGTAATGTATAAAGTAGGGGATCCTCCCCGAGAAGCACAGCCCCACTGTTGCTGCATTTTGTCTTTCTGTGTGTTAGAACATTTATGCAAATGCAGAAAGATGCAACCTTAGAATCATTTCTTTCACTGGTAGAGGATTTACCCCACAGTTCCTGTTCTTCAGCTGCCATTCATTGAATGCTTCAAGTTTGCCAAGTTAGCCTAAGATTTTCCGTTTTTAAAAAATATTGAAGTATAATTGATTTACCATTACAGTGTTATGATAGTTTCAAGTATTCAGCAAAGTGATTCAGTTATACATGTGTATGTGTGTGTATGTGTATATATATATATAAATATATCCTTTTTCAGATTCTTTTCCATTATAAGT
This sequence comes from Giraffa tippelskirchi, assembly GCF_054371585.1. Lineage (NCBI taxonomy): Eukaryota > Metazoa > Chordata > Mammalia > Artiodactyla > Giraffidae > Giraffa > Giraffa tippelskirchi. Next base: position 163,724,523 of record NC_137275.1, read on the forward strand.
TATTAAAAGATACTGAATATAGTTCTTTGTGCTATATAGTAGGTTCATGTTGGTAATCTATTTTATATATAGTACTGTGTATATGTTAATCCCAAACTCCTAATTTTTCCCTCTCCCTCCTTTTCCTTTGGTAACCATAACTTTGTTTTCTATGTCTGTGAGTCTATTTGTGTTTTGTAAGTTTATTTGTATCAATATTATTTTTTTATATTCCACATAGAAGTGATACCATATATTTGTCTTTCTCTGTCTGACTTACGTCACTTAATGTCCTAAGTGCATTATTTCATTTCATTATCTCAGCCACCATGTGACATCAGTACCATTCATACTCCCATTTTTCTCTCTCTTTTTTTTTTTGTTTGGAAGATCATACTCCCATTTTAATTGGTAAATAATTAAGTTCTTAAAAAGATTAAGAAACCTGTCCAGCATCACCTAGCAGGTCAGTGGCAGAGCCCACGCCTGTTTAGGGACAAAGCATGTGTTCTTAACAACTGAAATTTACAGACTCAGATGTAAGGATTTTTTTAAAACTATCTTTTCATAAATCATGGGAAGGACAGGGGGAACCAAGCAAACAAAAATATCCAGCTGAGCTGTTCAGATATCTGGGTGCATATGTGTGACTCATATTTTTCTTTAAAAAAGAATAAAACATACATACATTTTAGTAGAAACCTTTTCTGTGCTTTTCAACTCTGACAGGATGTGGGTGAAAAGTGACTCTCAGTTCCCCAGAGTTTAGTACAGTTTTAGATTTGCTCTCTCTGTGTGTGCGCGCATGCGTGTGTGCATTTCTTGCCTCTTTAATATGGAAAGCCTTTTTCCTGCTGTCTTCTAAGGCTCCTATGCCAGGAAAAAAAAAAAAAAAAGGAAAGGTCAAATGTAAAAAGCCATTGCACAGGATTTGTCTGTTTATTAGCATTTCCTGAGCCCAGCCCTGATAGAACGAGGTCAAACATGACTCTTCTTTGGAAATGAGACCCTGGAGATTTGCCTTTTTATTTTTTGAGGATTTGTTGTGCTGAGAAACATAAAGGTCAAAGTAGAGGCAACCTAAGCCTAACTCCCTCTCTTTCATTGCATTTGAACTTGTAAAAGACACAGATAATGAAACTTCCTTAAGTTGCACATTTGTCTTCAAAAAGGCTCTTCTTGGGGTAGTGTTTGGGCATGTGAGCAGCATGCTATGGAGGAACCTGAGTCCCTTCTCTGATCTGCCTTGGCAAAGACCAAGGCCTCTGTGATCTGGGGTCAGCAGCTGATTCTCAGATCAGAGCTGCCTGGAGGAGGGCATGTTTCTAGAATGGTAGGTCTTAATATTTAAAGGTCAGGGACCTCTTTGCAAAATTGATGAAAACTGTAAACTGTTTCCCCAGAAAAATGCCCATCCACATACCAGTTCATGAATCCCTTGGAGCCCATCATCACCCACCCCTACCTTACCCCACCCCAGGCAGAGGACTCCCATCCTAGAGCCGAGCAGACCCATTTCTGTCTTCAGGTCATCCCATGAAGGGCTGGAATAGATTGTGTGGTTGGCATTGCCTGCAGCATCTCTGACCCTGACATGTCCCTCACTTTGCAGAAAACTGAGCTTTAGTGCCAGACAAGGTGGTATGGAGATCCAGGGAGGATGTGAGATCACCCTGGGGCTGATTCCAGCCCTGAAGGATGGAGAATCTCTATTAGCATTCCTCTGAGTGAGGCGGTACTGCTAGGGCTCTAGAAACAAGGGAGGCGGGGGACTGCACTGCTGTGTCGGCAGCCCAGCCAAAGAAAGGTGAGCTAGACCCCTGTTCAGATACATCCTTTCACGCACTTATCAGACACATGTACTGCGGGCCTACTGTGTGCCATCATGGGGTAAATGACCTCTATTTTTAATCAATTGCCATTCTGTGTATTAGTGCCATGATGATATTCTAAGGCGTTTATAGGGATCAGAGTAGGTAATATCATAGTTTGGTTTTGAAAAAGAGGAGTTCTCCAGGTAGGCAAAGAAGTAGAAGCATATTTCTAGGCAGAGAGAATAATATGAGTTAAGCATGAAATGGCATAACATATTCCTAGAACTAGAATTGTTTGGTGTTGTGACAGTTAATAGTAAAGGAACATGTGAGGTAGGAGAGAAAAGCAGTCAGGAGCCAAATAATGTCAAAAGCCCCTTTCTGGTGGTGCCAGGTCCTCTTAAGGGCTTAGAAGTAGTAAAGCCAGGAATCCCAGACCTTTGGACCCCGGCTTTTCTGGTGTTCCCAGATAGAAAAGATAAGCCTCCTAACCTCTTCCTGCCGTCACTCCTACTTCCTGCCCCCACCTCTTTCATATTTCAGCTTGACATCTCAGAACCCAGGGCTCCATTTCCCCTGCATGACTCTGGCTGGAAGATACCTCCCTGACTCACTGACTCAGCTTGACCCACATGCATCGTGCCCTGTTCCCCACAGACTACTTATTTCCCTGACTCCCCATCAGAGCTGCTTCTGGACTCTGCATCCAAAACAGCCTGAACTGCCTTAACCCGCAATGAGTCCTCTTGACAAGGGCCATCTTCCCCTGCACCCCCTGAGCATCCCTGAGTCCCTTTCCTCAGCTTTCCCAGTCCAGCCTCAGGCCCTTTCCTGTAAACCTGCCCCCACCCCACTTCTGGTCCATCCCTATCAATTCCTCCACATGGCACTCTGGCTGCTTGGCAGTCTTCTAGAAAACAAAATGCATTTTATCCTTCAACTTTGCTGAACCCACTTCCCCACAGAATTCAGAAAAAGAACTCTTTCCAGAAGCAGGAATCCAGATCTTGGTTCTCCTTGACTCCCACACTGCTGTTCCCTATAGGCTATGTCTAGGGGAGATAAACATGGAAATAATGGGGTTCCGTTTCTGGAAGCATTACCTCTTCCTTAGCCTCACCTTCTGCCTACTATGACAGCCATCTACACCCATAAGAGAACTTGGCCTGGGGTAAGAGTCATGTCAGTAGAAAGGACCACCAGGACAGCACAGGTCACTTGTCATCAAAAACAGAATGTAGGATTTATTCAAACTATCCCCTCATGTGACAGACAAGCTGAGAGGCGCATCCTGTGTGAACACTGCTCTTTCCAGGTGCTCCGTTGTCCTCCCCTAGCCTGATCTTCTGCCTGTCTTCTCTGGTCTGGGAATGTGATCAGCGTGAAGTCAGTTGCCCATTTCAGTTCCCTGTAGCTGCCCTTTCCATCCTCTTTTCTTGTTCTCTTTCTCCACCCTCAGTAAATCACCACATCCTGTCCAAACTGCCTCCTAAATAACTCTTGGCTGCCCACTCCCTCCAGATGCACAGCCTCTGCCCTTGCAGAGACCCTTCCTTGCCTGGCATTTTCACTAGCATTGTCTTTCAGCATATTTCCAGTGCTGCCCCCAAAGTCTTCCTAAGATCGAAAAACCATACATACTCCTGAAGCCATACATACTTCATAGCTTGAAACTTTCAAACCTTTCCTGATGTGATCCCTGCCGCTTCCCCAGATGCTCCTTCAGCGTCCTTCTTCAGCCTTGTCTCGCCCCTTTCCCCGGAGCATCCTTACTCCCCAGCCATTCTGATCGGCTGGACATTTTCTCTAAAGGTTTTGGTCTTTTCAGGCATGTGTCACCCCGAAGGATCATTCTCCCCCTCTCTCCTTCACCTGGCCCCTGCCTACTCATCTCAGGACTACCTTCCCCCAAGACCACCATGCTGTGAGTCCCCCAAGCCTCCAGGGTTAACCTCTTTTGTGGGATTTAACATGTGTAGTTCCTTGAGCCTGAGGATCAAACCTGACTTCATTGCCTGGTGCTTAGTCAGTACTTAGTAACAGTTCATTGAAATACATATTTGAAGAAAGGAATAAATTATCTGATAATAGAGGGAGACAGGATTAGGCACACCCCCAGGAAAAAATCTATCTTTGGTGACTTTTACATCTAGCTGTTTTTAAAGTTCTGTCTCTTTTGGAAGAGGCATCCAGTTTCACTGCCGTGCCTGCCAGATACAGCCCTGAGAATTTAATAAAGCAGATGAGTTCCCTTTTGAATCATTTGGGTTTTTTTTTGAAAAACTGAACCGATTATCCCCATGTTCAAAGTCATTTGTGCAACAAAAGTATTTTTATCTTTCAATTATTTTCCCATAGAAACAGTATTATAGTCATTTGAATTTATTTGATGCTGATTCCTGTTTCCTTTAGGTACATGTCCTGTCTCCCTAGCCAGACTAAATGTCTCAAAGCCTAAAACTCATTGCATATACCTCTCTACAACTGTGTACCTGGCTTATTGTGTACATTAAGTACATATAAGATAATGAAATTTAAAATGACTTGAAATTTATGTATCAGTTTTGAAAGAACAATTAGGAACTATTTGGTACTCATTTTTTAATATACTATAATTCTTCTCTGACATAACTTATATGTGAAAAAATCTAAAAAGTCTCATATCATTTAATTAGTTTGATACATTACTACATCCTGTGGTATTTATTGATAACTCTGGGGACGTGACATTGATACAAAGTATATTAGTGAGAATTCATATTTGCAATTCAAATAGTTTATTCCTTCATGTGGGAGTCATATCAGACAGTCTTGATAATTAATAACCTAAATGACTTATTTTGCACTTATTATTTTTTTGTTTAGCAGCAAACTTATTAATTTTTATTTAGTGTGGAACCAATTTTCTTTTTTTACATAAACATCTGTCACCATAAATATTAATGAAATATTCATGAAACTAGTCTTAATACTGAGACTTTTTGTTTTGCAAACTGGGATTTCTTTCTGTGAATGGCAAGTTCTAAATTTGTAGATTAGATTCTTCTCAGCTCTGGACATGTTTGTATGGGTTACAATGTAGGTTATTTTCTATAATACTTAATTTAGCATAATGTTAGTGCTTACCACATAGCTATAATTTTGTTTAGCAATTATTTTTTTTGCATTTAGTTTAGACAGGTTCTTTTCTTTTTTTATATGTATTGGTTGCCTTCCAGCTATCTTTAAGGAGGAATAAATGCCTCAGACCTAATAGAAAAAAGATGTATATCTTTTACTGATGACAACACTTAACATTTAGGCTATTTTCTTTATCAGTAAGGAATTGAATTTTGTTTTTAGACTTCAGCTAAAACATGGGAAGAGATATCATTGACTCCACATCGCTGTTCCAGAGATGAAAGATTACTTCCCTGAAAAGATATAGATAAATGCACCATTTGGCAAATTAGGTCTTAAAAACACTATAATCTCATGATATATTTGTTTGCTCCATTGTCTTAAATTATGAGTTTTGCCATCTCTTATTAGCTATATTGATAACATTGTAATACCTACATGAAGCAAAGATAAAGTTGGTGAAAAAATAAGTAAATAAAACCAACTTATGGACTCAGAGGTTGTTTGAGCTAGAAAAAAAATCATAAAGTTTCTGAGAAACAGTGAAGCAATGCCTTCTGTGCTCTGGTCTAAGAGAAAATGATCCTGGACATAGATGTCTGTATCTAGCCAGGCCAGATTTCCTTGTGAAATTGCAAATAAAGACATTGTCATATATGCAAGGACTTTTAAAAGCTTTCTACCTGTAAATCTTTTATTAAAAGAAAATTTTTAAAAAATAATTGTAGATTTGCATGCAGCTGGAAGAAAAAGTACAGAGAGATCTCATATACTCTTTACCTAGCTTTCCCAATGGTAACATCTCATAGCACTTTTGTACAATACTGAAACTAGGAAATAAACATGGGTACAAAGCAGGGATCCTTTTCAGATTTCACCAGTTTCACGTGCACTCATTTGTATGTGTGTATGGGTGTATGTGTATAGTTTATGCAGTGTGATGTGTATATGTATTTCTGAAACCAACATGGTCAAGTATCTTGACAAGCAACAAGTGAGAATTCTTGACACAAATCCTTCCTGCCCCTGTTTTATATGTAGCCACACACATACCTTCCTCATCCTGCCCCTCTCCAGTCTCTTGCAGCCATCAGTGTTTTCCATCCCTCAATTTCGTCATTTCAAGAATCATACAGGTGTAACCTCTCAGTTGGGCTTTTTTCACTCAGCATAATACCCTTGTGATCCATTCAAGTTATTTTGTATATTGGTAGTTTGCCCTTTTTTATTGCTGAGTTTCATGGTATAGATATACCACTTGCTGAATAACATGTAGTTTTCTTTAGTTTTTGACTGTTACAAATAAAGCTACTATGAATATTTGCATGAAGGTTTCTGCATAAGCACACGTTATTTCTCTGCTGTAAATGCCCAAGTGCAGCTTCTGTGTTGTATGGTAAGCACGTGTTTACTTGGGAAGAAATTGCTAAACTTTTTCAGAGCAGCTGTACTATTTTGCATTCCCACCAGCAGTGTATGAGTGATCCAGTTTCTTTTCATCCCCACCAACATTTGCTGTTGTCATTATATTTTATTTTAGCCGTTCTTATAGGTGTTTATTTAAGTCTGTTGTTAAAAAATTACTTAAGTATATACTTCAATAAAGCAAAAGATAAATCCAATAAAGAAGTAGTTTGGGGATATAGGAAAGAGGGGTGAAAATGAAACAGAAGAACTTACAATTAAGTTTAAAGGCTAATCATACATCTCTGGGCCTTAATGTAATTGCTAGGGATTTCTGAGGAGAGGCCCAAGGAATAGGACTTTAGCACTAATAATATACTGTGACTTTAATGCTCATAGCACTTGATCTAACTCTGTTCTGTAGCCTTTGGTATTTCTACATTGTATTGTGATTATGTGGGTACATATTTTGTTTGCCTACTAAAATCTGCTCTCTAGGAAAATAGGAATTATGTGATTTCATTTTCCTACCCTTCAAATCACTTAGCAGAATAGCAGTTGTCTTAGTGTTAGTTTTTTTTTTTATCGCTTTCTATAGTTTATTTCTTTGCTAGCCTATTCAGCAGGAGAACATTTTTGGAGTTAAAAAAAATTATATCACTTATTTGGCTGTGTCGGGGCTCAGTTGCAGAACGTGGGATCTTTGTTGTGGCACACAGGCTTAGTTGCTCCGTGGCATGTGGGCGTTTAGTTCCCCGACCAGGAATCGAACATCCCCTATATTGGAAGGCGGGTTCTTTTTTGTTTTTTGTCACTGTTAGTCTTTTGATGTCCATGGGGTCACAAAGAGTCAGACATGACTGAGTGACTAAGCACAGCACAAGAAGAAACAGCATTTTTGAAATGATAACTCTTACCTAATCAATAAATATAATAAGAGCAAGCTTTGATAATAGCGTACCAATGGTCTGATATGAAATAGACCTAGAGTTAATCATCATATCAGTGTTGTGGATTGGAAAATAATTGAAGTACATTTATATTGCTCATTTGTCTAGTGTCTATTGTTGTTGTTTAGTCACTAAGTCGTGTCTGACTCTTTCGCGACTCCATGGTCTGTGGTCCTCCAGGCTCCACTGTCCTTGGGATTTCCAAGGCGAGAATACTGGAGTGGATGGACTTTCCTGGTGACTCAAATGGTAAAGAATATGCATGTCTCTCCCTGCAAGGCCAGAGACCAGGTTTGATCCCTGAGTCAGGAAGATCTGCTGATGAAGGAAATGGCAACCCACTCTAGTATTCTTGCCTGGAGAATCCCTTGGACAGAGGAGCCTAGTAAGCTATAGCCCACAGGGTCGCAAAGAGTCGGACGTGACTGAGCGACTAACACACTTTTTGTCCATCTGTGGCACTGGCTGCATTTCAGCTTTCATGCAGGTGTGTGATAGAAAGGGGCTCCAATTGCAGTAACACACGGGGCAAGGTGGTCAATACCAGAGAATTTCAGGGTAGCTGCAAAAATCAAAATACTCATCTATTTTGCTATTCACACCTGACTTTCTACTCAGCAAAAGATACCTCAGTTTGAGCCAGACAAGTAATTCTCAGTATTTCAAAACCAGCTATTCCAATTTTAGGTAGAGGGAGAGTTCTGTCTTAGAAATAACCTGTAGATAGATACCAAAGTAGCTTAATACCCAATGCATGATTTTGTGGACAGTAAGGACACACTTCCAAGGCTCAGTTCATCTCTAGATTGTTTCCATTAACATTTATTATGGACTTGCTCTGAGCCAGGCAGTGCTTGACATCACAGATAGATTGTCTCATTAATCCTCACAACAGCCCTTCAGAGTGAGTGCCATGATTCCGTTTTGACAGTTGAAGTGGGGACTCAGGAGAGGTTCAGCTTCCCCAAGCCTGCAGAGCTTACATTGCTGGAGCCAGGTGTCCATGGTTCCAAACTCCAGCTTCTTTCATCTATGCATTCTCTGTAGTAGGAGTAATGGAGGAAAGTCTGTGGAAATGAAAGTGTTTAATTGATAACTTGGATGCAGACAGGATGGGCTGGAAGTGCCTGATAACTAGTTTTCTAGCTTTAACACAGAGCTGCTGAGGATTTGATGTAGGAGTTAAGAAAAGACTCCATCAAAATGGAGAACTTGGTTTGGACAGGGCAGTAAATTAATGAAGTGTCTCACAACCTACTTCAAGGAAGGAGGCAAAGAGGAACATAGTGCCAAGTGACTGAGAACCACAAAGTAAAATTAGTAATCCAAACATTTAATTTTGAAAGTTTAATGGAAAACATAATCAAGCCCATTGACACTTGCCAACTGTGTGCACGTGAAATCCTATTAAGTTAAAAGCAAAACTTCTTTCTGAGAAATGTGATGGTTTACAGTGGAGTTGATTGTTTTTCCAGTCTGGCAGAGAGGGAGATCAGGGACACAAAGTATGTCATTGAATCCTGTGCGGCAGCTTTTAAGAATCCTCATTAACTCCAGAATTGGAAGGATTATCGAGCCAGTAGGTTTTTTTGTAACCCTCACTTCAAACCAAGTGGAACATTATAAGAATTTCTACAGTAAAGAATAGAAATGGGACACTGAAAATATCCTCCTCAACTCCTTTTAAAACTCCTTTTTCTTCCTAAAAGAAATATGACCAAAGGATTAGAGAGCTCATCTATTTCCTGAGGTGTGGCAGTGGTGGTGCTGTATCTACCTAACTTGCGTTATAAGTAAATTGTCACATGTAAATAAATATAAATAATAATAATGCCCATTCAAGGAAGCTAAAGTCTTTGGGCTTTACGAAATAAATATAGTATGTGAGGGTTTCCTACTTTTGTGAGTAAAGAACCTACCTGTCTTTGATTTTGTTGATGACCCTAGGTCTAGAGGTGAAGTCAATGGAGGCCCCAGGTGGGAAGACTCACAGAGAATCTGAGGGCAGGGAGCAAAGGGAAGGAAACGTCCCCGCGACCATATCCTCCTCCACTGGGGAAATCCTGGGAAACCAGAGCACAGAGAGCAGGAAGAGGAAGCGGCCATGGAGGGGTAGGGGGCATGATGGTAACATCCCTGGCTTTGAAGATGTGTCTGGAAAGGTTATGAAGTTGGCCCGGGTGGATCTGGTGTGGATGCCAGGGTAAGTCTGTCACACAGATGACCATGTAAGTTAGAGTAGAGTTGTAAGTACTCAAGCCCAGGGAGACAGAGGGGCGGCAAACCCCAGCAACTAACAAAATGGAGTTAAGCTTCCATAGTTTAGGAGAAATTTCTGTAATCTGGTAAGAGACTGAGTTCCAGAGACTTAGGAAGTATTTGAGAGTTTTCAGGGCTTGGGAAAATGTTACAAAGTTTAAAAACTGGTTCAGAAATGTGCCCTGTGGAAACACTTTTAAAGGATGAAATCAGTTTGATTTTTATAGGGCTTTATTTTATTCATTCAGTATTCAGTGCACATTTACTCAAATACTCATATTCTGGAAAAATAGGGCTTCCTTGACTGTCTTGGGAAAGGCAGGGTACTTCTTGGGCCACACTTTGGTTCTAGTTCTTTCCCAAAAGACCAGAACTTACTGGCCTCTGAGAGGCTTTGGCTCATGTACACAGCTCTTCCTCCCTGTCCCCATCGGCCAGCACATTTTATATGCCTCCCCTCGCCTGCAAATGACTGTCCCTTTGATGTCACCAGTGTTCCTCCTTCGAAGACATTTTTTAATTGAGTGTTTCAACCCAGCAAGTATAACACTTCTCTCCTTGTTTCTGTTCCTCAAAATTCTACCCTGTACATTGTGAGATAGAAAATCTCCACGGGAGAATTTCTTCCTCCCCTCTTAAGAGTGAAATGGCCAAGGACAATCTGTTTTTAATGAATTTATTAAATTTCAACTTTTTATAAAAGATGGATTTGTGCATTTGTCTGCACATACACTTGGGGAAAAAATATTTTAAAAGGAATGCATAGTCCACTAGATGTATCAGTTGTCCTTAAGTAGTACGGATGCAGGGAGGTTAAAACCTCATCTTTATTTAAAATGTCCTCATCTACCCTGAAAGTGAGCCTGGCTGGAGTCTGATCTTGTTAACTTCCTCTCTTCATTTCTCCACATGAAGACCTCATTTTTAAACTTCACCTGTGTTCGATCAACTTCAGCTGTTCCAAAAACAAACCATTCTAGATGCCATCTCATTGTTTGCTGCATTTTCACCTGATAATCTGGCTTCAGATGATACGGACATTCTCTGTAGGTGGAGATTCATCAGCCTCTGATATTTCTGTTTATGAAAGAGCTATATAACTTTTTCTAGATTATTAGCAATTAGAGAAAATATGTCAACCACTTCATTCTCCAGGAGCAGAGAAAGCAGTGATTTGGGATTGCAGATTTACTTTCTCTACACTCAGATGTGTAGGAAAATTAGACTCTTAATTTTTCCATGACTACTCTTTTTTTTTCTTTTTTCATTTTTATTATTTCTTTGGCTGTGCCAGATCTTAGCTGTGACACCTGGGATCTTCAATGCTCATTGCTGCGTGTGGGATCTTTAGTTGTGGCATGCAAACTCTTAGTTGAGGCATGTGGGGTCTAGTTCCCTGACCAGGGATTGAACCCAGTCCCTTTGCATTGGGAGCGTAGAGTCTTAACCACTGGACAACCAGGGACCACTGGCTACTCTTGCTCACTAAAATCCACAGTCTTGTACTTACCAATTAATAATATTTGTCTCTTCAAGTTTAAACATTCGTGTCTGAATTTAAATAATAATCTTACTCAAAATTGAACTCCCTCTCAGGACTGGTATAGACTGACTTTTTATCACTCCATTTTGTTAGGTAAACACTATCAAAAATGTAGGGTGTAGATCACATCTTGACACAGAGACTAGAATATTGCACCAGAGCCCACCACTTACTATATTCTACTTTCACCTCAAACCATCACCCTCACGCTCTGTGGGATGTGGCACTGAGCTGCCATCTTGTACCTTCCTTAATTTTGACCATATCCATATATAGTTATTTCTTAACTAAAATGCCTCAAGACCCCAAAGAATTCATTTCTAGTGATGCCTCCCACAATCTGGGTTTCCTGTCACTTCTTAAAACTTACCCTATGGGTAGGTACTTATTGTTCTTCATAAACTGTAAGCTTTTCAGTACAAATGGTGACTTTCCCACGCCTGGGATTCTGCCTGCCCTGTGAAACCTTGAGTGATATCAGAGCTTGGTTTGGCTTGATTTCTCTGGCTTCAAACCATCACTGGAATCTCAGCTGACAAATCCTTCCTTCAGTTCAGTTCAGTTCAGTCGCTCAGTCGTGTCCGACTCTTTGCGACCCCATGAATTGCAGCACGCCAGGCTTCTCTGTCCATCACCAACTCCTGGAGTCTTCCTTACCTTCCTGCTAAATTAACTACATGTCATTCAACAAATAGTTTCGAATTCTTGCTCTGCGTAAGGCTCTGTGCTAAGTCTGTGGGAGAGAGAAAAGTGAATAGGGTATGGCCCTTGCCTCAAAGAAGCCTAGAATTTAAACCTTAAGGCCACACAATTGAGGTTTTATTTATTGTGGACAGATTCTCCCATTCTTCTTTGCTCTCTTTGTTTATTAAAGTGAAGAGGAGAGAGAAGAGGACTTCTTCCCTCTTTACTCAGAGACAGTTCACCACAAGGAGTGGACTGTAGTAGGCGGTGAGAAGGTGTCAGAAATTGCACCTCGTACATTGAAGTGGGCATGGAAACTTGGGCCACGAGTGGCCTCTGAGTCTCACTGGACAGCTTACCAACCCAGTTTCTCAGCTGTCCCACCACTTAAGCCACAGTGAAGCAAGTCACTTCTAGTGATGACAACTAGAAGATAGAATGGGAAGTACTTGACAGTTTTAATGTTACTTTTAAATATGTTTATAAAATAATTTATTAAGACATATTAATGTGTAAAATTAGTCTCTATAAAGAAAAGATCCATAATCCTCTAATATAGAAGTTGATGAATATATATGTATTCATTCATACATTCATATACATATTAATAGATTGATAATGGCTTTTAAAATGATAGATGACTATTTCTAGTGTTATAAGGTATGCTTCTATTTCTTTAAGCTTTTTAAGTGAGCAAAAAAGACCTTGTTACATGTTTATCATGATATTCTAAGTCACCACATTAGACACAGTGAAAAACCACATTATTGCCAGCACTAAATTAGAGACTGAATATTTATTTCAGTATGCTCTACCAGTCAAAATTGCTTGGCTTGTCACAGCCTGTTTTTTCTCTTTATCATATTAGCAAAGAACACTCTGAGCTGTATTGAGGAAATTAAATTTAAAAGACAACTTTCGGCTTTAACTGAACTTGCACATGTGGGTAATTCTGGGGCTATATTCCAAGGAGCCTACTTGGGGAGGAATGGTATACCCTTGCATTCATTTTACCCTAAGCCAGTGGGTCCAGGAGTGTCTACTTGCATAAAATCTTCAGGATACTGTTTTGTCTTACTGAATTAACATAAATATTTTTGCCAATCATTTTGCTCAAAGAATCCCTAGTTGCTAAAGACTCCTTTTTTAAAAAGTAACTACAACCTCTTCATCATACCTGTAGAAAATTAATAATTTTTACTAGTCAGTGTTCAAATTTCTAGTTGTATCAGGGGGAAAAAAAAACCTTTTTTTATAGTTTGGATCAAGGTTTAAATAGGGTCTACTGGTTAACCACTCGCCTTTACCCTGGTCATTTATTATTTCATTGATACTTGTTGAAGAAATTGGTTTATTCCATTGTCCAGATTCTACTGGTTATGTTTCCCATAATTTCTTTCAGTATACACCTCTTTCTCCTTTCATTTCCTGTAGGTTGGTTGTTGGATCTAGATGTTTGACCACTAACTAGATGCTTTAATTCATTAGCGGTTGTAAAATGGTGGTGTTCTTATTTTATCACACATTAGCTAGACTGCTCAAAGGATTTCTAAACAAGCGAGTGCCAAGCACATAGTTGCAGTTGTTCAGTTGCTGAGTTGTGGCCGACTCTTTGCAACCCCATGGACTGCAGCACGCCAGGCATCCCTGTCCTTCGCCATCTCCTTGAGTTTGCTCAAACTCATTTCCATTGAGTTGGTGATGCCATGCAACCATCTCATCCTCTGTCGTCCCCTTCTCCTCCTGCCTTCAGTCTTTCCCAGCATCAGGGTCTCTTCCAGGGAGTTGGCTCTTTGCATCAAGTGGCCAAAGTATTGGAGCTTCAGCTTCAGCATCAGTCCTTCCAATGAATATTCAGGATTAATTTCCTTTAGGATTGACTGGTTTGCTCTCCTTGCAGTCCAAGGGACTCTCAAGAGTCTTCTCCAACACCACAGTTCAAAAGCATCAATTCTTCAGTGCTCAGCCGCCTTTTTAGTCCAGCTCTCACATCCATACATGACTACTGGAAAAACCATAGCTTTGACTCTATGGACCGTTGTCAGCAAAGTAATGTCTCTGCTTTTTAATATGGTGTCTAGGTTTGTCATAGCTTTTCTTCCAAGGAGCAAGCATGTTTTCATTTCATGGCTACAGTTGCTGTCAAGCACATGATAGGTGCTCAATAAAATATTTAATGACTTGATTAATTTCCATAAGAGCCCCCCTGACATGGAAAATTATTAAAACTCTACTTGCCTAAAATCTGATTAAAGACCGTTTTTTTCCTCCTAGAATCATCATCCTTCTCCACTTTGCATAAAGCATGATTTACAGATGAATTCTATTATATTGCCCCTGTGGATTTCTCCTGGTGCTGGGAACCATTTTTTAAAAGATTCATTTATTTTTTGGCTGTAGTGAGTCTTCACTGCTGCACACGCACTTTCTCTAGTTGCAGCGAGAGGAGCATACTCGTTGCCATGTGCAGGCTTCTCTTTGCAGTGGTTTCTCTTGTTGTGGAGCATAGGCTGCAAGCTCACGGGCTTCAGTTGTTGCAGTGCAGGCTCAGTAGTTGTGCCTTGCTGGCTTAGTTGCTCTGCGGCATGTGGGATCGTCCCGGATGAGGGATCGAACTGGTGTCCCCTGCATTGCAAGGAAGATTCCTAACCACTGAACTGCAGGGAAGCCTGGGTACTGTTTTTAAAATGGAGCCATTTTTCAGCAGTCTTTTGGACTTACCTGATTATCATCCTTTCTCAGTCTTGTGCCAACTTAACCTCACATATCTTACAGATTGGAAGAGCAGAGAAATAGAGGACAGGAAAGCTAAGGAAACTCTGAAATGTGTCTCAGAACAGAGCCTCCAACCTAAACTCAGCACCAAGCACTCTTGGATGCTTAATGGGTCTTTAAAGTTGACTCAGCCTGTGACATGCTCTTTTTGCAAAGGCTTCCTTAAAAGAAATGTGATACCCTTACCAGATTCCAAGCTCAGCCTAGTTGATAGAAAACAAGCTTGCCTTTTATCTGCCATTTAGTTGTGTGCCTACAAAACAGTAAATTAAGAAGTCTTTAAATAACAGCTTTATTTTTGTCCTTGACAAAGTGGATATAAATACCTCTGGTGTGGGAAGGTTTGAAAATACTGTAGGCTATTATCTTTATTTTTTTTTCTGACAACATAGAGCACAGAATCACAGTAAATGCTTTCAGGGCTGAAGATTTTTCACAAGCATTGTAACTGTGAAGCACAATATCCAAGTTCTTATATTGGAGATATTAATGTAAGATGTATTGCTATACATTCTTTGCTGCCAAATATTTTGTTTTTCCCTTTTTCACATGGAAAGCAGTATAAAAATGCATATTTCTGCTTTGATGAGAGTGCAAGCAGGGAGCACAAAGTACAACAAGTCTTTGGTGAGTGGAGCAGACTTATATGTATGATAGGAAAAGCATAGATAAATAGATAGTTGTATTTTATTCCATAGAGGGGTACTAGTAATGTGCTTGTGTTTTCAGAGGGGAGATGTGTTCTGATATTTTGTGTAGCTCATGAGTCTAGTCTTTGTGGAGGCAAGAATTGAGATAGGCTTTGAAAAACCAGTAAGGTTTGAAATAAGGACCTTTAAGAAGAAACAGCCTGGCGTATTTAGGGGTAATTATGGGATTTCAGTTTGACTAGCCTGGGAGGTGTCTCCAGACAGGTGTTAAATAGCAGATGTTGGCTGGGGCCACAGTAGCAAGGACCTCAGTGTCACCTGAGCAATGGTGAGAGACCGCAGGCTTTGAGGAAGGATGTGAGGTGACCTGGTCAAGTGAAGGGGTCAAGAATGAATCAGAAAAAGAAAGGGAAGTTGAAATCAAAGTATTAGCAAGGAGGATGATTTTTATTATAGAAGCTGCAGGATTAGGAAACTTAATGAAAGGGAAAGGAATCGTGGAGTCCAAAATCCACATTAGGATGATTTCAGAGAAAAAGTGAGAAAGAAGAGTTGGAGGTTGCACAAAGCTGGTGTTCTGTGACAACCTAGAGGGGTGGGATGGGGAGGGAGGTGGGAGGAAGGTTCAAGAAGGAACAGACACATGTATATCTATGGCTGATTCATGTTGATGCATGGCAGAAACCATCACAATATTGTAAAGTAATTATCCTCCAATTAAAAATTAAATTAAAAAAAAAAGTTTGGAGTTGCAGCAGGACAGTGTACAGAAATGTCCAGCAGAAGGCCATGGGAAATATACAGGACTGGAACTAAGGCATTAAGTTCAGGTTAAAGATAGTGTGTTAGGAATTGTCTGTGGACCAATGATAGTTGGAATCAACCCCTAAAATATTCTTAAGTCTATACGTGTCTCCCTCGAGCTCCCCTGCTGCTATGTCATTCAAGTACTATCATTTCTTACCTGCTCTATTGCTACTTTCCCATAGTTAAAAGTAGGTCACCCTTTTGTGGGGTATCTCCACAGCAGCCTTATTTTTCCTTCCAGGCCTTACTTCAACCTCTGGTGCAAAGCTTGTGTAATTTTGAGGATGGTACAGTTGTCTATTTTACTTACCCCTGAAGATCTGGCAACTTCCGTGGGGCCTGGCACAGACTAGACACTCAACTTATTTTTTCCAGGGTACTAAATGAATGTCACTGTAGAAAAGTAGAAAAAGAAGAGTTGAAGAGGGAAATCGGGTGAATATTCTTAGTACCTAGAGGAAAACACTGGGAAAAATAAATAAGAAGGCAAAGAACCAAGAGAAGGTGGGCCCTATAGCTAAGGATGAATAGAGATTCCAGTGGGGGTGGTTTATTCTACAGGTGGTGGAGAGCAAGGGCAGTAAGAAGAACTAGCATATACTGGATGCTTTCTGTATGTCATGACTGTCCTAGGACTTCACATGGATGAACTAATCTTCACACTAACTCTGGGAGGTAGGTGTCCCTATTATTTCTATTTGATGAACGAGGATACCAGGCCCAGAGAGGTTACATACTCTGCTCAAAAACAAACCAGTGGGGGAACCATGAGTCAAACCAGGCCACCTGACTCTCAGGCATGGAGTCTTCTTCACCATACAGTCATTCTGGCTCCATCTAGCTGAGGAGCAGAAAACAGTATGCAGCGGGCTAAGGGCTATGGCACAGAGGATGGAAAAGGAAAAAGAACACCCCTCTTTCTGACCTTTATCTATGAAAAGAGCATAGGGGTGCCTGCCATTCTAAGCTGTGACATCTCCCATGTTAGGTCACCAAGTCTACAGAGATTGTGTGTGAATGAGAGCACCCCTGATGCAACGCCAGCCATGAGAGCCCAGAGGATATGCTTTATCTTAGAAAAAGTAGTTTTGAGCATGTCTTCAGGATAGTGTAGCAGCTGCTTTGATGTTGGCATTTTTTTTTTTTTTACCACATTCCAATATTATTACTGACTTAAAATAGTCCTTGAGAAAGAAGAGAAAAAATAATCTGCCTCTAAGGATAAAAAAACACTGTGGTATTTCAACTTACTTTCAGTTTTGCATATGTCTATGAATCCTTCCTGCTTTCTCTTTTTCACAGGTGAGGGAGTAAGGTCTGGCCCAAGCTGGATGGGAAAACACCTGTGTTTGCCTTGCAGCTGTTTTGCAAAGCAAATGCACAGGTACAGGATCCACCAGCAACAGTGAGGTCAGGCTGACATTCTGGAGGAAAAAGCGTGCACCTGAGTGACAGACTAGACTGGTGTCTGTCGTGTTGCAGGATGTTGCACCCTCTTAACACTCACACATTTAGGTTCTGGCAGATTTATTGATTCCTTTCATTAACGATTTGGGAAGATATGAATAACAACTATTTTGTTCCTAATTGATCAAATCTGCTGTGCACGTGACTAAAATCTGTTCCCAGAATTTTTCATTGCACAAGTTTGGAAATTTCATTTAAAGTATGTGTCTATATATTTATCTTTTTCTTTCTTAACATTTGTTATGGATGGTGACTTTCCCTAAGCCCAAATCCAATTATCATGCTCAGATTTCCACACAATAAGAAGAGAATTTATCTTTTTTTTTTTTTTTAAGACTTTCACTTGGAAAGTAGAAACTTGGCCTCTTGAGGACAATCCAGACCCTTCAGGGATGCTGACAATCCAATTAAAAAGTACAGAGAAATCTAATCTCTGTCTCAAATTTATTTATAGCTTTTTCTTGGTTAATTCTCTCTCAGTTTTGGCATGTATGTTTTTTTTAATAAACCCAGCCTGATATTTGACCACATAAAGCAGTGAAATTGCTTCTTGCTTTGTCCAGTAGTTAAAGTTGGACCACAGCCTGATTTCACATCACTTATAAAATATACATGTTCTCTGTGGCCTGTCCTTGAGCAAGAAAGGAGACTACAAGTACAGATAAAACAGTTGTTTGAATAGTGTATTAAACAATTATTGTAAGAAACTTTAAGAAAAATTATTGTATAAAAAAAAGCTTATTTATAAGCAGAATTAATACTTGGGTGCTTTGCAGAGAAAAATGAAACAAATATGATGGTGTCCAGGAGTGCCTTTCAGTTTTCACTCTGGAGGCCTGTGAGGAACGTGTACAACATTGTCCTGGAGACTGACTAGAATTTGCTCTTGAAGCCAGATCACTGCTTTGGGGGAAACATGTACCAATGGACACTTGGGGCTGTACAGAGCACAAGGCTGTGATTCTCACCCACTGAACACAGGACTGTTCCCTCAGGCAGATTGCGAGGCCATTATTTTATAGCCCATTGACCAGAATTGCTGTGTCAGCCGACCTTTTCCTGTTGAACATCCACGCAGTGCTCCTGGGTACCATGAACCCAGAACTTCTAAAGGAAGTGGGACACACCAAAGGGATACTAGCAAGCAGGCTGGAAGTGCAGTCATACTTTTGTTGGCTTTTTATGAATATCTGTTTTCAGAAGTATAACCCCAAGGTGTCTGCTTCCAGCTGACACCTCACATGTGAGCAATGAGTTGTAACCATGATGATAACTAACAATGAACTGAGAACTTTGTTTGTGTTAGGAATTTCTCTAAACATCTTACCTGCATTACCGTACTTAGTTTTCACAAGCACCCTGTGCAGTAGCTAATGTTATTGCCACCATTTTTACTGAGTAAGAAACTGAAGCCTGGGGAGGTGACATAATCTACCTGGGGTCACAGCGTTTGTGCACTGTATCCTGCGTGTCCATCTCCAACATTCTTTCTAAGAAGGGACATGCCAGCACTGATACATGAGAGCAGGAAAACCGTGATGATTGTGCAGGGTCGCACTGCCTCTGGATGGGCACTATTCCCAAGCCTTTCTTTCAGGGTGGTGGGGAATTGGAAAGACTAAGATCCATCTATGCTTGTTTCTGTCTGAAGAAAGCATCCAATGTCTGTTAGTGTTTTCTTCTAAGAGGCTGGGTCCTTGGCAACCCTGACGCAGGCCTGTCTTCCCCAGCTTCGTCTTGTATTCCAGAGGGGCAAGGCGTGGGTGCGCCTCCACAGGGAACCAGCCAGTGGGTCTAAGGCCGCAGTGCTGGGTCAGTGGTGAGGAGCTTTTCCTGTTGCCCTTCCTTCTTCCTCCAATCTTGGAGTCCCTCCTCCTCAGGTTGGGGAAACAGGTTCCACTTTGCTGTCAGGCCACTCTGTGGTATCCTGGCTTAGAAAGTTCCAGGGTCTATACTGCTTAAATAATAAGATTCTACTCTTATCTCTTGCCTGCCTCCTTCTGAAAGGATTCGACTCAGTTTACTGAAAGGTAAACGGTGAGCACTCAGGATTAAGTAATACTTCCAACCTACTTAAAGTTTCCTCATTGCCAACAAAGATATGTAAGACCTAGGAATAACCATATTTTCCAAAGGCCATACATGTCATAGTTCACAAAAATGAAACGTGAAAGTTGCTCAGTCGTGTCCAACTCTTTGTGACCCCATGGACTATACAGTCCATGGAATTCTCCAGGCCAGAATATTGGAGTGGGTAGCCTTTCCCTTCCCCAGGGGACCTTCCCAACCCAGGGACAGAACCCAGGCCTCCCTCATCGCAGGTGGATTTTTTACCAGCTGAACCACACAAGGGAAGCCCACAAAAAGTAGTTCACAAAGCCTACCATTAAATGGCATCTAGTAAGTGGCAGCCACAAGTATTTGACTCCTCAGGCCTGACCCCTCTTTGTTGTGCTTTTAGTCATTCAGTCGTGTCCGACTCTTCGTGACCCCGTGGACTGTAGCCCGCCAGGCTCCTCCGTCCATGGGGTTTCCCAGGTGCGAGATACTGGAATGGGTTACCATTTCCTTCTCCAGGAGATCTTCCCAACCCAGGGCTCAAACCTGTGTCGCTTGTATTGGCAGACGGGTTTTTTACCACTGAGCCACCAGGGAAGCCCCGACCGCTCTTTAGTACGTCGTAAGTGTCTGATCAAAAGCAGTTGACTGAGGGAGAAGGAGAAGCGTAAGATACACTGCATACGTATTCAATCCCTGGTTAAACAATGATCTAGAGACTCTGATCTCCAAAGGCATTTCCTAACTAGGGTACAGGGATACATTGTCATATTGGTTCCGGGGTAGCTATTCGCCATCAGGCTGTTCTTTCTAGGCTGTTTTGATTTCCTGAGCAGCTTTGTGTGAGAAATGCCAGGTGTCAAAAAAATCTGTTGTCGAGGACAATCATAGACAAACCACTAGGAAAAAAAACTTCATTGTATAAGAGTGAATATCCCATTTTCCTGAACTCCCCCTGAACACTCGTCCTCAGTTGAAGGGTCCTGAATATCGGACTTACCCACACTCAGGAGCTATGTTGCTGCCCGCCTCACGTCTCGACCATGTCTCCATTTTGTTTTTTTTCCTATCTCCTTTGTCTGGCTACATCAAGCTACTTTTAATTCCTTCTCTTCCCC
Source organism: Giraffa tippelskirchi (assembly GCF_054371585.1). NCBI lineage: Eukaryota > Metazoa > Chordata > Mammalia > Artiodactyla > Giraffidae > Giraffa > Giraffa tippelskirchi. The sequence continues at coordinate 163,745,151 of NC_137275.1, forward strand.
ACTGTTTGCTGAGTGGATAATTAAACAGTAAGTCCTATTCTTTGTTGAGACCATATGTTTAAAACAAGACTTCCTACAGGAAACCGATGGTAACTTTGAAAGACAAGCTTTGAAAAGGGGGCCCCTGAACTTTAGGAAGATGAAGGTTTTGAAAACAGAATTCAGGTAAAAGCCCATTCCAGCTGAGTCTTCATGCTCATGAGGGTACAGGTTTTTAGAGACCGTTGATTGTTGGTTTCTGTCCTCTAGTACTTAATATGCTAGAGTGGACCGCCTGGGTTCAGATCCCAGCAGTGCCACTTTTGAGCTGTATGGTACGGAGCAAATTACTTTCTGTGTGTGTCTCAATTTTTTTCATCTGTGGAACAGAGACAATAATAGCACCTAGCTCAAAGAGTTGTGAGGGCTGAATCAAAATGAACCACTTAGCACCTGGACTCATGGAAAGTATTCAATAAATGCTTAGTAAAACGTTCATGGAGTGCTAAAGAAAGATGTACTTACTCGGCTGCTGCTGCTGCTAAGTCGCTTCAGTCGTGTCCGACTCTGTGCGACCCCATAGACGGCAGCCCACCAGGCTCCTCCGTCCCTGGGATTCTCCAGGCAAGAATACTGGAGTGGGTTGCCATTTCCTTCTCCAGTGCATGAAAGGGAAAAGTGAAAGTGAAGTCGCTCAGTCGTGTCCGACTCTTAGCGACCCCATGGACTGTAGCCTACCAGGCTCCTCCGTCCAAGGGATTTTCCAAGCAAGAGTACTGGAGTGGGGTGCCATTGCCTTCTCTGGTACTTACTCTAGATTTGTATAAAAATATCATCTTGGAACCATGGTGACAATGGTTACTGCACTTGACCTAATAATAAGCTCCAATGTTTTTACTTTGATTTTTCTTCTGTCAGCCACCCCCTGGGAGGGAAGCGGGAGCTGCTTGTCTGCGTATCTCTCTGATCCTGGGCAGATGAGAATTATAAGCCATTGGAGTGATGGGCCTCCTGGTTCTTTTTCTTACTCAGGTGCTGGAAAGCTTCAAGATCATGGACTATAGCCTTTTGCTGGGAATCCACATCTTGGACCATACCCTCAAAGAAAAAGAAGAGGAAATTTCCCAAAATGTGCCTGATGCTAAGCGGCCTGGGACGCAAAAGGTTCTCTACTCAACAGCAATGGAATCCATCCAGGGTCCAGGGAAATCGGGAGACGGAATCATCACAGAGAACCCAGACACGTAAGTGCAGCCGTCTGCCCACATACTCCTTGATCATGGCAGCCGATGTCATTGGGTAATTAAATGTAATCACATTCCCTTCATGGTGGCTCTTTAGGAATAGATTCCTTCCTGGCACTAAAATGGATCAAGCCAGCCTAATTTCCTCTCATCCACGGATAACTGGATGAATGGCAGTTTTTTGAGTCGTTATGCTTTCACCCACATGGTTTCTTTTTTCAAATGGCTCCATAATTTAACAATTGCTAAAAATGTTTTTATTCCTATTTACTACATATTCAAAACATCCTTCACAAACGGGGGGGGGTATACTTTGAATTTGAATAAGCATGCATTTAAGCAAATACTTGCTAGAAGTGATGTCTGCAATTCAGAGCTTTTTATCTGTGTAAGAGGATTCTGTTTTCCTAGTCCTACATCCTGACAGATGTGATCACTTGCTTCAGCCAGATATGCAGCACTAGTTTGCATGTACAAAGTGCTTATTGACTAACAGAAACAGTTACAACCAAAGAAAATTATTGAATTGGTTGACTATATCACGTGTGTGTACTAGCCAATCAAAAAGACTGAAAGAAAGAAAGACATTTTCCTTGACTATAAGTGCCTGTCTTGTAAGCTTCTCCAACAGTGACTAAACCACAGACATATTTTACTTTTAGGAAGGAAATTCATACATACTCATGTTTTTAATCCTTCCTATAAATCTAAATGTCCAATAATTGATTAAACAAATTATTCTATGTCAGCATACTGAAGTACTACACAGTACTACACAATAGCATACTGAAGTACACAGCCATTAAAAGTACATTAATATTGAATATGAAGAAATGTTCATCATTTAGCAAGTGAAAAATTCAGGTTAATAAAACATGGTAAGTAATAACTTATGCAGATGAATAAATACAGAGGAAAGATGTTGATAGTGGTTATCTTTGCATCCTTGGAATGGATTCTTTATATATATTTTCCTTTGTGCTCACCTATATTTTATTTAAAAATCTCACAGTAAACATATAAAAGTGTTGCATTTTTGATTGGCAATATTTTGAAATACTTTAAAAATTCTTGCTCATGGTTTTAAAGTCAGAATAATTTTTAATTGAATTCTTCCCATCCAACTCTTCAGAACTGACAACTATGGTATTATTCTCCTTCTTGGGAAGTACATCTTTCTTGATTCCCAGGAAGACTTTAGCTGATGCCAAAAAAAAAAAATAAAGATGAGAGTCCAAGATTTTTAAAGACTAACCATTTTCATTTACAGTTTATTTATTGGAAATGATTTTTAACTTCCTGTTCACATAAAATGATTTCTCTTTTGCTCTGTTCACAGAATGGGAGGCATTCCAGCTAAAAGCCATAAGGGAGAAAAGCTACTTTTATTTATGGGCATTATTGACATTCTGCAATCATATAGGTAAAAAATTTGGGGAAATAGTCTTTTATTATTTCAAAATAAATCAATGAAAGTTCTGAGAATTCGCCAAATGGGGTTGATTTTACATTCTTACTTTTATTTTTCTGTATGTTTACATTTAGGTTAATGAAGAAGTTGGAACATTCCTGGAAAGCTCTTGTTTATGATGGGGTGAGTGATTTATCATGCTCCTTGTTAAACTGGATTATTTTTCTGATTTCTCAGAGACCTCAAAGTATGTCTAGGAAGCTGTGTCACTTGAAAAGGAGAGGAAACAAAGATCTCTATAAACTCAGAATCTCAGGCTTAGCAGATCAGTTCAAATCTAAGAATAAAGACAACATAAATGTGAATAGCTCTTCAAATAGAGGCCATCCAGGTGGGTGAACAGGTAGAGGCCAGGAAAACAAAATGATGTCTTATTTTGATGTGTAATCTAAAGGACCCAATTAGGAGATGATGAGAAAAAGCAAAAGGCTTTCCATAGGCACTGGAAAGACCAGTAGGACAGTTGAAGTTCTCCCAAGACTAAGCTTCAGAGGGGTTTGAACCTGAATTTGATGGTGGACAGCTATAGGCTGGAACCCTACATTTAAACCATGTTACTAACCATGTGACCCAGACACATTGCTTGCTTCTCATCTCTTAGTGTAGTTTCCCATTTATAGCAGGAAGCTAGTAATAGTACCTATACCTCAGAATATTTCCCTGGTGGCATAGTGGTAAAAATTTCGCCTCCAAGCAGGAGATGCAGGTTCAATCCCTAGGTTGGAAAGATCATCTGGAGGAGGAAATGGCAACCCACTACAGTATTCTTGCCTGGAAAATTCCACAGACACAGGAGCCTGGCAGAGTGTCTGACGTAACCTAGTGCATGCACTACTATGCTACCTGCCTCATAGGCTGACGTGAGGGTTAAGTTAAATAATGCCTTTTGGTGTTCAACACAATACATAACAGATAATAAGGACTTGGGAAGGGAAAACTTTTAAATTGTGTTGGATTTAAATATAACAAAAGTTGACTGATATATAAGAATGTCTTTTGGACCCAGAAATGGCATGACTGAAGAAAACAATTATCAAAGAGCAGCCTGTCTACACACACACACACACAACTTCCTATCTAGAAGTTAAATTTGAACTTCCTGCCGCTTGACAGAACATTTATGGCCTCAGCCTCACTCAGTTAATAACTCAGAGTGACACTTCCAAAGATTATATTGGTCAAAGATTTGCTCACATATTTTTTTAAGATGTTAGCAGATGCTTTCCTTTGAAAAAAAGGTAAATTATAGATGCTATTCTTTTCCTTTCTTGGAAAAGAACACTCACTCTCTCAGTTCTGTGGAAGATTGGTAATAACCTCTCAGCATGTCAGATCTGCATTTTGTCCACAGGCTAAGGAAATGACCTTTGTCAAAATGCACGTTTAAACAACAGGTTCACAGATTTGTTTCTGAGAATCAAACTTAGGCTTCTTATTCAAATCAAAGATTCTTTTCTAAGAAAAGGCCAAGGTGGAAGGTTAATTTTTTTCCTTCTGGCTGAGAAAAGTACCAACTATATAATGCCTTAAACATGGAAGGGAGAGTAAACACTCACTTTTGTTCTCCTCCTGTTTATTGACAGTTTCAATTCCCTATTACCAAATGAGACTTCTGCCCTAAATGGTCTACTCCTCTATTGGTCAGATACTTCTAAGGAGCCCCTACCTTTATTGAAATAAAATGTGTCTTCTGTTTTTCAGTGTCCTTTTTTTTTTAAAGAAAATCTCTGTGATTATATATTTATGTAACTATAAGCAATAGTTAAGATTTTTTTTTTTTTTTGTCTTTTTACAATTGTTCCTCTCCTTTAAACAACGCTTCCTCATACCAAAAAAAGCCACAGTTTAACCTCACTTAGAAGGCAAGGGCTGACTCAGTCATCTTACATCTTATGTATTTCTAAATGACTGCACTTGTGAATCCATGTCCACTTCCAGCAGAAACTGACAGAACACTGGGGAGAGTGCATGTCAGACCAGTGGGAAGTTTTCCATCACATCTGCAGGATCACTGATAGTCTAGAGAACATTATCACTTGGCAGAGGATTCCTCCATGCTGTGTCCTTCATAAAACGCTGACTACAGAATTCTCTTATGCCTCATGTAACACCCAATTTCACAGATGAAAAGACTGAGGCGCTGAGATACTGTCTTTACCCAGGATCACAGAGCTCTTTAAAATTAGAGCTAACACGAGAACCGGGTCTCTGGATTCTGGTCCAATGTGTATTTCTTCTTCCAAACCCACTGCAGATGATATTATCTAACTGTAAATTTTTAGAAGTTTCCCTGTTGGAATCCCTGAACTTCAAATCAAAATGGAACACTAAATAAGCAAATTTACTATTTTTAGGAATGTCTATCTCAGATAGCAAATAAATGACTACTGAATAAATATATAGAATTAGCTCCTTCATCTATCTTCTTTCCTGGACTTGTGATAAAATGCCCCCTCAGTCCTAAAGACTCCTACCAAGCATGAGAGAATTGAGCTAATGATTTAATTCAATTCAACTATATTTAATTAGTAGTTAATTGAACATAACAGGAGTCATCAGTCAGCCTTGTCTCCTAGGAATCTTCATGGTGTCTACATACCTTATTACTGGAAAGTGAAACCAGCAAACTTTTTTTTGCTATCTCACCCTTATATTAGGGTTGTTTTGCTTGTTTATGTCCCAGTTTTGTTCTGACTGAAAGTGATTATGTCTTTGTTCCAGATGATGCTTGAGGCACTGGTTGCCTATATTTTAAAAAAATGGAATTTAAAAGCCCCTTGTGGTGGACAGTGGATCAAGGATTAGCTGTTTGGGTTTATAAAGCAGAGTCTTTGCTATCTCAGCCCTGCCCCTCTTCATGATCTGTTTCACCATGAGTATCTGGAATCTTTACTCAGATTGATCCTTGTGCTCTTTGCCTCAGCCCGGCTCCTGTGCACACAGCCAACAGATATCACTCATGTATAGCTCTTAACATCCACACCTTCTGGTTAAGGACATTGGCTAACAGAGAGCCAGTTGCACAGAGCTTTCTTCTGGCTCGAAACAAACTGTGAGAGGTAAACCTGTGGTACCTGATTTATCTTTTCAGGACACTGTTTCGGTTCATAGACCCAGCTTTTATGCAGACAGATTTCTAAAGTTTATGAATTCCAGAGTTTTCAAGAAAATTCAAGGTAAGATTTTTATGAATTTCTTTTTTTTTTTTAACCTTTAGCACTTACTGACTGGCTTCACTTTGTAAGATTTTTATTGAAAGAATTTGAACTATTTATCTCCCCAAAGCAGTAATCAGTAATTGTTAAGTATCTTAGCTAGGTGCTTATTGATGCCATAATCATTAGAGTCCAATTTTGTGCTGGAAAAAATTATAAACCATATAATATATTGGCTAAATACATTATGGTATAATTAAATAATGGGATAATATGAAACAAAAATGGTGTATTAAAAGCACATTTAGTCCTTATAGCTTCATTCACATGTATATAGTTATTGGCCTGCATACCTAAATGGACAAGAAAATTCTAGTGGGGTATATAAAAGTGTAGTTAGTCTCATGGAATATTCTCCAGAATAGACCATATGTGAGTCCTCAAAATATATTTCAATAAATTTTAAAAGATTGAAGTCATGTGAAGTATCTTTTCTGATCACAACAGAATAAATAAAGAACAAAAACTAGAAAATTCACAAATATGTGAAAATTAACACATGCTCACATATTCAGAAATGTGTGAAAATTAAACAACCACCAATGGGTCAAAGAAAAAAGCACAGAGAAGTTAGAAAAAAACTTAAAGATAAATGGAAATGAAAATACGCATTCCAAAAAATTATCAGTTCAGTCTCTCAGTCATGTCCAACTCTTTGCAACCCCATGGACTGCAGCACACCAGCCTTCTCTGTCCATCACCAACTCCTGGAGCTTACTCAAACTCATGTCCATTGAGTTGGTGATGCCATCCAACCATCTCATCCTCTGTCGTCCCCTTCTCCTCCTGCCTTCAATCTTTCCCAGCATCAGGGTCTTTTCCAATGAGTCAGCTCTTCACATCAGGTGGCCAAAGAATTGGAGTTTCAGCTTCAGCATCAGTCCTTCCAATGAATATTCAGGACTGATTTCCTCCAGGATGGACTGGTTGGATCTCCTTGCAGTCCAAGGGACTCTCAAGAGTCTTCTCCAACACCACAGTTCAAAAGCATCAATTCTTCAGCGCTCAGCTTTCTTTAGAGTCTAATTCTCACATCCACACATGACTACTGGAAAAACCATGGCTTTGACCAGACAGACCTTTGTTGGCAAAGTAATGTCTCTGCTTTTTAATATGGTGTCTAGGTTTGTCATGGCTCTTCTTCTAAGGAGCATCTTTTAATTTCATGGCTTTAGTCACCATCTGCAGTGAGTTTGGAGCCCAAGAAAATCAACTGTGCATCGTTTTCATTGTTTCCCCATCTATTTGCCATGAAGTGATGGGACTGGATGCCACGATCTTAGTGTTTTTGAATGTTGAGTTTTAAGCCAGCTTTTTCACTTTCCAAAAACTTACAGGATGCTGCAAAGTCAGTCCTGAGAGAGAAATATATAGCTATAAATGCCTGCTTTCAAAAAGAAGAAAGATCACAAATCAGTACCCTAACTTTAAACCATAAGGAATCAAAAAAGGAAAAGCAGACTAAACCCAAAGTTAACAATGGTTATTCTGACCCAGGAGATTGTGTGGTATTTTCTTTTTCTTTACATCAGAATTTATTAAATTTTCTACAACAGGTGTGTATAATTTATGTAGAAATGTTTTTAACTATATTAAAAGAAAAAAAAAGGATTGTTCCTTATGTTATCATTTAGGTATTTTGTGGTCCAATTTCGTAATAATTTAAAGTGAAACTTGCTCAGTCATGTCTGACTGTTTGCAACTCCATGTACTATATAGTCCATGGAATTCTCCAAACCAGAATACTGGAGTGGGTAGCCGTTCCCTTCTCCCAGAGATCTTCCCAACCCAAAGATTGAATCCAGGTCTCCCACATTGCAGGCGGATTCTTTACCAGCTGAGCTACAAGGGAAGCCCCATAACAATTTAGCCATACACAAAAAGCTGAAAAAGTGGAAAATTCGTATTTTTTATTTATATAAGACAGATTTTTTTTTTATAATATTTGTTGGAGTTTTTTGTTAATGAAAGTGAAGCACTTTCTTTTTTAAGGCTTTTTCCCCCTAATGTTACACATAGCATTCACATAATGTTGCATATAACATTATGTAAATTTAAGGTATAAAATGTGATGATATGATACATATATATATTGTAAAATGATTATCACAGGTTACTTTGTACCTTCACCATCCTATATAATTACCAATTGTGATTGTGTATGTGTATCATGAGACTATTTAAGACCTACCCTCTTAGCAACTTTCCAGTGGATAAGACAGAATTGTTAACTGTAGTCACCATGCTGTATATTAGATTTCTAAGACTTATTCATCTCACGAAATGCAAGTTGGTGCCCTTTGACCAATATATCCCCATTTCACCCACCTGTCAGCCCCAAGTAACAATTCTTCTATTCTCTGTATCTATGAGTTCAACTTCTTTAGCACATGTAAATGAGATTATATAGTATTTGATCAATTTACATTCCCACCAACAGTGTACCAGGGTTCCCTTTTCTCCATATCCTGGCAATGCTTGTTATTTGTTGTATTTTTGATAATAGCCATTCTGACAGGTATTAGGTAATTATGGTTTTGATTTGCATTTCCATAATGATTGGTAATGTTGCATATCTTTTCATGCACCTGTTGGCCATCTGTATGTCTTCTTTGAAAAATGTCTATTCGGGACATTTTTTTTGCCCATTTTTAAATCAGATTATTTGATTTTTTGCTATTGGATTATATGAGTTCTTTATATATTGTGAATATTAACCCCTTATTTGATACATGATTTGCAAATATTTTCTCCCATTCTGTAGGCTGCCTCTTCATTTTATTGATTGTTTCTTTTGTTTTGTAGATGCTTTTTAATTTAAGGTAGTCCTACTTGTTTATTTTGCTTTTGTTGCTCATGCTTTTTTGCGTGGTATCTGAAAAGTCATTCCCAAGACCATTGTCAAGGAAATTTTCCCTATGTTTTCTTATGCTATTTTTAGTTTCAGGTCTTATATTTAAGTCTTTAACCTGAACTGTTCCAATGTAAAAATAGAAAATGCAAAAGAATGCCAAAAAAACTGTGAAAATTATTTGATATCCCACAACCCAGAGATATCCACAGCAAATATTTTTTCCTCCAGTTTTATTGAGCTATAGTCAACATAATAACACTGTTTAAGATGTGCAGCATGATGATTTGATTTTCATACATCATGAAATGGTTATTACAATAGTTTGTTGTTGTTTAGTCACTACGTTGTGTCTGATTCTTTGTGACTCTGTGGACTGTAGCCCACAAGGCTCCTCTGTCCATGGGATTTCCCAGGCAAGAATACTGGAGTGAGTTGCCATTTCCTTCTCCAGGGAATCTTCCCAACTGAGGGATCAAACTTGTGTCTCCTGTCCACCTAAACAGCTGTTATCTCAGCTAGGTATAAAATTAAAGACAGAGAAAAAAATTTTCCTCGTGATGATAAATCCTAAGATTTACTGTCAACAACTTTCCTATGTAACATACAGCAGTGTTAATCACACTAATTATATTGTACATTGCATCCCTAGTACTTATTTACCTTATAACTAAAAGTTTATCCCTGGAAGTTGTTTTTTTTTTTTTTTTAATGTATTTATTTATTTATTTATTTATTTTCATATGGGTATCTTTATTCCTGTGAGAATCAACTCCTAGGAGAGGAATTGCTGGGTCTGTAGGTATATGTATTTCTAATTTTTTTTTTAAATAAATTTATTTATTTTAGTTGGGGGCTAATTACTTTACAATATTGTAGTAGTTTTTGCCATACATTGACATGAATCAGCCATGGGTTTACATGTGTTCCCCTTCCTGGACCCCCCTCCCACCTCCCTCCCCATCCCATCCCTCTGGGTCATCCCATTGTCCCAGCCCTGAGCATTTGTCTCATGCATTGAACATGGGATAATGTATTTATTTTTAATTGAAGGATAATTGCTTTATAATATTGTGTTGGTTTCTGACATACATCAACATGAATCAGCCATGGGTATACATATGTTCCCTCCTGCTTCCAGCTCCCTACCACCCCATCCCACACCTCTAGGTTGTCATAGAGCCCTGGTTTGAGTTCACTGTGTCATACAGCAAATTCCCACTGGTTATCTCTTTTACATATGGTAGTGTATATGTCTCCATGCTGCTCTCTCTATTCGTCCTACCCTTTCCTTCCCCCACCCCCATCTCCATTGCTGCCCTGCAAGTAAATAGGTTCATCAGTACCATCTTTCTAGAGTCCATTTATATGCATTAATATACAATACTTGTATTTCTCTTTCTAACTTACTTCACTCTGTGTAATAGGCTCTAAGTTCATCCACCTCATTAGCACAGACTCAAATGTGTTCCTTTTTATGGATGAGTAATATTCCATTGTATATATGCACCACAGCTTCTTTATCCACTTGTTTGTTGATTAACATCTAGTTTGCTTCAATGTCCTAGATATTGTAAATAGTGCTTCTGTGAACATTGGGGTACATGTGTCTTTTTCAGTTATGATTTTATGATTTTCTCAGGGTATATGCCTAGAAGTGGGGCTGTTGGGTCAGGTGGTAGTTTTTTTATTCCTAGTTTTTTAAGGAATCTCCTGTCTTCCATAGTAGGTTTATCAATTTACATTCCCACCAACAGTGCAAGAGGGTTCCCTTTTCTCTACATCCTCTCCAGCATTTATTTTTGCTATCTTAATGATTTTTTTTTTTTAATAAATTTATTTATTTTAGTTGGGGGCTAATTACTTTACAATATTGTAATAGTTTTTGCCATACATTGACATGAATCAGCCATGGGTTTACATGTGTTTATTATTTGTAGATTTTTTATTTGTAGATTTTTTGATGATGTAGATTTTTTGATGATGTAGATTTTTTTGATGATGATGTAGATTTGATGATTTGATGTAGATTTTTTTGATGATGTAGATTTTTTGATGATGTAGATTTTTTGATGATGTAGATTTTTTGATGATGATCATTCTGACTGGTGTGAGGTGATAATCTCATTGTAGTTTCGATTTGCATTTCTCTGATGAGCTATGCCAAAGCCTTTGACTGTGGATCACAATAAACTGGAAAATTCTGAAAGAGATGGAAATACCAGACCACCTGACCTGCTTCTTGAGAAACCTGTATGCAGGTCAGGAAGCAACAGTTAGAACTGGACATGGAACAACAGACTGGCTCCAGTAAGAAAAAGAGTACTTCAAGGCTGTATATTGTTACCCTGCTTATTTAACTTATATGCAGAGTACATCATGAGAAACACTGGGCTGGATGAAGCACAAGCTGGAATCAGGATTGCTGGGAGAAATATCAATAACCTCAGATATGCAGATGACACCACCCTTATGGCAGAAAGTGAAGAAGAACTAAAGAGCCTCTTGACAAAAGTGAAAGAGGAGAGTCAAAAAGTTGGCTTAAAGCTCAACGTTCAGAAAACTAAGATCATGGCTTCTGGTCCCATCACTTCGTGGCAAATAAATGGGGAAACAGTGGAAACAGTGTCAGACTTTATTTTTTTGGGGCTCCAAAATCACTGCAGATGGTGATTGCAGCCATGAAATTAAAAGATGCTTACTCCTTGGAAGGAAAGTTATGACCAACCTAGACAGCATATTAAAAAGCAGAGACATTACTTTGTCCACAAAGGTCCGTCTAGTCAATGCTATGATTTGTCCAGTGGTCATGTATGGATGTGAGAGTTGGACTATAAAGAAAGCTGAGCACCGAAGAATTGATACTTTTGAACTGTGGTGTTGGAGAAGACTCTTGAGAGTTCCAACTCCAATACTTTGGCCACCTGATGCAAAGAGCTGACTCATTTGAAAAGACCCTGATGCTGGGAAAGATTGAGGGCAGGAGGAGAAGGGGACAACGGAGGATGAGATGGTTGGATGGCATCACCGACTCAATGGACATGATTTTGCGTAGACTCCGGGAGTTGGTGATGGACAGGGAGGTCTGGCATGCTGCAGTCCATGGGGTCACAAAGTGTTGAACACGACTGAGCGACTGAACAAACTAAACTGAATGAGTGATGTTGAGCACCTTTTCATGTGTTTATTAGCCATCTGTTTATCTTCTTTGGAGAAATGTCTATTTAGATCTTTTGCCCACTTTTTTTTTAAAGATCATCATAAAAAAAATCATCATATAGTTTAGTTGTTTTTAAATATGACTGCTCATTAGAAACATATCTGGAGCCCTAGAAAAAAAAAGCAACACCTGGGCATTTATATTTTTCAAAAAATTTCAAGGTAATTCTGACATGCATCTGGACTTTAAAAAGTGATTGCAGGTATTTCTAATAAATCATAGTTTTGGTGATACAGAGTTCTACTATTTTGCTGAATTGACCAATCATGGATACAATGGTATTAAATGAATAATAATTATATAATCAGAATAGTGAAAAATGTTTATCAGTTTTCACAATCAATAGTCAAACAGAAACTGAAAGATAATTACAGTGGCAAGCTATAATGGGAACATGATTAACGTAACTATAAAATAATTACATACAATTTGAGGGGTCAAGCAGAGTAATGTGTTAAGTGGAAGTGCACACATGCACATGTTTTCATCAGCCCAGCCAGTCTGTGTCTTTTGGTTGGTGCATTTAATCCATTTACATTTAAGGTAATTATCAATATGTATGATCCTATTATCATTTTCTTAATTGTTTTGGGTTTATTTTCTGTAGGTCTTTACCTTCTCTTATGTCTCCTGCCTAGAGAAGTTCCTTTAGCATTTGTTGTAAAGCTGGTTTGGTTGTGCTAAATTCTCTTAACTTTTGCTTGTCTGGAAAGCTTTCTATTTCACCATCAAATCTAAAGGAGAGTCTTGCTGAGTTAGAGTATTCTTGGTTGTAGTTCTTCCCTTTCATCACTTTAAATATATCATGCCATTCCTTTCTGGCTTGTAGAGTTTCTGTTGAGAAATCGGCTGATAACCTGATGGGAGTCCCTTGTATGTTATTTGTCGTTGTCCCCTTGTTTTCCCTTGTCGCTCAGCTGGACATGACTGAGCGACTGAATTGATTTTTTCGCTCTCCTCTTTCACTTTCATCAAGAGGCTCTTTAGTTCTTCTTTGCTTTCTGCCATAAGGGTGGTCTCACCTGCATATCTGAGGTTATTGATATTTCTCCCAGGAATCTTGATTCCAGCTTGTGCTTCATCCAGCCTGGCATTTCTCATGATGTACTCTGCATGTAAGTTAAATAAGCAGGGTGACAATATACAGCCTTGACGTACTCCCCTCCCGATGTGGAACCAGTCTGTTGTTTCATGTCCAGTTCTAACTGTTGCTTCTTGACCTGTATACACATTTCTCAGGAGACAGGTAAGGTGGTCTGGTATTACCATCTCTTGAAGAATTTTCCACAGTTTGTGGTGATCCACACAGTCAAAGGCTTTGGTGTAATCGATAAAGTAGAAGTAGATGTTTTTCTGGAACTCTCTTGCTTTTTTGATGATCCAGTGGATGTTGGTAATTTGATCTCTGGTTCCTCTGCCTTTTCTAAATCTAGTTGAACATCTGGAATTTCACAGTTCACATACTGTTGAAGCCTGGCTTGGAGAATTTTGAGCATTACTTCACTAGCGTGTGAGATGAGTGCAATTGTGTGGTAGCTTGAACATTCTTTGGCATTGTCTTTCTTTGGGATTGGAATGAAAACTGACCTTTTCCAGGGAGGGACTGATGATGGGGAAAATTGGGTCTTTCTGTGGTCAGTGGGCCTTGCTCAGTGAAGCTTTAATCCAATTATCTGCTGATGGGTGGGGTTGCACTTCCTTGCAGTTGTTTGGCCTTAGGCGACCCAGCCCTGGGGTCTACAGGCTAGTTAGTGGTAGTTAATGGAGAACTCCAAGAGAGTTTGTGCCAAGGGGGACTCTTCCTGGCTTGATGCTGCCAGTGCCCCCATCCCTGTGAGTGAGCCCCTGCCAGCCCTTGCCACCACAGGAGACCCTCCGACACTGGCAGTTAGTTTTGGTTCAATCGCCTGTGGGGTCACTGCTCCTTCCTTCTGAGTCTTGGTGCACACAAGATTTTGGCTGTGCCTCCAAGACTGTAGTCTCTGTTTCCCCCAGTGCTGTGGAAGTCCTGTAATCAAATGCTGCTGGCCTTCAAGGCCAGATTCCCTGGGGATTCCCAGTCCCTTTGTCAGATCCCTAGGCTGAGAAACCTGACATGGGGTTCTGAACTTTCAGAACAGTGGGAAAACTTCTTTGGTATTATTGTTCTCCATTTTGTGGTTTATCCCACTTGGCAAGTATAAGATGTTAGTTTATCATGATTGCACCCCTCCTATGGTCTCTCTGTGGTTTCTTCTTTGTCTTTGGATGTGGGGTCTTTTTTTGGTGGGTTCTAGCATCCTCCTGTCAATGGTTGTTCAACATCTAGTTGCAATTTTGATGTTCTGGCAGGAGGAGATGAGCATACATCCTTCTACTCCACCATCTTGAACTGGAAGGTTGCCCACTTTTCAATTGGGTTGTTAGTTTTTCTGGTATTGACTTGCATGAGCTACTTGTGTATTTTTGGAAATTAAGCCTTTGTTGTTTCACTTGCTAGTATTTTCTCCCATTCTGAGGGTTGTCTTTTCACTTTGTTTATAGTTCCCTTTGCAGTGCAAAAGCTTTTAAGTTTAATTAGGTCCACTTGTTTATTTTTGTTTTACTTCCATTACTCTAGGAGGTGGGGTCATAGAGGATCTTGCTGTGATTTATGTCATAGACTGTTCTACCTATGTTTTCCTCTAAGAGCTTTAAAGTTTCTGGTCTTACATTTAGGTCTTTAATCCATTTTGAGTTTCTCTTTGTATATGGTGTTAGGAAGTGTTCTAATTTCATTCTTTTACACTCAGCTGTCCAGTTTTCCCAGCACCACTGATTGAAGAGACTGTCTTTGCCCCATTGTCTATTCTTACCTCCTTTGTCAAAGATAACGTGCCCATAGGTGCATGGGTTTATCTCTAGGCTTTCCATCTTGTTCCATTGGTCTATATTTCTGTTTTTGTGGCAGTACCATACTGTCTTGATGACTTTAGCTTTGTAGTATAGTCTGAAATCAGGAAGGTTGAGTCCTCCAGCTCCATTCTTCCTTCTCAAGTTTGCTGTGGATATTCAGGGTCTTTTATGTTTCCATACAAATTGTGAAATTTTTTGCTAATTCTGTGAAAAATGCCATTGGTAATTTGATAGGGATCACATTGAATCTCTAGATTGTGTTTTGTAGTATAGTCATTTTCACAATATTGATTCTTCCAACCCAGGAGCATGGAATATCTCTCCATCTATTTATGTCATCTTAGATTTCTTTCATCAGTGTCTCATAGTTTTCTGTATACAGTTCTTTTGTCTCCTTAGGTGGGTCTGTTCCTAGGTATTTTATTCTTTTTCCCTGGAAGTTTTGACTGCTTTCATCTAATTCCCCCTCCCCCCAACCTCACCCCCGGTCTCTGATAGCCACAAATCTGATCTCTTTTTCTACAAGTTTGTTTGTTTTTGAAGTATAATTGATCCACAAAACTATGTTAATTCCTGTTATGCAACATAGAGATTTGATATTTTTATACATTTCAAACTGTTCATCACAATAAGTCTCCTTATAATATGTCACAATGCAAAGATATCACATAATTATTGACTGTTCCCCACACTGTACATTTCATACCTATGGCTCATTTATTTTGCAACCAGAAGTTTATACCTCTTAATCTTTCTCACCTATGTGCCCCACCACTACCACTACCTGCAATGTCTGTATTTATCTTTCTTTGTCTGACTTATTTCACTTAGCACAATACCCTCTCAATCTATCCATGAGGTCACAAATGGCAAGATTTCATTCTTTTTTACGGCTGAGTAATATTCCTGTGTGTGTGTGTGTGTGTGTGTGTGTATGTGTGTGAGAGAGAGAGAGAGTGAGAGATTTTTATCCATTCATCTATTGATTGCTTCCATATTTTGACTGATGTAAACAATGCTACAATGAACATAAAGGTGCATATATCCTTTCTAATTAGTGCTTTGTTTTCTTTGGATGAATATCCAACAGTGGAATTGTTGGATATGGTAGTTCTGTTTTTAACTTTTTGAGGAATCCCCATACTGTTTTCCATAGTGGCTGATCATTTTACCTTCCCAACAACAGTACCTAAGGGTTCCCTTTATTCCATATCTTCACCAGCACTTGTTATTTGTTGTTTTTCTGATAATAGCCATTCCAACTGGCAGCTGTATGTCATCTTTGGAAAAATGTCTGTTCAGATCCTCCACACTAATATTTTGACATACTTCCTACCTACCTTTATTTCTGTACTTTGTGTATTTATACAAAAGTAGTAGCACAGTGGTGTACAGTTTTATGTCTATGTCCTCTGTTTTTTACATAAGTAGTTTCCCATATCACTGTATATTAAACAGAGAAGCTGTTTAAAATTATGATACAACATTAAAATTATATGGGTATGCCATAATCTATTTAATGATTCTGTCATTATTGGGCATTTACATTATTTCTCCCTTTCCTAATTAGTATTTTTATGAGCATCATTTTAGATAAATATTGTTTCCAAGCTTATGATTATTTCTTTAGGATAGATTCCAAGAGAAGTACTGAGTGTTTAAAATGCACATTATTGCACAGAATGATTATGCCATTCTAGACTTCCACGAGTGCCTATATTCTTCTAGCCTTTAGCCAGAGTTATTCTTTTTTTAATTATGCTACTCTGATAAGGAAAAAATGTTATCTGGTTGTTTTATTTTGCATGTCTTAAGTACTGGTGAAGTTCAACCATTATTCATGTTTATTAGCCATTTTAGTTCCTTTGAGAATTGAGCTTTGAAATATTTGCTCATTTATATTAGTGTTTACTATTTAGCCAAGTGATTTGTGTGAACTCTACATACTAAATATATCAATCCCTTTTTCTAAACCTTATTTCATTCTAAGAAAAACTTTTATTTCACATTTGACTGTCTCAGTGGTATCTTAAAATTGGTCTAAAATTGAGACCACTACAAATTAAATTCTCTGATTGTCTTTTCTGCCTAAGATAGAGCATAACATAGTATTTACTCAGCCTGAAATCCTATGTGAACACCAAGTTGTGGTTCAAATTTTCTGCCTCTCTTCACTCTTTGCTGTGGTTAAAAACATGCATTTCTTTGTGGCCCCTGGTAGATTTATGGAGGAGATAGTCCTTGGGACCCCAGCTTCAGTGAGTCTCCTTCATGAGATTCCCCATCTTCAGAGCTTTTGCTTTCTTAGCAGTGTATAAATTCATGCTACAGTCAGTGGCATCCTCAATTCCATGACATATGGTGTGAGTTGTGAATCTTTCTAATTTGTATAGTTTATCATGTTTTTAATATTACAGGTCTTTTACTCCTCAGGTGGTCAGATCTATTTTTTTCCCATTTTGATCTCTATGTTTTACACCATCTTTATTCAGATATAATTCACATACTGGGAAAGTCACCTTTCCAAAGTATGTGATTTGGCGATTCTTAATATATTCACAAAGTTGTGAAAATATTACCACTATCTAATTTTAGAACATTTTCATTACCTCAAAAAGAAACCCACATACCCATTAGCAGTTACTTTTCATTCCTTCCTCTTCCTAGCCCCTGGCAACTACTCATTTATTTTCTCTCTCTCTGGATTTGCCTATTATGGATATGTCATATAGATGGAAGTATCCAGTATGTGGCCTTTTGTGTTTGATTTTTTTCACTTAACATGATGTTTTCAAGGTTTAGTCATCTTATAGTACTTTACTTTTTTATTGCTGAATAATATTCTGTTGTATGGAAAAACTACATTTTGTTTATTGATTCACTGGTGGATAGATATTGTGTTGTTTACATTTTTGGCTATTATGCTGCTATGAAAATTCATGCACAAGATTTCTGTGGACATAAGTTTTCATTTCTCTTGGTATATACCTAGGTGTGAAATTGGTAGGTCAGATGGTAATTCTATTTAACATTTTGAGGGACTGCCAAACTCTTTTCTAAAGCAGCTACACAATTTTGCAGTCTCACTAGCAATGTATGAGAGATCCAGTTTTCCACATCGTCACCAATGTTTGCTACTGTCTTTTTTATTTTAGACATCCTACTGAGTATAAAGTAGTATCTCAATGTGGTTTTGATTTGTATTTTTCTAATGTCTAATGATGTTCAACATCTCTTTTTGTGCTTATTGACTATATCTTCCTTGGAGAAATCTCTAGTCAAATACTTTGCCTATTTTTAGTTATTTGTCTTTTTATTGCTGAGTTATAGAGAGTTCTTTATATACTCTTGACAGAAGTTTCTGTTAGCAGATATATTATTATTTACAGATATTGATTTAATTTATACTAGATGGTGTGAGGTAAGGTCCAGCTTCATTCTTTTGAATATGGATATCCAGTTGTCCTAGCATCATGTGTTGAATGGCCTGTTCTTTCCCCCATTGAATTATCTTGGTTTCCTTGTTGAAAATCAGTTGTCCACAAATTGGGACTAATTTCTGGATTGCCCCTAGGTTGCTCAAGAACCTGCCGCACATCCCGAGTCCACACGTCACTGAAGGCCACCACAATTTACTCAGTATCCAGACCAGACACATTAGCATCAAGCTTTGTCAAGGCTTAACCACTGACTTGCAGTCACTCACCAATACTTAGTTGTACCTAGAAATAGCAAGTGTCCATCCCTTCTTACACAGTGCCTTTCCTGTTTTAACCGTGTTTCATATGATTTGGGTTTGTTTTGTTTGTTTTTGCATAAAGTTGTGGTCCTCACATTGCTCTCTTAGCTCCAGTCATAGCCACCTTGTAGTACTTTACTTTGTACTACTGAATAATATTCCATTGTATGGATATAACCCATACAATCCAGTGTCACCCCACGCAGCCACAGGGATCAATTTAATCGCCTCTTGCTGATTTCTGTGCTTAAAAAGAAAACCCTCTCATGTTTCAGAAATTTTTTTCTTGTTAAGAACTTCAATGTATTACCTAGTATGCAAAATCCTTAACTCTGCTCTGAGTCCCAGTGTGAGGCGGCCTCTCTTTCCCTCCCCTGTGATTTCCCTCCCACATTCCATGCTCTATCCTAACCTCTAGGCTCCAGCAGCTCTGAGCACCCTACAGTTACCCCTACATTCAAGGCTGCCTATACATCTGTACAGTCCTTGTCCCTTTGCCTGTAACAATCTCCATCCTTTCCTGGTCTTCATTCACTTCTCAACTCAGACAATGCTTCTTTCATAGAACTTACTATACTTTGCCACAGTGAGCTGTTGTCTTATTTCCCCACTTGACTTTGCGTTCCTGAAAAGTGGGGACTGTGTTTGGTTCTCACATATATTCCCAGACCCTAGCACATTTCCTGGCACATTGTAGGCAATCATTATTTGATGAATAATTGAATGAATGAATGGAATTTAATTTAAAGTACTTAGGGTAGCAATTTAATTAGTTATGTTGACACTTTAAAATGCAACTTCAACATCTTTTATCAACTATGATTAAGTTAAAGCCCTTAGTTACTACAGACATACTTTCTTTGTAGGTGAAAACTTCCCCTCCCTACCCCTAGCCTCAAGAAAACAGTACCTAGTCTTCAGGTTTCTTTTTTTAAATCAAATTTTTTAATCTTCTTAAATCCATTTATACTGCCCCAGAATTGAGTCCTGCTGTCAATGTAATAATGTTTGCAAAATCCAATAATACTTTCTGGAAATATTAGTCACTGTAATGTTGAAACCTCACTGAAATTCTCTACCCAGATAATGTGTCTAAAGTACTAAAACTTAAGTTTTCTGAAAGGAGTAGAATAATACATTGATTAGTTAAAAATCAACTGTCCTAAAATTTTGGAGTAGTTAATTCATTCAACCAACATTTGAGCACATATTATGTACCTAGCACTATGCTAAACATTAATAATATAGAAAGCTTTTTTGAAAAAAAT
This sequence comes from Giraffa tippelskirchi, assembly GCF_054371585.1. NCBI lineage: Eukaryota > Metazoa > Chordata > Mammalia > Artiodactyla > Giraffidae > Giraffa > Giraffa tippelskirchi. Next base: position 163,765,012 of record NC_137275.1, read on the forward strand.
TAATTCCCTTGGTAATTTCATAACCTGTTTTGGGTCAGGGATTAGAACATGTCACATATTTATAATGTAATAAAGCAGCTGTTAGTAGAGTTTTTGCATAGGCTACTGTAGGTACACAGCTAGAAATAAAATTGATCTTCCCCAAAAGAACTTCACAATGAAAAGAACATTTAAGTCCTAAAATGCAAGCCAGCATTTAAAGTTAGAGGCAAGAAAGACATCTCATGTAGGAGGAGCAGCATGTACAAAGGCCCAGGGGTAGGAATGAACATAAGAGTTTCAGGGGTGGCAGATAGGTGAGCTGAAGACAAATTCCGGAGTTTCTGTGGCACAAAAGAAAGTAACCAGCCCAAACCATCCTTTGAGATTCTCCCATCAAAACAAGTCCCTGAGGTATTCAATTTCTGCAAGATTCAAATCCTTATCCAATGAGAGAGTCTCAGATAATTCTTTAAGGAAGAGTCACCATTTATGACAAAAATAAAGGCTTTCTTTAAGTGCTGTGTGGTCCTTGCAGGAATTTGTTTGGGGTCTTCTCTGCTCTACATTGCATGTATGCTGATAATGATGAGCAAAGAGTTATTTCTTTACTGGGGCTCTTGGCCTTTGGTCCATTATAAGTCACAAGTACAAACCATTCTCTGAACATCTTCCCCTCATTCACCCTTCCATGTCACTGCCAACATTCTTCTGATCCTAGCTGTTCTTCAGTTTAGGAAATCAGCACTGGCCTAGATTATGCAAGTCTCAAATCCTTTGGCCTCAGGGCCACATTACATTATTAATAAAAATGACTTAGGACACCAAAGATCCTTTATTCCTGTCATTATATCTCTTAATGTCTATATTTAACCTATTAGAATTTAAAATTTAGGGAAATTTTAAATATTCATTAATTCTTGTAAGATAAAAACAAAAAATTGCATGTCAACATAAGTCAATATAAACAAAAAAGTAATTTTGAAAAATAATTATATTTTCCAAAATAAATAACTGTATGAGAAAAGTGGCATTAAGTTCAGTTCACTTCAGTCGCTCAGTCGTGTCCGACTCTTTGTGACCCCATGAATCGCAGCATGCCAGGCCTCCCTGTCCATCACCAACTGCCGGAATCCACCCAAACCCATGTCCATCGAGTTGGTGATGCCATGCAACCATCTCATCCTCTGTCATCCCCTTCTCCTGCTGCCCCCAATCCTTCCCAGCATTAGTGTCTTTTCCAGTGAGTCAACTCTTCACATGAGGTGGCCAAAGTATTGGAGTTTCAGCTTCAACATCAGTCCTTCCAGTGAACACCCAGGACTGATCTCCTTTAGGATAGACTGGTTGGATCTCCTTGCAGTCCAAGGGACTCTCAAGAGTCTTCTCCAACACCACACTTCAAAAGCATCAATTCTACGGCACTTAGTTTTCTTCACTGTCCAACTCTCACATCCATACATGACCACTGGAAAAACCATAGCCTTGACTAAACAGACCTTTGTTGGCAAAGTAATGTCTCTGCTTTTAAATATGCTATCTAGGTTGGTCATAACCTTCCTTCCAAGGAGTAAGCGTCTTTTAATTTCATGGCTGCAATCACCATCAGCAGCGATTTTGGAGCCCCTCAAAATAAAGTCAGCCACTGTTTCCACTGTTTCCCCATCTATTTCCCATGAAGTGATGGGACCAGATGCCATGATCTTAGGTTTCTAAAGGTTGAGCTTTAAGCCAGCTTTTTGACTTTCCTCTTTCACTTTCATCAAGAGGCTCTTTAGTTCTTCTTTGCTTTCTGCCATAAGGGTGGTGTCATCTGCATATCTGAGGTTATTGATATTTCTCCCGGCAATCTTGATTCCAGCTTGTGTTTCTTCCAGCCCAGCGTTTCTCATAATGTACTCTGCATATAAGTTAAATAAGCAGAGTGACAATATACAGCCTTGACGTACTCCTTTTCCTATCTGGAACCAGTCTGTTGTTCCATGTCCCGTTCTAACTGTTGCTTCCTGACCTGCATACAGGTTTCTCAAGAGACAGATCAGATGGTCTGGTATTCCCATCTCTTTCAGAATTTTCCACAGTTTATTGTGATCCACACAGTCAAAGGCTTTGGCATAGTCAATAAAGCAGAAATCGATGTTTTTCTGGAACTCTCTTGCTTTTTCGATGATCCAGCGGATGTTGGCAATTTGATCTCTGGTTCCTCTGCCTTTTCTAAAACCAGCTTGAACATCTGGAAATTCACAGTTCACATATTGCTGAAGCCTGGCTTGGAGAATTTTGAGCATTACTTTACTAGCGTGCGAGATGAGTGCAATTGTGAGGTAGTTTGAGCATTCTTTGGCTTGCCTTTCTTGGGATTGAAATGAAAACTGACCTTTGCCAGTCCTGTGGCCACTGCTGAGTTTTCTACATTTGCTGGCATAATGAGTGCAGCAATTTCACAACATCATCTTTCAGGACTTGAAATAGCTCAGCTGGAATTCCATCACCTCCACTAGCTTTTTTCGTAGTGATGCTTTCTAAGGCCCACTTGACTTGACATTCCAGGATGTCTGGCTCTAGGTGAGTGATCACACCATCATGATCATCTGTGTCATGGAGATCTTTTTTGTACAGTTCTTCTATGTATTCTTGCCACCTCTTCTTAATATCTTCTGCTTCTGTTAGGTCCATACCATTTCTGTCCTTTATCGAGCCCATCTTTGCATGAAATGTTCCCTTGGTATCTCTAATTTTCTTGAAGAGATCTCTAGTGTTTCCCATCCTGTTGTTTTCCTCTATTTCTTTGCATTGATCACTGAGGAAGGCTTTCTTATCTCTCCTTGCTATTCTTTGGAACTCTGCATTCAGATGGGAATATCGTTCCTTTTCTCCTTTGCTTTTCACTTCTCTTCTTTTCACAGCTATTTGTAAGGCCTCCTCAGACAGCCATTTTGCTTTTTTGCATTTCTTTTCCATGGGGATGGTCTTGATCCCTGTCTCCTGTACAATGTCACGAACCTCTGTCCATAGTTCATCAGGCACTCTGTCTATCAGATCTAGTCCCTTAAATCTATTTGTTACTTCTACTGTGTACTCATAAGGGATTTGATTTAGGTCATACCTGAATGGTCTAGTGGTTTTCCCTACTTTCTTCAATTTAAGTCTAAATTTGGCAATAAGGAGTTCATGATCTGAGCCACAGTCTACTCCTGGTCTTGTTTTTGCTGACTGTATAGAGCTTCTCCATCTTTTGCTGCAAAGAATATAATCAGTCTGATTTCGGTATTGACCATCTGGTGATGTCCATGTGTAAAGTCTTCTCTTGTGTTGTTGGAAGAGAGTGTTTGCTATGACCAGTGTGTTCTCTTGGCAAAACTCAATTAGCCTTTGCCCTGCTTCATTCTGTACTCCAAGCCCAAATTTGCCTGTTATGCGAGGTGTTTCCTGACTTCCTACTTTTGCACTCCAGTCCCCTGTAATGCAAAGGACATCTTTTTTGGGTGTTAGTTCTAAAAGGTCTTGTAGGTCTTCGTAGAACCGTTCAACTTCAGCTTCTTCAGCATTACTGGTCGGGGCATAGACTTGGATTACCTTGATATTGAATGGTTTGCCTTGGAAATGAACAGAGATCATTCTGTCGTTTTTGAGATTGCACCCAAGTACTACATTTCGGACTCTTTTGTTGACCATGATGGCTACTCCATTTCTTCTAAGGGATTCCTGCCCACAGTAGTAGATATAATGGTCATCTGAGTTAAATTCACTCATTCCAGTCCATCTTAGTTCGCTGATTCCATTATTTTGTATTTTTTCAGATCCCTAATTCTAGCTTAATAGAAGACATGTAGATTCTCATGTCTGCTTCTGAATTCAATCTGTGATTATAACCACAGGTCACGTAGAAAACTCGGGAGAGAATAGGAGTGAGAAAGATAAACAACTTATTAATATTATTAAGAAAATTGTTTTAGCATCACAGACCTTTTAAGAGAATTTCAGGGGTTCCTAGCAGTCCCTGAACCACACTGAGATATTCTGACTTAGAAATTTTAAAATACAGTTGACCCTTGAATATCAATGGGAAAAGTGGTTAGGAGCACCAACCCCCTGCATGATTAAAAATTCCCGTGTAACTTAGAGTCGGCCATCCTGTGTGCTTCCTCAGCATCTGATGATTCAACCAACCCCAGATTATGTGAAACTGTTATATTTAGTACTGAATTCAAACCTGTGTTTTTCAAGAGTCAATTCTACTATATTGAAAGATGAGAATTGAAGGTTTATGAAAGTTAACAGATAGAATATTCAAGCAAAAGCCAGGATATGGATAATTATTTCAGGCAAGTGTGACCACTGTTTTGATGGGATGATGAGTTTAAGAAAATGTGACTTACTTGTTCCACTTATTTACCATTAAAATCCATTTCAGTCAGTTTTAAAGCATTCAAAATCTTCCTCCTCAAAGGATAACAAACTCTAGTTTTATCTTTCCCACCCCTCACTTTAATCAGAAGATAGAATGCCAAAGAGCTAGGAAGTGAACCACCAATTAAACAACTTCAAAGAAAGACACCTGGGGTTTCATGCTTTCTAGCTCTGTGACCTTCAGCAGGTCACAACTTTTCTATTCTCAGTTTTTGGACCCATAAAAGGGCCTATCTCCCTCACATGACCATCTGGATAATTTGAGATGCGGAATGTTAGTGTTGGCTTCCAAACTCTCAAGTCCTCTACACATGTTATTGATTATAATTTTGTTATTATCATTATAATACTGCTCATGGGACACATAAACCTCCCCTTCTCTTTAAGTGGAGAGATTGCCCTCTGTGCTTTTCTCATTTGTGTGTCCCGAAGCCCTTCTCCAGTTAAGTTCTTGCAAGCTGCCGATGGGAAGGCCCCTGATGAGCTGTGTAATCTAAGCTCTGAGATTCCCAAGGCCAAATAGTCAGTCTAATGCATCAGCTGTCAGGTTACCCCTACATGCAAACCTCCAAAGGAAGGGGAGACACTGCCAAGACCAAGTTCAGGGAGAAGTATAAACAGGCTTCGACTTCCCTCTTCCTCTACCCTCCAAAGAAATGCTCTCACAATGTTCAGACAAGAAGAATAATCAAAGAGAATATAAATGAAGATGATCTGGCTGCAGCTGAAGCAGCTGCCACTGACATATCAAAAGTAAAGTCACAGCCTTCAGTGAGCATGATTGATGCCTTGGTACAGGTTTCCAACACACTTTAGAAGTCATAGAATGCTGTTTGGACAAAGATCAGGAGTGAATTATACATCTAATGTAACCATGACCTAGAAAAGACCGAAAGGGTAGGGAATTTCAGTGGAAAGTCACTGAAAGAAAAAAGCAAACCAGAAGTAACTTGGCTAAATTGGGTAACATAAGTATAAGATTAAACACTGGCATGTTTAGAAATTCCCAGTCCCAAGTTAATAAAACTGGAGTCATGAGAATTCTCCTTACTTTACCATCTGCATTTATCAACCCACTTAGCCTCCTCTCAGCACTAGAAAAACATTGCTCAGAGAAGGAAAAATAATTCTTCAGCAATAAACATTTGAATTTCACCTCAAGTAAGACTACGTTTCAAAATCTGCAAAGACAGCTCAACCTGGATTTATTCTAGGACATTTTGATTTAAGTCACTTTGGACAAATAATATTGTCTCCCTTTCCTTGTGTATGTAAAACAAAGCTCCTTGCATCCTACTCAGATAATGACTAAAATGTTAATAAGTCATGAGTAAAATTTTAATTAAAAAAATACCATTAATGTGGTTTTACAATAATTATCTATTCTTTTTCTAGCTTTAAAGGCGTCACCTTCTAAGAAACGGTGCAACTCCATCGCCGCCCTGAAGGCAACCTCACAGGAGATTGTGTCCTCAATTAGCCAGGAATGGAAGGATGAGAAGCGTGATTTGCTGACTGAAGGGCAGAGTTTTAGCAGCCTTGATGAAGAAGGTAAAGACACAGAACTTAAACCACAAGAATTTTTTCATCCTTTTCTTCTTTTTTTTATTCATACAAGTAATGTAAACTCACAGTAGAAAAATTAGAAAACAGCTTCTCTAAGAAACAAAGTCTCTTAACTGATTTTTTTTTTTTTTACGTCAGACAGGTAATATGCCGGTGTCATAACAAGGTTTGCAGGGAGACACATGTCACGCAGCAGTGTGAACACCCAATCCTCACGCTCATGAACTACAAAAGGATCTTCTTAACTGATTTTTTAAAAGATATTTATAGTATGACACAGTTAATGTAAAATTTTTGAAACACATAAACAATCCCGTATTGATTTATGGTAAAAAAAAAAAAAAAAATAGAACCTACTAAAATATTCAGAAAGAAAAATCTATAATCCCACTACCTGAAGGTACCAAATCTGAAGGTTTTGGTATTTTCACTAGTAGACCTTGGTCTGTGCTTATATATATATATATATATATATTTTTTTTCAAACACACATAGACATTATATACATATACAAGGCAGGAAGAAAAGGGGACGACAGAGAAGCAGATGATTGGATGGCATCACGGACTGTAAGGACATGAGTTTGAGCAAGCTCCGGGAGTTAGTGATGGACAGGGAAGCCTGGTGGGCTGCAGTCCATGGGGTCGCAAAGAGTCGGACGCAACTGAGCGACTGAACTGACCAACAGCATAGCAGTGAACTACCAATTTATTTTGGTCCTTTTTAATGATTTTAATAGAAGTTTTATAATTTTCTCCTGGCATGTCATGTTCCTACCTTTTGTTAGATTTATTTCTCAAATGGTTGTAGAAATAAAGACAGATACGTGTTTTCTGTCTTTTCAGATAGTGTATCTTTAAGATTTGGTTTTTCTGGCTATTTGTTGCTACTGCATAAACCTCACATCTTTCTTACTTGCTGACTAGGGCTTCTGGTACAATGATGAATGGAAGTAGTGCTTGTGGGCAGCCTGGCCTCATCCTGATTTTAAAGGGAATCCTTCTAATGTCTCACTGCCTAGAAGGTAGTTTGATGTATCGGATACCCATAATCAAGTCAAGGGAGTTCCTTTTTATTCCTAGCTTCTAAAATTTTTATCAAGAATGAGTTTTGCATTTTATCAAATATCTTTCTCTATCACTTGGATTTTCTTAGTCATTTGGATTTTCTCTTCTAATCCTATAAGGAATGACATTTTAGATTTTATTATGAGTTTATTCTTTTGGGAATCTCAGCGTTTCCTGAAAATGTCTTTTACTTCCTGTAGAATATTAGATCTCGCCTTGGGGTTTTCTTCTCCTCAGAGTCTTTAAAATAGTGTGTTCATCCTTGGCCCTTCTGCAGCACTTATCCAAACTGGATTTCTTTTTTTCTCCTCTTATAAACCAACTTTTACCCAGATTTAATGATTTCAACAAGAGTTAACTGAATTGCCCTTGCTCTTCACTCTGAGTTAATGGCTCCAGTTTCTGACATCCATCCTCTTTCCCTAGCTTCCCTGCATTGGTATCTCCCTACCACACTGCCTAATTCTGTCGAGTTAACTCATTTTTAAACTGTGACAAACTTTTAGATAGTGTGCTCAATATGGCTTCTGTCAGCTATACTTATATAAACATGTATATATTGCTTCTAAAGTGTAAGCTGTGAGTCCAGTTGTTAATCTGAGGGGATAAGTATAATAAGAACACTACATAGCATCTAGGAAGTCTGGAAACATAGGAAGCAGTGCACAAATCGTGCTTTTTTTCACATGAACTATTGGACCTATTGCTTTAAATCAAAAGGCACTTCACCAGAAAAGGTCTCTGAAGGTTGAAGAAGAACCTGCTGAGCATATTCTTTGAAACTGTTGACGTATTATTTTTAAATGAATTTATCTGGACAATTCTCTGCATCTACAAAGTTTGCTGCAAGATTCAGTCTTTTTATAATGCTCTGCATTTGGGAACTTCACTTTTAGGGTGCACCAAGTCATCACCAAATGCCTCTCCAGTTTTTAATCATGTGTTTTCTGTCATTCTCAGTATGTCTGGGTTGTATTCGTTTTCTTTTGCCGTGTGACAGATTACCAGAAGGTTAGCAGCTTATCATTACCTCCACTTATTATCTCCCAGTTCTGTAAGTCAGAAGACTAGCAAGGTTTACCTGGTCCTCTGGACACAACTTTATCAGGGTCACCTCAGAAATGGGTCATCAAGGTGTCAGCTAGGCTGAGTCTTCATCTGGAGGTTCTGGAGAACACCCCTCCTCCAAGCACTTCCTGTTATTAGCAGAATTCACTTCCTCACAGTCATAGGGCTGAAGTACCCACGTGTTTGCTATCTGACAGGTGTGGGCGGGGCTCACCCCTAGAGACCATCCTCGTTCCTTGCCATGCAGCCCCCTCCATCTTCAGACGGAGAATTTCCTGTAAGTCAGTGCCCCTCACACTTGGAATCTCTGCCATGACTGTGTCTGACCCTTTAAGGGTTCACATGATTAGGCTAGGCCTACCTGGATAAAGGGGAGACCCTTTGACTAACTCAGAGTTAACTGATTAGTTCAGTTCAATTCAGTCGCTCAGTCGTGTCCGACTCTTTGCGACCCCATGAATCGCAGCACGCCAGGCCTCCCTGTCCATCACCAACTCCCGGAGTTTACCCAAACCCATGTCCATCGAGTCAGTGATACCATCCAGCCATCTCATCCTCTGTCGTCCCCTTCTCCTCCTGCCCCCAATCCTTCCCAGCATCAGGGTCTTTTCCAATGAGTCAGCTCTTCGCATGAGGTGGCCAAAGTATTGGAGTTTCATCTTCAACATCAGTCCTTCCAATGAACAACCAGGACTGATCTCCTTTAGGATGGACTGGTTGGATCTCCTTGCAGTCCAAGGGACTCTCAAGAGTTCTCCAACACCACAGTTCAAAAGCATCAACTGATTAGTAGCCTTAATTAAATCTGCAAGATTCCTTCTGTCACATAAGATAAAATAATCACAAGAATAATATCTCATCATTCTCACAGCTTCTACCCACACTCAAAGGGAGATTATATAAGGGTGCAGGTCACTGGGGAACATTCTAGAATTCTTCCCACCATATTAGTTAGTTTTTTAAAAACTGAAGGGTGTGGGCACATAAGGAAACAGTTCTCTGGTTCATTGAGCTGCTCCTAAGAGTCAGCTACCTGGTGTTTGGGTGCTCTCTGACCCAGGCCCGAGTCACTGGACAGGTAGTGTTTTTCTATAATCTATCACTCAGGAAGCCTCTGGTTTATGAAGTCAAGCTGAGTATGCCCAAGACCCAAGTCTAATATTAGTTGTTCTCAGTCGTGCTCCATCCACCTTATATTTAGTAGTGAGTAATTGGAATCTGATGTGAGGTTGTATTTCAGATCCACTTTTCTATATTCTTGAGAGTTTTCATATTTTTCTGTGTATTTAATGAGAAGGTGGAATCAAAAATGTTGAAGATTGCCAGCCAGTTGTCAACTGCTAGACTTGTTGATTTTTGAATGTTGAGTACTTGTGTAATTTTATATGCTCATCATCTATTAGTCATCATGGCAATTCTTTATTTTGATCTGACTCAGAGGCAAAGCTGCACCATCTCCTACAATTTAATGTGTGTCTAGTCTCCTAGTCCAGAGACCAGGCCTTCTGTGCTTGCCCCCTTTTCCCTCCATTACTCACCCCACCTGTCCATCTATATCCCTCCAAATCCAAAGTCTAAAACCTCACACTCATGTAATTGTGCCAATTAGGGTCAATTTCAATTCATACACTTCATGACAGTACATAATTCTGAGCCTATGGTACCTATAAAGGAATACCACAAGCACCTTAAGGCTATATTGTATTTATTATCATCTGTTTTAGCTTACTTTGGGAAAAGGAATAAAAAGAATCCACAGTACAGCATAGTGACTCAAGTTAATAATAACTGTATTGCATAGTTGAAAGTTGCTAAGAGAGATCTTAAAAATGCTCATCACCAGAAAAAAATGCTATAAGTGTGTGTGGTGATGGGATGTTAACTCAACTTATTGTGATGATCATTTCACAATATATATTGGGTTAGCCAAAAAGTTCATTCAGGTTTTTCATACCATCTTACAGAAAAAAACCCAAATGAACTTTTTGGCCAACCCAATAAACATATCAAATCACTATATTACATACCTAAAACTGATCCAGTGTTATTGAATATGTGTCAGCTGTAGTTTCATAAAATTAAAAAATATCTCCATGAGGGGAAAAAAGGTCCAACTATGGAATGATAAAAACAAGATTCGTTCACAGTCTTCAATCTCTGGGAACTTATATGTCTCTCTTTTTTTTTTTTAATTAGTTTATTTTCTATTTTTTAACTTTACAATATTGTATTTGTTTTGCCATACATTGACATGAATCCACCATGGATGTACATGTTTTCCCCTTCCAGAACCCCCCTTCCACCTCTCTCCCCATCCCATCCCTCTGGATCATCGCGGTGCACCAGCCCCAAGCACCCTGTATCATGCATTGAACCTGGACTGGCGATTCGTTTCACATATGATAATTGGCTAACAAACACATGAAAAGATGCTCAACATCACTCATTATCAGAGAAATGCAAATCAAAACCACAATGAGGTACCATTTCACGCCCATCAGAATGGCTGCTATCGAAAAGACTACAAGCAATAAATGCTGGAGAGGGTGTGGAGAAAAGGGAACCCTCTTACACTGTTGGTGGGAATGCAAACTAGTACAGCCACCATGGAGAACAGTGTGGACATTCCTCAAAAAACTGGAAATAGAACTGCCATATGACCCAGCAATCCCACTGCTGGGCATACACACTGAGGAAACCAGACTTGAAAGAGACACGTGTACCCCAATGTTCATCGCAGCACTGTTTATAATAGCCAGGACATGGAAGCAGCCTAGATGTCCATCAGCAGACAAATGGATAAGGAAGCTGTGGTACATACACACAATGGAATATTACTCAGCCATTAAAAAGAATACATTCGAATTAGTTCTAATGAGGTGGATGAAACTGGAGCCTATAATACAGAGTGAAGTAAGCCAGAAAGAAAAATACCAATACAGTATATGTCTCTTTTTAAAGGAACTCTGATCTTTGTGGTTGGTCCTTTGAACAAAATACTATCTCTGACAGGCTGACCAGTAATTGATGTGAATTTGTCCATTGGGAGAGGATGATTTAAAATGATCCAGATTCAACTGTCCAAAAAAAAATCCATGTAGACTCAGAGTGAGCATAGCCTTGACTGTTCTACTTTTCTGATGGTCTATACTCTTGCATGAGCATTTCCATAGGTACCTACATTTTAAAGAAAAATGAGTTCTCATTAAAAAAAAAAAGCAGTCTTGCTTGTTAAAATATAATATCAAGAAGAGCTGTGAATAATATTCACAGATGCGTGTGGGCTCAAACAGGGTTAAGGTCTCACTGGCTGTTAGTCTCTGAAGCATTTGTTTCCTGGCTCTTAGCAAGTCTGAGTTCTTAGATTTGCACTGAGAATCACAGATATGAGCATAGCCTCACAAGGGGGATCAGGTTCACTGTTTATACATTTGTCAGTCATCCTTTTAATCTCTGTCGAATTATCTCTTCAAGCTCCTAGGAGTTTTTTTATGTCATCTTTTGAAACAGTAGATCACTTTATTAGGTTTGAAAAAGAACATTCATAATGTCATTTCCATTAGCCATTTTGTAAATTAGTCCAATTTCCTTTCTGTTTAACCTGTTTGCAAGAAGCTGTTTACATTTCTGCTGCAGTTCAGAAGAGCACAATTAATTCACAATTTAATTTGCAGCCTGATATGTAAAATGAATGCTTTTGACTCATTTAGATTATCATAGACACTGGAACAACACTTATTCGTGAGATTCATGAGGGCTTGTTTTGCTTTTTGTCATCCAGCACTGGGATCCCAACACAGGCCAGATCTGGTGCCTAGTACTCCATCGCTGTTTGAAGCCGCTTCCTTGGCGACCACAATTTCGTCTTCTTCCTTGTATGTCAGTGAACATTATCCACATGACAGGACTACGCTTTATTCAAACAGGTAATACTTAGTACAATCAAATTACCAATCAGCTATTACCATGTTAATGTCACAGCTAGACCAGCGTCTCTGAATGAGTCATCCAGCCATCCGTGACAACCAGGTTGTGACCATCGCCTGCCCTGTAAGAAAAACAGAAAATCTGGATTTTTACTGTGGTAGGAGGGAAAACCCTCCTGATTTTTATTCACAGTTAATCATTCTGTCCTGTAGAAAGTATATATACTCGATTCTATGGGAAAAAATGTGAATCTTTCATCATTTTTGTTGTAACAATCTTATGAATTTTTTTAAAGTGAGCACTCTTGGTTAATATTTTCACAAATAGCTGCAAAGATATTTGAATATTTTCTTTTTGTATGAGTGATCTTAGTAGCCATGATAAATAGAATAACAGCCCTCCAAAATTGTCTGTGTCCTAATCCCCAGCACCTGTGATGCTCTTCCCTTATATAGTGAAAGGGGCTTTGCCGATATGACTAAGTTAAAGATCTGGAAATGGGAAGAGTATCCTGAATTATCCAGATAGACCCAGCATAATCACAGGGTCCGCATAAGAGGAAATCAGGAAGATTAGAGTCAGACAAGGAGGTGTGATGGCAGAAGCAGAGATCAGAGAGAGAGAAAGATTTGAAGATGCTACACTGTTGGCTTTGAAGGTATACAGAGGGGCATGAGCCAAGGAATGCAGGCAGAGTCTAAATGCCAGAACAGGCAAGGAAACAGAGTCTGCCTTAGAGCATCCACAGAGGAACACAGTTCTTCCAGCCCTTTGAATTTTAGGACTCTGACTGCTAGAGCTATAAAATAATAAATCTGTCTTATTTTAAACCATGCAGTTTATGACAGTTTGCCACGGAAGCAATAGGAAACTAATACAGTGACTCTCAAACATTTACTGTCAATCTGAAAGTTGGGGTGGGTTACTGAAATTTCTTAGATAGAAAGTTAATTTTTGTTAGATATTTTTCTCATAAAAAATTAGATAAAATGTTCTCAAACACTGGTTCTACTAATAAAAAATATATTTATAAAAAGATCACAACATTGTGAGATTAGCTATTTTTTCTATTTTTATGTAGGCATTTTTGTAACTAGCTTCAATTATAGGGTGGGGACTACTGTGTATACCTTCTCAATAATTACCTGTTAAATGTTGAACTGGTTCTTGTTAAAATCTAGCTCTCAAGAATCAAGGTCAAATTTGTACAAGTGCTTTTTATACAGTAAGTCATTGTCCCCCTCTAACCTAGCAACTTGGTTCACCTCCAGAAAGAGGACTCAGTATGATAGATTCATTTTTAATGTGTGCATCCTTGTAAATCCTAGCTTGGTCTTCAGCAGGTTAAGATTTGGTAGTTGAAGCTTCTGTAGAAATTCCTTTTTGTTGCTGCTCCCTTCTCTCTCAGCTAGATACAGGTTAGGTGGTAGCAGGTGAGACAGTCTGAATAAGAGGAAGAAAGGACAAGGTGAATCACAAATCTTGCCTGGTCTTCCATTTGGATCACTCTACTCTAGGACCAACAAATAAGGCTCCATTGTAACTTATTCAACTTGTCTGAACTGTAAAAGTAATTTGGGTAGCTTCCTCAAATTAGAAGAATTTAAAGTAATTTATACCTAACATGAATGTGTACCTCAAATATTCAAATTTGTTATGTGAATTAGTCAAGCAACAGTTTTTCCTGTTCATACGGTACAGCTGTGAAGACTGTTCTTTTGCTCTCAAATGTAAACAGCAGCTCAAAAGATGACTGGAAAGTCACAGAAAGTTCTTTGAAAGGTCAAAATCAATTCTCATGTGAAGCTGTGGTGGTTTCTTTACCATTTGCTAGTGCCCTCATTATCAGGGCAGATAGTTGGATATGCTATTAAATTATGTACTAGAATTTTCTGCACAAAAATACAAGGGTTTTGTATGTTTGTTTTTGGTGGCAGTGGTTGTGGTTCAGTCTCTTGACCAGAGGTATTCAACTCTTGGGTATTTATAAGGTTCCTTCTAACTCCCGATCCTTTCTGGCCAGCTTGGGAGATACCTTGCCTGCTCCAGGGCTGTACAACTCTTGATACCTTTATTTATGCTGATACAGGTTATCATTTAGATGAGAAAGCATCAGTGTTGTTTACGATATTTTCCCCTTTCTCTCTCTTTTTTTAAGTGAATTGTTTGAAATAAATCTTCTGTGGCATTGTATCTCCAAGTTGCAATTTGATATATTTAGCTATCCATCTGGGTTCAGTTGCAAGAACAAGAAACCACTCGGTTTTAAGCAGAAAGAGATTTGATACAGAGAATTCACAAAGTCTTTAAAAAGGCTTGTGGGTGCGTTGCGCTGTGGGTGGGACATTAGAAAACCCACTCCAGGTATACATCCCCGAGCTGGCCCACCAGTAGCCTTGCAACCTTTGTCACAATCAATTGGAGGTCCTGCCCAAGGGATGCAAGCCAGAGAAAAGCATGTTGTGAACTGAGAATATTTTTAAAAGAAACCAACATTTTAAAATCATATCACTAAATCATCACTAAGTAATCATATCATATTTCACTAAAATGCCCAAATTTTTTTGAAAAATCACTAGTTGTGGCACCACTTGGCTCCCTTGCTTCACGCTAGAGAAGAGAGCATGGACACTCTGGGTCAGCACCCTCTGCTGTGGTCACCTCTGCTCTGGACTGCCTGCTCCTGTGGACATTTTTGCTCTTCACCCGTGATGTATAAGAGAAGTCAAAGACATGCCTCAGATCTTAATGACTGCCGTAGGGAAATCTTAAGGAAAAGGTGCAGAAAAGGCACAGAGATGCTAAAGAACCCTGAAGAGAAATAATGGTGATTCAACCTCTGCGAATCAATATGCCTACTTCCCCACCCACCATGCCCACCCCTAATTACTCAGCAGGGAAGCCTTACCAGCCAATTGAAAAGAAGTTGTCATATTTTGTTCCTATCATTTTTTTTTTCCTTTAGAGTCCTCCTGGTCCTACATGGTGTCTCTTAAGGCAATACATAGACAATATTCTAAGTCTCTTCAGGCCCACTAAAGTTTAAAACCTAATCCAGACAGCCTGTAAAGAAGATTGATGTTATAATTCATGTTAGGTTTTCCCTTTCTTTATGAATCATTTTTATGTTAAGTCAGAGTGGTCTGTTTTCCCACTTCCACATTATACTATACATATCTGTACTTAAATATGCTGTAAGTATTTCAGCTAGCAGTTGTCATTGTGTCCATCCTTTCAGAATCTGTTAAGTTTGAAAAGTATCAGTTAGTGCCTGGTTGTTTCCACTCCTAAATTATATACTGTAGTGGGTTGCTGCTGTCTCTTAGAATTACTCCTTTTCTTTTTTTTTTTTTAAAGATTATTCTTTATGACTTCAAAAATTCCAGTAGCAACTTATTCTTTTTTTTAAGTGTACTCCAAAAATTGACTAGGAAACAAAAAAATACTATCATTTTTAAAGTGTATGTTTGACCTGATTGCTGGGAGTATGTATTGTCAAGTTCTACTCAACAGTCCTATGTTAGAGCATGCAATTCATAAGAATACAAAGAAACTGTTATAAGTTCTTGCTTCCCAGTCAAATGGTGGGATTTTAATTCTGAAGTTTTGATTCTTGAATTTTTCTTTCCTAATAAGAATTCTGTTTTTTGAAAGGAGATATAAATTGAGCACAAAGGAATACAGAAGCAAGTGTGTTTTATATCAAAGTTAAGAAAGTTTAGTGTTGTGGAAGTTGGTTGCACACATGAATTTTAATTCTTTTTGTGATTTCCTGCACAGTTGGTAGCAAACGTGAAGCTCTTTTTATGCATAAGGATCGAAAGCCCTACTGCATTCCAATATGTTTATCCTTTCCCCACCAAAGATGTCTTTACCAACATCACCACTCTGTCTAGTCTCGTGTTTTGCTAGTGGCTATTTCTAATAGTTGGCTCAGACTGAAGACATTTGAAATATTGTGAGAAGGACGGGTAGGTCAGAGGAAAACCACTGGTCATTCGTCCACAGAGGGACAGCTGGCAAAGGCTCCCTAAATGAGGAGTCCAACATTTGAGACCTCAAAGGCTGACTCAGCGGTTCCAAGCACAGTTCTATGCCCTTTCTTCCTGCCAGTAGAGAATGGTAAACCTCAGAGAGGGTGGAATAGTTGCCTCTAGCTACAAGCTCCTCCCCACAAATTGCTTATCACTCAAATTTAAAGACATGTAGGTAGAGCCATCCCAAAGAATGTTAGAGATCCATTATTTTACAGATGTTGTCTGAAAGATACAGGAAGAGAAATGCAGAGACATGCATTATATGACATATCCAAAGTCACAGAGCCTGCTAACAGGCTTTAAATTGGAACACAGGTCTCTGGGGTCCAAGCCTCATGGTCTTTCCACTGTGCCACCTTTCTCATCATGGTCTCCGAAGACTTCTGGTCTTATCCTTGATGTGTATGTTATGCACAGATAGTCAGTTTTTTTTTTTTCTTAATGTGAATTCTGGCCTTCTGTTTGAGCATTTTGGGTTTTTTTCTCACTACTCAGTAACTAAAGTGTTCCCAGTTGGCAAAGTGGTGGGCTTATGTTAACATCTACCTATGATGTTTATTCTAGAAGTCATTGAGCTAAGTTTGCTTACTAGAAACATGATAGTTATGGGAACTTTTCTATCATAGTACTAGTTATACTTCAAACCATCAATAATAATCCAATAATAACTACCAAATAGCTAGTTATTGGGCCTTATGAAGGATCTGTGTTAGGTTCTTGACTCAAGTCACTTCATTCTCACTGTTGTTCATTCACTCAGTCGTGTCCAACTTTTTGCAACCCCATGGACTACAGCACACCAGGTTTCCCTCTCCCTCACCATCTCCCAGAGCGCACTCAAACTCATGTCCATTGCGTCAGTGATGCCATCCAACCATCTCATTCTCTGTCGTTCCCTTCTCCTCCTGCCTTCAATCTTTCCCAGCATCAGGGTCTTTTCTAATGAATTGGCTCTTCACATCAGGTGGCCAAAGCATTGGAGCTTCAGCATCAGTCCTTCCAGTGAATCATCAGGGCTGATTTCCTTTAGTAATTCTCACAGCAACCCTATCTTATCTCCAGTTTACAGATGAGGGATGCTTAGCAATTTAGCTAACTTTTCTGAGGTCAAGTGGTTATCCACACATAGCACTGACAGAGAGTGTATTAAGGCACAGCCTCAGCTGTTCAACAGTTGTCCTTACCCATCTTGTCACATCTCAGGCAAGATGGCTTTTAGATAATGCTTTTAATGGAAATTCAGTAACATCCACACACGTTCTCTTCTTCCCTGTTTTGCCTTTTCTTTTTCCATGTGATTTTGAGTAAGGGTTTTCACTTTCAAAAATGTTAGTTTTGGTTTTCAAACACTAAAAATATGACATATTAGTTAAAATTCACAAGAAACCTAAAATAGCTGTTTCCTTATGTTTTTATTTTCAGTTCTTCAGATACACTTCAAATTGTTACATGATCATTGAGAGGAGACTTTTTAAATTGAATTATAGTTAATTTATAATATTATATTAGTTTTATGTGTACTACATAGTGATTTGATACTTTAGTAGATTATACTCCATTGAAAGTTATTATAAAATACTGGTCAGATTCCCTATAACCTTGTTGCTTATATTTATTTTGTATGTGGTAGTTTGTTATCTCTTACTCTCCTACCCCTAACTTGACCCTCCCATCCTCCCTCTCCCTACTGGTAATCACTAGTTTGTTCTCTATATCTGTGTATCTGTTTCTATACTTGTCATATTCATTCATTTGTTTTATTTTTTAGATTTCACATATAAGTGTTAATATACAGTTTTTGCCTTTCTCTGTCTGACTTTTTGCTAAGCATAAAACCCTGTACATAATACTCATTACATGGTCATAAATGGCAGAGGTTCACTGAGAAGAGACTTGTTAGGTATGTTTCTGCTTGATTTAGAAAACCCCGTATCCTCTGTTGACATAGTAAGGTTCAAAAGAATCTTTATTACTTACAAAACGAAGGGAGAAAAAGTTGGGGGCACAAACTTGCTAGTAATTCCACTTCTGTAACCATAACCTCCAGAGAGGGACAGTGCATGCCTGCAGTATCTGCTGTGGCCATGGCAGCTCCTTGCTGTACCTAGATGCCAGCTGGGGGTTCTGCCAGGCCATCAGAAGGTTTCTGTAGCTCTTCTGTTGATGCTGGATTTTGAACCTGACTTCGACAGACTCTTTGTGCTTTTACGCATCTTCATCTCAGTACTCCGGCCTGCAGACAGACCTTTTTGCCACCATCAATGCCAGTCAGGTTTTTCTCTTTCACTTTCATTATTATAAATCATCAGTTAGGGCATTAGTCCTCAAACTGCCACTTCTACCTCTCGAACATTGGGCAGGTCACCTTAACTTTGTGAGCCTCAGTTTCTCATTTATAAAATGTGTATTATTATGCTACTGCCCCAGAGCATTGTTACAGAGATTAAATGTAATAATCTTTGGAGAGCACTTATCATGCCTCTTGGCACATAGTAAGCAGCCTCAAAATACTCGTTAAAATAAAGTGATTCCAGACACTGACGCTTTGCAGCTTCCCCATAAGTCCCGCTCTAAGGGGCAAGATATAGTTATTTTTGGCAAAAAGCCCTCATGGAGTACCCTGTTAGTCAGAGTCCTGTCAAGGAAACAGAAAACACAATTGGAATTTCAGAGAGAATTTAGGAAAGGGTTACAGAGTGTGGGGGAGGCTGGAAGAGTGAAAGCAGGGAGTTGCAGAAACCCAACTAAATAACTGCAGGAAACAGCTCCTAGCAGGAGCCCTGCCATGTCACCAGAACCTCAAACTCAGGAAGGAGGCCACACCTGGGGACCAGATGCCCCCTGAGGAACAGGAACAATAGAGAAGGATGTCACCTACTGGGCTGGGAGAGTGGCAGGGACACGGCCAGCTCCAAAGACATCACCCAAAGAAGAAAGAAAGAAAAATGTAGGAAGAGACCCAAGCCTTTTCTTTCCCTCTCGCCTCATTCCTGGCAGTGTCCTCAACTGGCAGAACCTGGCCAAGGAGCCTGAGGAACATGGTTTGCCAACTCTTGGCCCCAGCTTTGCAAAGGAGACCTGAGACAGAATATTAATAGCAGCCTCAGCACACAAAGGGAAAACTGAGATAAATGTAAGATCTTTCACACAAAAGAATTACAAAAATCAAAGTTTTACAAAGACTGAGTGTGTGCAAGAACAAGAATCAATTTAGACTCTTATAAAGGGAATCAGAGCCAATTTATTACTGTGCCAAGGTAATAATAGAATATAAGGTAGCTATAATTTTTTTAATAATGTGGATAATTAGAGACTTCAGTATTTACCAATAAGTCTGATAGCCAATAACGCTTTCCCTGATACTATACTAGAGTAGATGCTGGTTTTAAATACTCAAAGAAATGTCTTAGCTAATTCCAGGTACATGGAATAGATAAGAAAGGTTCTTGAGCTCAAGAATTCCACAAAGAGGTTTGTAAACCTGAGGAATCCAGCTGATAGAGCAGCCTTGGGAGACAAAGTAGCCATCACCCCTGCCCTAGGCAATGCACTTTATTGCCAAGACCCAGGCCCCCCATCTTATCAACTGAATATAACTCAGTTTAGAGCAAACACACATTTGAGGGAGAGAGAGATGTAATGTCATTTCCATTCTCCTTAGAGTTAAGAGAAGGGTTTAGTGTCTCTAGTGTCAGGAAAGCAGGTCACCAAGCAAATGATGATACATGTTTGGGGAGAAGAGCAGTCCTGAGAATCCTGAGGCAAACCTGCTTTGTCACCCAGCCTCCCGAGAGAAGAATGTCTTATTTTAGAAATTAGGACCTTTTTAGGCATGCTGTGTTACAGGCAAACCTAGAGCCATGTTCATATCCTTTTCCAGTTGTGATTGGATCCCCTGCAGAGAAAATTGGAGCCTGATAGCAGCATCACAGTATGCCTGTTAGTTTAGCTTCCTCTCCACAAGCCCAGGCCAAAAAACCCCCAGATTTACATCATATACTCTATGCCTGGATTTTGTTAGATGACACTTTTTTTTTTTTGACAAATTATAAAATTACTTCTGAAGTGATTAGCTTTTCAAATGATCCCTCATATGTTTCAGCCTAGGCAGGAAATTGAAGTGAATTTTTCAGATATCTGACATTTATGAAGAATAATTTAGGATTCAACATTAATTCAAAGAACGCTCACATTTTTTGATGAATTGGTACATGGTAATATTTCTAGGTGCTTTTCGTGCATTATTAAAAGTTTTTAATGGATCCAATTGATGAGTAAGCCATATGAGGGGGAAAAAAATGTGGGAAAATGTTGGCCAGCCTTTGGATATCTTAACTGATCAAAAATAACCTCTTCAGTCTATTTTCTGCATTGTAGTTCTGGGACCAAACCATCAGGTCTCTATTTGCTTGACTTCAGCCGCTAATGCAGTCTCTCTGGAAGAATGTCTTGCTGGTGGTGGATGTACCTCTGTAGACCCTCCCTAATCCCCTGCCCTTCACTGAACCTCTAGAGAACTGCATCTCAGAATGTGATTGGTTCCTCCATCTAGGTTTTCCACACTCCTCAAGGAATTCTTCAACTCATGCTAGAGGTGAAGAAAAAAGTTCTTTGAAAGATACTCCTCTCCTTCTCTATTTTTTCTGAGGTATGAAACAATTTCTTTGTCTTGGGGCACACAGATGGGCTTGAGCCCACAGATGGGCTCATTCAAGGGCTTAAGAGGATATAATATATAATGCCTTCCATGCAAAGTGGAAGGGGTTTCAGATGATAGTGGGGAGACAGGACCTCAATGCCTTTCTTGTACTTCAACTCTACCTGGACATATCCTAAGCAAAGGTTGCCTTGCCTTAAAGGAATTTTAGGTTAGCAATACCTCTGGAAGACTCCAGCCTGCCCTAGACTGGCTTCCCAGCTCAGCCTCTGTGACCTTTGGCCAAACTACATTTCTGTTCTTCTGGACTTGACTAAGTCTACAGAGACCCTTGACTCAGTGGTCAAGCAAAGCCATCTGTTTAAGATCCCATGAGCTTCATGACCCTCTTGATCTACTTAGAGATCAGTTTGATCCTTCTGGGCCCCTAGAAGTCACCCTCTCAATTCTGACCATCTCCCTCTGCCTGCTTGATTTGTCCGCATCACACTCTAATTCCACCCTTCGGTTTAGCCAGTCTTATGAAGTTGGTGTCTTGCCCTAGACAACTCCTGTCCAAGTGACCCCATACAGGGCAGCGCCACGGGCTTGTCCTTATCACTTCAGCTGTCACAGCCTCTCCTTGGGGTACCCTCTTTTAGCGCATCTCCTGTGTTCCCATTTGCCTTCTCATCTAGTTCCGATAACCACAATACAAAGTAATGATGACTGCCAGGGCCTGAGACTGTGATGCATGAACTCCTTCCAGGTTCTCTCTACTAGCTCCCTCCCTTCTTCTTCCATCCAGGGACCCCCAGGTGCCAGGCTCTGCCAGGATCCTGAGTCTGATTTTGCAACTCTGATATACCTAATATACACAAAGTAACAAACATCATTTCTTCCAAGGCTCTAGAAGGAAGTTGATCCTCAACATCCTCTGTTTAATCCTGTTATCTATGGAATTATCTCCCAAGTAGCCAGCTTTATCTCCTTGTAATTTAGATGAGTTGGTGATCTTTGAGGGTACAATTTCACTGTGGAAGTCCATAAATGTAAACCTGCTACTGAGGACTCATTAATTTCAGAGAAACTTGACAGAGGCCCCCCTCCACCTCCACCCCACAGGCCGACTAAACACACCTACACAACAGCCTTTTGCTTGAAGCTCATGATAGTCTGGGTGTCAGGAGAATTAGGTAAGTGTAATGAGGGAATTAGGAGGCATTGATAAAATCTCAAATCAGAATAATACTAATCCAAGATGTAATTATTTAATAACCTGCTTTCAAGGATAAGGTAATAAAGATGAAATATATAATGATATAAAAGAATTTATTAGTTAATTTTCTGGCCAGCCATATTAAGAATTAGTGTTTGGAAGGTCACAGAAGGACTTAAAAAAAAACCAGACTTGTTTTCTCAACAAAGCATTTGGCTAAAATGAAAATGCGTCATGATGGCTACTTGATAAAATATGGGTTAATTTCTCTGTCTTTTGTTGTTTCTCATCACATTGGAAGAATATTTCTATGTATTCAGGCATTAGGTCTGGGCAAAAGTGTTTTATCTTTTATTTATATGTAAGTGCATCTGGGTTCATGTCCTAATAATCCTAACTGCCATTACTGGCCATTTTCTTTGTCGTCACTGGGTTGTGACAGGAGAGAAGTCAGACATGCCAAGGCCAGGTTAATAAGTGCGTTTCCCTGCTCACCTTCCTGATGCGTTTCCAATCCTAGTAGCTAAACTTGCCCTAAAAGAATCATGGAGCTTTGGAAATGGAAGAGTCCTTTTGACATCATAGGAGAAAGAAATGGCAACCCACTCCAGTATTCTTGCCTGAAGAATCCCATGGACAGAGGAGCCTGGTGGACTATAGTCCATGGGATCACAAAGAGTTGGACATGACTGAGTGACACACACACTTTGACATCATATCATCCAATTCTTTTATTCTTTTATATCAAAATTTTATATACTGAGTTAAACAGTCAAATGGTTATATAAAGTTAATTAGGAAAAACAGCAGGTCCTTGTTCACCTCCCCTTACACTTTACTGTCCCCAGATGTAACCACTTTCAGCTCTTCTATCTGATTCATTTGGCAATTAATTTCATATCTCTTAACGGCATGCTGGTATTGCTGTTTCTCGACATTAGGTTTGGACATTAGCTAATAATTTCCCACTATAGAAGATGAATATTTCGCTGTCTTTTCACCCCATACATGCACCCTTCCCACCCACCCTTCTAGTCTCCCCGTATAGTTACATCATGATTGTGCTTAGATCTATATTGAGTGTTTTAGTATAACTATGTAAATATTGTTCTTCGGTTTCCTTTTCTGTATGACTTTTTGTTTTCTCTGTAATAAATAATTATCTTGTCCTTTTGTTTGCTTATCTTTCTATGTATTTGTATTTAACAGAAGCCTAAAACTCTTCACCAGTTGTCTTAATTGCTTCCCAAACTATTTAGATGCATCCAGTTATGTTAATTTCGTTGTTTTACAGAAGTGTCCCCAAAGTCTTCTGACCTGTTCCCGTCTGGGTTGGACTGCCCTCTGGGTCCTGAAGTTCGTTTGTTATCTTGGAGTTTCCCTTCTCCACCATCCTGGGATCCTAATCACCTCTTGTCTGTGTTGATTCCCCTGTTTATCATGTCCTGTATCTGCCTCTTTTTTGGTTTACTCCCTCATTTTTGTGGAGCACATCCTGTAGTGTCTTCCTCAGGATTCATCACAGTAAAATATTCAAGGCCTTGTATATCCAAACAAATCTTTATTCTTAACCCTAACACTTGACTGATAGATTAGCTGATACAGAACTCTGCACTGTAAATCTTTCTAGGTTTAATTGTGAAGGCTTTGCTCTGTTATCTTCTAGTTTGCAGTCACCTTTGAGAAATGCAGTGCTCTTCTGATTCCCGATCTTCTGTATGTGGCCTGTGTTTTTTTCTAGAAGCTTATTATCTTTTCAGCTTCCCCCTTGTATCTCAGTGGTTCATGGTGATAGGCTTTACTGGAGGTCTATTTTCCACCATTATGTTGAACACTCAGAGGGCCTTCTTGATCTTCAAATGCATGCTTTTGAGTTTGGGAAAATTTTTGTAACTAATTTTTTTTTTTTAATTTCCTTCCTCCACTTTCTTTCTTCTTCTTACAGCTCCTTTTATGCATATGAAATCTTCTGGATTTGTCTTCCAGTTTCCTTTCCTCTCTTTATTTCCATCTATTTGTCTTCCTATTTTATTCTCTGAGAGAGTTCCTCCACTTTATCTCCTAATCCTTCCACTGAGTTTTTCACTTCTGTTGCCATATTTTGTGAGAATCTTTTTTATGAATCTTTCCTTATTTCACAGTTGAAATTTCTTTCTTTTCTTTCTGAAGAGATCGGGATTTTTTTTGTTTTGCTCTGATTTTTGTCTCTTCTGATCTTTTGGTCTCAATTTTTACGTGAGTTGTCTTTTTCTGCTTGTTTTGGTCTGCATCTTTCATATTCACAGTTTTCCTCAAATTTCTGAAAAACCTTGCTTGTTGCTCAACCACATGTTTGAATGGGAAGTTAAAAGTCTGACTGGAAGCTTCAGTGTTTGAGTTGCCCAAGCTTCACTAAAAGGCGTCGGTTGGGTTCTTTGATGTGAAACCAGTGTTGGTCACCACCAGTCTTTACTTGGACCTAGTTTGATTCCTTACAGAAGATGCTTCTAGTTTCCTGCTTGACAGAGAAAGACCTGGCTGTAAGCCTTATGGGACCTGTGGCTGGGAAGAGGGCTGGTATCTCAGCATCTATTATAATAGGCACACATTCAACCTTATCACACTGTTTTCCTTCAACTGCCTCTGGTGTCCCTGGTCTGTATGTCCCCTGTTCTATGTGCTCATCAGAGCGGGGGAAAAGTCTTCCAGTTTTCTGCCAAAATGGGCCTGACTGTTTGGCTGGCTGTGTGTGTCTCTGCTTTCCCCACTGGTGACTTAGGATTCAGCTCTTTTGGGTTTGCAATCAGTTCTGCCTATCTGTGTGCCTAGGCTGGTAAAGAATCCGCCTACAATGCAGGAAACACAGGTTCAGTTCCGGGGTTGGAAAGTTCGCCTGGAGAAGGGAATGGCAACCCACTCCAGTATTTTGCCTGGAGAATTCCATGGACGTAGGAGCCTGGTGGGCTACATTCATGGCATCGCAGAGTCAGACACGACTGAGCAACTAACACTTCCTTGAGTGTCTCTGCTTTCCCCACTGGTGGCTTAGGATTCAGCTCTCTTGGGTTTGCAATCAGTTACTACCTGTTTACGTGCCTTCTGGACTCCAAAATATTGTGTCTGTTACCCTCTTCCCATCTTCTGCTGTTTTTTAAGTTTATGTCTTTTTTTAACCCTTTGTTGTCATTTTAAGGGGCTTGAAGTGACAGTATAATTAGATAGGATGAGTTCTGTCTGGCTCTGCTTCTTTGTCTATATGTTAATAGAGGCCCAGAGAGTTGCCAAGGGAGAATTCTGAGGTTGCAACGTAACTTAATAGCAGAACTGGTACTCGGATCTGTACTGTCTGACTCCTTGTTCAGGGCATCCTTTTTCAAAACAGAGAAAACCGTCAATAATGGATTCATCCATAACAAATGTGTGTCTGGTTGGGTGTGCATGAGTTTAAGAGTCTATTTTGCCATGAGTACTTTGTATTTTTGCTTTGAATTATAGCTCATCACCATGCTGGAAATAGGGAAGCATACCCCACTCTGTGACTTTCTCTGTGTCTCTAGCCCTGGGAATAAAGCATGAGTCCTTAGGGTTAGCCTACCACTAATTAGACATACCCTCTAATATTTAAGACATAATCCAGTTCATCTGCTTTCTTAGATCTCCCTCAACCCTCAGCAAATAGACTGGCACTGGGCCTGTCCCAGTAGCCTATCAGATCTAAGTCCTAAAAATGGACATTGCCCCATCTCAGTGTCTCAAGCTAGGATCTTACCACATCTATTAACATGGATAATACACATTCTTTCATACTTTAATTCAGTATCTCCCAACATTTGGGAAGGACCTTCTAGTCACAGAATATTATTATATAAGATTCTAGGGAGGGTGGAAAGATGGAAAATCTTTATTCTTAAGAAACCATCATATTTGCTTGAATAGAGAAAATGGAAGGTGAGCAGTATTCAGAAGTTCAGTGAAAGATCTATGCAAAGTGAGTTAGGAAAACGAAGTTAGGAAAGATGACTTGTCAAGAACTATCTGTGAGGCCTACAGCAAAGGAAATGTGCTAGAGTAAAAACTCCATGTCCCTAATGGTAGTGTCTGTTTCTCTGGCTCAGAAAATATTTCTTCATTATTCAAATGCAATATTTGAGGTGCATATTCTTAGTTGAACTAAAAAGGGATCTCCAAAAGGGAAATGCCATTTTATTAAAAAGCTTCATTCCAGGAAGATGTGTACTGATCACTTGCTTCTAGCCATATTTGTAACAATAATGAATACATCTACCTTTTCAAGTACAGACAGGTGCCTTGAGCTCATCATCCCAGGCGCTGTGAGAGAGCAGAGTTCCCCAGTTTGCCCCTGATTGTCATTCAGCCCCACGTGTCATTCTGTGGCTGAGACAGATTTAAAATTCATTTCCTTGCCTTAGTGACATAAAAGCAATTCTTAATAAACAGGGGGCTCCCACATAAAGCCCTCTCAGGCTGTTCTCTAGAGATCTGGGGAACTGGATATTTTTGTTGAAGGGCACACAGCTCTCAGGCATAACCGAAGCATGATACCTGTTTGCCAAGACAGGAAGGCAGGTCTCCTGGGAGCTGGCCCAAGACTGAATTAATTACATGAATTCTGGGGATGGTGCTGCTGCTGCTAAGTCGCTTCAGTCGTGTCCGACTCTGTGCGACCCCATAGATGGCAGGCCACCAGGCTCCCCCGTCCCTGGGATTCTCCAGGCAAGAACACTGGAGTGGGTTGCCATTTCCTTCTCCAATGCATGAAAGTGAAAAGTGAAGTCGCTCAGTCGTGTATGACTCGTAGCGACCCCATGGACTATAGGCCACCAGGCTCCTCCGTCCATGGGATTTTCCAGGCAAGAGTACTGGAGTGGGGTGCCATTGCCTTCTCTGTGGGGATGGTGAGAGCTTCATATTTTATAGCACTTATCTAATAATATTTATAAAGTCTTTTGCTAAATATGGAAGATAATTTTTGAAAACTGATGAGTTGTATGGCTACCATTGTTGTCACTAAGTCATGTCTGACTCTTTGTGACCCCATGGACTGTGGCATGCTAGGCTCCTCTGTCTATAGGATTTCCCAAGCAATAATACTGGAGTGGGCTGCCATTTCCTCTGCCAACCCAAGGATGCTTCCCAACCCAAATATTGAACCTGTATCTCCTGCTTGGCAGGTGGGTTCTTTACCACTGAGCCACCTGGGAAGCCCATGGCAATTAATTAAGGCATAATTTTTACATTTCTTGTTGTGATAATAATCTTAAGAACATATATTGGATGCCTACTCTATACCATGTATTCTGCTAGGTACTGTACAGGTATTGTTTTATCTAACGCTTTTGTCAGCCCTATAGGGTAAGCTAGTGGAATTGGTTAAAGAGAGTTAGAAACATACATGACAAGAATATAGAAAAGTCACAGAAAGAAAAACACCAATACAGTATACTAACACATATATATGGAATTTAGTAAATCGGTAAAGATAACCCTGTATGCGAGACATCAAAAGAGACACAGATAAATAGAACAGTATTATGGACTCTATGGGAGAGGGCGAGGGTGGGATGATATGGGAGAATGGCACTGAAGCATGTAAATTATCATATGTGAAATGAATCGCCAGCCCAGGTTTGGTGCATGATACAGGGTGCTCGGGGCTGGTGCACCGGGATGACCCGGAGGGATGGGATGGGGAGAGGGAGGTGGCAGGGGGGTTCTGGAAGGGGGACACATGTACTCCCATGGTGGATTCATGTCAATGTATGGCAAAACAAATACAATATTGTAAAGTTAAAAAATAGATAAATAAACTAATTTCAAAATATATATAAAAAAAAAGTCAGTTATTATCAAGGCCCTGTGTACCCAAACCTAAGACTGTATTAAAAAAATATAATAACTTGACCCATGAAATGGACTTCTAGATACTAATGAATTTTAAGATTGACAGTTCTTCAATAATGACTAGATTCTCAACTGCGTTGTTTGAGAGCTTTCCTATTTGAAGTGAAAAGTGAAAGTTGCTCAGTTGTGTCCAACTCTTCACAACCCCATGGACTATACAGTCCATGGAATTCTCCAAGTCAGAATACTGGAGTAGATAGCCTTTCCCTTCTCTAGGGGATCTTCCCAATCCAGGGATCAAACGCAGCATTGCAGGCAGATTCTTTACCAGCTGAGCCACAAGGGAAGCCCTTCCTATTTGAAAATCTCATGAAACATGACCTGTCAGTTAGGAAGTGGCCCCATAACTGACAAAAAAGAACACAAGTTAAATAACATGTAGGCCAGTCAGTGGAAGCTTGTGATGTGATTTAGGCTTGAATCATTGTTTCTTATGTATTATATGTTGCTAGAGAATATAGAAGATATCTTATGAAATCTTGTCACTTTGCATTAAGAAGTAAAAGTGAGCCCAGTATTAGTTGGAAGTGCTTTCAGCCCAAGTAACAGAATATATATTGATAAGCACAGCTTAAACTAGAATGGTCTAACTTGTATAGTGAGGCTCACTGGTGAACCACAAAAAGATGAGCAGAGATATTTATCTCCTCAGTCTTCAGGGTGGTGAAGGGGATGTAGGGCAGCCAAAGCGCCCATGGCTATTCATCTCAGGTGCCCGCAATCCCTTCCATGTTCCCCACAAGCAATACAAATATTGTCATGTCCTATGAATGTCATGACACTAAATAAAAGGTTGAGCAATACTTGCTTTAAAATATAATAAAGAATATTTGTCATTTATTTGAATAAAGTCTGAAAGTGTGCAGTCCAGGATGGTTGTAGCTGCTCAGTGACAGTCTCAGGGATCCAGGCTCTTTCCATATTGTTGCCCCATAGTCACAAAGTGACTGCCACAGCCTCAGACACTGTGTCCTCACTCCAGGGAATGCATCCAAGAAGGAAACAAAAAGAGCAAAGAAAAAAAGGTGAGGGTGTTTCATATTGCAATGGTATGTTCTTTTATCCAGTGGGTAGGGCAGCTGGGGGAGCTTTCCGAGTCATGCCTCCAACAGCATCTTCTTAATAACTCATGGCCAGAAGTAGATCACATGACCACTTCTTGTTGCAGAGGATTCTGGAAAGAAGTTTACTTACCTTGTGACTACTATTCTCCATCTACTACCTAAACTCAAAATTTGAGGGCTCTGTTAGCAAAGACAGAGAGCTATGGCAGTTGTGTAGGCACCTGTGGTAGTGCCAAACACAGCCTGTAAGGAAAAAGCTAAAGGTTTTTTTTTTTTTTAATGAGATAGATTTTCTGCTTCTTAAGTAACTGTTTAGATTGTTTCAACCAAAAAACTACCCACAGGATCATTTACCCCTGAAACTAAAAACTTCCTCTGTGGAAGTGAGTTGTAAACAGAGCATCCTACAGATAAGAGAAGGGTTTGTACAAATACTAGTCAAAGAAATTCTCAGTGTTCATTTTCATTCAGAGACATCCAAGCAGCATTTATGATTTTGTAGCTTTGAGTTGTGGAACTAGGTATGATTTTTATACTTTTTCCTCCTGTTTGATAGTTTACTAAATTTCATTGTGTGTCACATTTGCAGTGAAAAGGTATTAGTGTTTTTAATTACTTGTTAAATCCGATGGGATCTTCGGAATGTTGTATGAGGTGTCTCTGTAGTTAGACCACAGAGCTGCTTTTGTTTCATTTCTTTTTTTTTTTTTTTTATAAATTTATTTATTTTAGTTGGGGGCCAATCACTTCACAACATTGCAATAGTTTTTGCCATACATTGACATGAATCAGCCATGGGTTTACATGTGTTCCCCCTCCTGGACCTTTAAAATTAAATGTCATTGTAATGCAAATGTCTCACACCACAAATTTTAAAACATTAACTTTTCTTTATTCAAGCAGTATTAACTTTGGATATTTGAAGATACTTTTTCTCATTCCCTCAGAATTGACAGAGCAACTGTTTTTATTGTGTTGCACACGCTATAGCTGAGACACATGGCAATGAGTGGAGAAGCTAAATACAAACATTACTTCTGATTAATTGATAATTTTTAGAAAGTTGGTTCATAATATTCCCAATACTGACTTGGAAGGAAAAAAGAATAAGAGAGAAAACACCAGCCACCCAGGATCTCTCCTTGGTAACTTGATCTTGGATTTGGAAAATAGAACTAATTCTGAACCAGTTTTCAGTCCATGATAAGGAATACACATTTTCAGCTTCATGAACTCACTTTCTGATTATCAAGTTATGTAAGCACTTTATAGTGTCAGGAATTTGGAAAAGAAAGCAGTTATTCTTAATCCTACCACCATAATACAATTGTTAATGCCTTTGTAAATCCCAGTTAAGCTCTTTTCAGATTTGTTGTATGATTGTAATCAGAGCATGAATGCTACTTTGTATCATACATATTTCTGTGGCACTGTTGTCATACTTTTTTTCATGTTTAAGTTTTATTTTTATCAAAGATATACTTCAGAATCAAATAGTTATACCACCAGCCCATCTACCCCTCACCCTCCTTTCCTCCTTCCCACAGGCAATCACTTTCACCATTTTTGTCTGATCTTTTGGCTGTTTCTCTCCTCTCTATATACAACATGTTTGTGTTGCTACTTCATGTTGTCATTTTGGAAAAGGATAATATAGCTCTCTTTTATTACCCCTACCTCTTCACTAACCCTTCTCTACACTGCTGTCCCCCTAGTGGAAATGTATCATTATTTTTTACCTTATTATGTCATCATGACTATTCACAACTGTGCATGCATTGTGTTCTAAGTTGCTTCAGTCATGTCTGTCCCTTTGCAACCCCATGAACTATAGCCGGCCAGCCTCCTCTGTCCATGGGATTCTCCAGGCAAGAATACTGAAGTGGATTATCATGCCCTCCTGCAGGGGATCTTCCTGACCCAGGGATCAAACGTGCATCCCTTATGTCTCTTGCATTGGAGGCGGGTTCTTTACCACTAGCACCACCTGGGAAGCTCCATTCACAACTGTGCCTTATTGTAAAATCTCATTACCTTTCCTTGTATTTTCCCCCCCAAATAACTGATGTTCTGTTCTTTTTTGTTTACTTAGTTGTGTAATACTTCTTACTAATTGAATATCGAGCTGTTCACCCTGTGTAATTTGTTCAGATACATCAGACATTGCATCACTGTCATCATCTGAATTATCTCTCCCCTGAACCTTCTGACCTGACTCAGTCTGCCCTCTAAGCCTGGTGCACAGCTGTCATACTGAGAACTTCCTTCACCTTTGTTTCTGATAGTGGCTCCCCTGCTTCATAGTTCTCAAATCTTCCTCTTCAAGGGATTGTTCCCTTGTTTTTGTGGCGCACATCCTCTGGTATCTTTTTGAGAAAAAAGACTTGTAGAGAGCATTTTTTTTTTTTGAGGTCATGCATGTCTGAAAATATCTTTATGCTAAGTTCACTCACAAGTAATAGTTTGCCAGGATGTAAGATTTTATTTTGGGAATAGTTTTCTTTAGGTTTCTAAAGGCTTTATTCCACTGTTTCAGGCTCCCCAGGTTTTGTTGAGAAGTTCAAAGTCATTCTGCTTCCTGATCCTTTACATGCTACCTGTTTGTTTTCCCTATATGAAAGTTTAAAGATCTTCACTTTCTTCTTATAAAATACACTGGAGTGGGTCTTATTTTATCCATTCTCCAGGCAAGAATACTTGAGTGGGTTGCCATGCCCTCCTCCAGGGGATATTCCCAACCTAGGGATCAAACCCAGGTCTCCCGCATTGCAGGCAGATTCTTTACCATCTGAGCCACCAGGGAAGCTCAAGAATACTGGAGTGGGTAAGCCTATCCCTTCTCCAGGGGATCTTCCTGACCCAGGAATCGAACCAGGGTCTCCTCCATTGCAGGCGGATTCTTTACCAGCTGAGCTACCAGCTGGTAGGTGTGTGTGTGTGTGTGTGTGTGTGTGTGTGTGTGTGTGTGTGTATTTATATATATAGTATATTCAATGGATCTTTTCAGTCTGCACACTCATGAGTTTCAGATCTAGGAAATTTTCTTTTTTCCTTTGTTTTTTGACCTGGGACATTTTCTTTTTTTATTGAAGTACAGTTGATTTTTTGTTGTTGTTTAGTCTCTAAGACGTATCTGATTCTTCTGCAACCCCAGGGACTGTAGCCCACCAGGCTCCTCTGTCCATGGGATTTCCCAGGCAAGAATACTGGAGTGGGTTTGTTTGCCAATGCAGGAGATATGAGTTTGATCCCTGGGTCAGAAAAATTCCCTGGAGATGGAAATGGCAACCAACTCCAGCATGTTCACATATACACCACATCTTGTTTATTCATTCATCTGTCAGTGAACACTTTGGTTGCTTCCATGTGTTGGCTATTGGAAATAGTGCTGCTATGAACATTGGGGTACACGTGTCTTTTTAAATTATGGGTTTCTTCTTTTCCAGATATATGCCAGGAGTTGGATTGCTGGATCATGTGGTAACTCTAGTTTTAGTTTTTCAAGGAGCCTCCATACTGTTTGCCATAGTAGCTGTACCATTTTACATTTCTACCAACAGTGTAGGAGAGTTTCATTTCTAGGACTATTTTTGATGACTTCTTTGCCTCTATTTTCTCTTTTCTCTCTGTATTTCTTCATTTGAAAATCAAAACTTCTGGACTGGCCTTCTATGTTTCTCTTATTTTCTCTGTCTCCCATCTCTTTGTTTCTTTTTTTGATTAATTAATTAATTTTAATTGGAGAATGAATACTTTACAATATTGTGATGGCTTTTGCCATATGTCAGCGTGAATCAGCCACAGGTATACTTGTGTCCCACCACCATCCTGAACCCCCCTCCCACTTCCCTCCCTACCCTATCCCTCTGGGTTGTCTCAGAGCACCGGCCTGCTTCATGGGTGCTTCATGCCTTTTGGGTGCCCTGCTTCATGCATCAAACTTGCACTGGTCATCTATTTTACATATGGTAATGTACATGTTGCAATGGTATTCTGTCAAATCATCCCACCCTCTCCTCCCACTGAGTCCAAAAGTCTGTTCTTTATATCTGTGTCTCCTTTGCTGCCCTGTGTGTAGGATCACTGGTACCATGTTTCTAAATTCCATGTGTATGTATTAATATACAGTATTTGTCTTTTTCTTTCTGACTTACTTCACTCTGTATAATAGGCTGCAGGTTCATCCACCTCATTAGAACTGACTCAAATGTGTTCCTTTTTATAGCTGAGTAATATTCCATTGTGTATATGTACCACAACTTTCTTATCCATTCATCTGCCAATGGACATTCCATGCCCTAGCTATTGTAAATAGTGCTTCAGTGAATATTGGGGTACATGTGTGTCTTTCAATTCTGGCTTCTTCAGGGTGTATGCCCAGCAGTGGGATTGCTAGGTCATATGGCAGTTCTATTCCTAGTTTTTTGAGGAATATCCACATGTTCTCCATAGTGGCTGTACAAGTTTACATTCTTACCAACAGTATAAGGGGGTTCCCTGTTCTCCACACCCTCTCCAGTAGTTATTGTTTGTAGACTTTTTGATGAATGCCATTCTGATCAGCATAAGATGATACCTCATTGTGGTTTTGATTTGCATTTCTCTAATAATGAGCAGTGTTGAGCATCTTTTCATGTTTTTATTATCCATCTGTATGTCTTTGGAGAAATGTCTGTTTGGTCTCTTGCTCTCTCTTTAATTGGGTTGTTTGTCTTTCTGGTATTGAGCTGCTTGTATATTTTAGAGATTAATTCTCTGTCAGTTTCATTGGCTATTATTTTCTCCTATTCTGAGGGCTATCTTTTCACCTTTCTTACAGTTTCCTTTGTTGTTCAAAAGCTTTTAATTAGGTCCCATTTGTTTATTTTTGTTTTTATTTCTATTACTCTGGGAGGTGGGTCATAGCAGATCCTGCTGTGATTTATGTCATAGTGTGTTCTGCCTATGTTTTCCTCTGAGTTTTACATCTGGTTTCTGGTCTTATATTTAGATCTTTAATCCATTTTGAGTTTATTTTTGTGTGTGGTGTTAGAAAGTGTTCTAGTTTCAATCTTTTACACATAGTTGACCAGTTTTCCCAGCACCACTTGTTGAAGAAACTGTCTGTTGTCCATTGGATATTTTTGCCTCCTTTGTCAAAGATAAGGTGTCCATAGGTGCGTGGATTTAATCTGGACTCTCTATTTTGTTCCACTGATCTGTATTTCTGTCTTTATGCCAGTTCCATCCTATCTTGATGACTATGGCTTTGTAGTGTACTATGAAGTCAGGAAGGAAGTTCTTCCAGTTCCATTCTTCTTTCTCAATTGCTTTAGCTATTCAGAGTCTTTTGTGTTTCCATACAAATTGTGAAATTATTTGTTCTAGTTCTGTGAACAATACCATTGGTAATTTGATAATGATTGCATGGAATCTATAGATTGCTTTGGGTAGTTCACTCATTTTTACTATATTAATTCTTCCAATCCAAGAACATGTTGTATTTCTCCATCTACTTGTGTCATCTTTGATTTTTTTCATCAGTGTTTTATAGTTTTCTGTATACAGGTCTTTTGTTTCTTTAGGTAAATTTATTCCTAAGTATTTTATTCTTTTCATTATAATGGTGAATAGAATTTTTTCCTTAATTTCTCTATCGATTTTTCATTGTTAGTGTATAGGAATGCAAGAGATTTCTTTTTTTTTAATATTAATTTATTTTTTTTAATTGGAGGCTAATTAATTTCCAATATTGTAGTGGTTTTTGCCATACATTGACATGAATCAGCCATGGTTGTACATGTGTTACCCATCTTGAACGCCCCTCCCACCCCCCTCCCCATCCCATCCCTCAGGGTCATCCCAGTGCACCAGCCCTGAGCACCCTGTCCCATGCATTGAATCTGGACTGGTGATCTGCTTCACGTATGATAATATACATGTTTCAATGCTATTCTCTTAAATCCTCCCACCCTTGCCTTCTCCCACAGAGTCCAAAGACTGTTATTTACATCTGTGTCTCTTTTGCTGTCTCACATATAGGGTCATCATTACCATCTTTCTAAATTCCATATATATGCATTAGTATACTGTATTAGTGTTTTTCTTTCTGACTTACTTCACTCTGTATAATAGGCTCCAGTTTCATATACCTCATTAGAACTGATTCAAATGCATTCTTTTTAATGGTTGAGTAATATTCCATTGTGTATATGTATCACAGCTTTCTTATCCATTTGTCTGCCAATGGACATCTAGGTTGCTTCCATGTCCTGGCTATTATAAACAGTGCTGCGATGAACATTGGGGTACACGTGTCTCTTTCAATTCTGGTTTCCTCTGTGTGTATGCCCAGCAGTGGGATTGCTGGGTCGTATGGCAGTTCTATTCCCAGTTTTTTAAGGAATCTCCACACTCTTCTCCATAGTGGCTGTACTAGTTTGCATTCCCACCAACAGTGTAAGAGGGTTCCCTTTTCTCCACACCCTCTCCAGCATTTATTTCTTGTAGACTTTTGCATAGCAGCCATTCTGACTGGCGTGAAATGGTACCTCATTGTGCTTTTGATTTGCATTTCTCTGATAATGAGTGATGTTGAACATCTTTTCATGTGTTTGTTAGCCATCTGTATGTCTTCTTTGGAGAAATGTCTGTTTAGTTCTTTGGCCTGTTTTTTGATTGGGTCATTTATTTTTCTGGAATTGAGCTGCGTGAGCTGCTTGTATATTTTTGAGATTAATTCTTTGTCAGTTGCTTCATTTGCTATTATTTTCTCCCATTCTGAAGTCTGTCTTTTCACCTTGCTTATAGTTTCCTTCATTGTGCAAAAGCTTTTAAGTTTAATTAGGTCCCATTTGTTTATTTTTGCTTTTATTTCCCTTACTCTGGGAGGTGGGTCATAGACGATCCTGTTGTGATTTATGTTGGAGAGTGTTTTGCCTATGTTTTCCTCTAGGAGTTTTATAGTTTCTGGTCTTATGTTTAGATCTTTAATCCATTTTGAGTTTATTTTTGTGTATGGTGTTAGAAAGTATTCTGCTGCTGCTGCTGCTAAGTCGCTGCAGTCGTGTCTGACTCTGTTTGACCCCATAGACGACAGCCCTCCAGGCTCTTCTGTCCCTAGGATTCTCCAGGGAAGAATACCAGAGTGGGTTGCCATTTCCTCCTTCAATGCATGCATGCATGCTAAGTTGCTTCAGTCATGTCCGACCCTGTGCGACCTTATGGACAGCAGCCCACCAGGCTTCTCCGTCCACAGGATTCTCTAGGCAAGAATACTGGAGTGGGTTGCCATTTCCTTCTCCAAGAAAGTGTTCTAGTTTCATTCTTTTACAAGTGATTGACCAGTTTTCCCAGCACCAAGTGTTAAAGAGATTGTCTTTTCTCCATTGTATATTCTTGCCTCCTTTGTCAAAGATAAGGTGTCCATAGGTACATGGATTTGTCTCTGGGCTTTCTATTTTGTTCCATTGATCTATATTTCTGTCTTTGTGCCAGCACCATACTGTCTTGATGACTGTGGCTTTGTAGTAGAGCCTGAAGTCAGGCAGGTTGATTGCTCCAGTTCCATTCGTCTTTCTCAAGATTGCTTTGGCTATTCAAGGTTTTTTGTATTTCCATACAAATTGTGAAATTATTTGTTCTACTTCTCTGAAAAATACTGTTGGTAGCTTGATAGGGATTGCATTGAATCTATAGATTGCTTTGGGTAGTATACTCATTTTCACTATATTGATTCTTCTGATCCATGAACATGGTATATTTCTCCATCTATTTGTGTCCTCTTTGATTTCTTTCATCAGTGTTTTATAGTTTTCTACATATAGGTCTTTTGTTTCTTTAGGTAGATTTATTCCTAAGTATTTTATTCTTTTCGTTGCAGTGGTGAATGGAATTGTTTCCTTAATTTCTCTTTCTGTTTTCTCATTGTTAGTGTATAGGAATGGAGAAGGAAATGACAACCCACTCCAGTACTCTTGCTTAGAAAATTCCATGGATGGAGGAGCCTGGTGGGCTACAGTCTATGGGGTCGCAAAGAGTCAGACACGACTGAGCGACTTCACTCACTCACTCACTCAGTGTATAGGAATGCAAGGGATTTCTTTGTATTGATTTTATATCCTGAAACTTTACTGTATTCATTGATTAGGTGTAGTAATTTTCTGGTGGCATCTTTAAGGTTTTCTATGTAGAGCATCATATCATCTGCAAACAGTGAGAGTTTTACTTCTTCTTTTCCAGTCTGGATTCCTTTCATTTCTTTTTCTTCTCTGGTTACTGTGGCTGGGACTTCCAAAACTATATTGAATAGTAGTGGTGAGAATGGCCATCCTTGTCTTGTTCCTTTGAAATAAGGAAATGTTTTCAGTTTTTCACCACGAGGATAATCTTTGCTGTGGGTTTGTCATATATGGCTTTTATTCAGCTCAGTTCAGTCTCTCAGTCATGTCTGACTCTTTGTGACCCCATGGACTGCAGCCTGCCAGGCTTCTGTGTCCATCAACAACTCCTGGAGCTTACTCAAAGTGATATCCATCAAATCGGTGATGCCATCCAACAATCTCCTCCTCTGTAATCCCCTTCTCCTCTCACCTTAAACCTTTCCCAGAATCAGGGTCTTTTCCAGTGAGTCAGTTCGTCGCATTAGGTGGCCAAAGTATCGGAGTTTCAGCTTCAGCATCGGTCCTTCCAATGAACACCCAGTACTGATCTCCTTTAGGATGGACTGGTTGGATCTCCTTGCAGGCCAAGGGACTCTCAAGAGTCTTCTCCAACACCATAGTTCAAAAGCATCAATTCTTCAGCTCTCAGCTTTCTTCACAGTCCAACTCTCACATCCATACATGTCTACTGGAAAAACAATAACTTTGACTAGATGCATCTTTGTCGGCAAAGTAATGTCTCTGCTTTTTAATATGCTGTCTACGTAGGTCATAACTTTCCTTCCAAGGAGCAACTGTCCTTTAATTTCATGGCTGCAGCCACCATCTGCAGTGATTTTGGAGCCCAGAAAAATAGTCTATCACTCTTTCCACTGTTTCCCCATCTATTTGCCATGAAGTGATGGGACCGGATGCCATGATCTTAGTTTTCTGAATG
The DNA here is from genome assembly GCF_054371585.1 of Giraffa tippelskirchi. Lineage (NCBI taxonomy): Eukaryota > Metazoa > Chordata > Mammalia > Artiodactyla > Giraffidae > Giraffa > Giraffa tippelskirchi. Next base: position 163,802,964 of record NC_137275.1, read on the forward strand.
TTTAGTTTTAAGCCAACTTTTTGGCTCTCCTCTTTCACTTTTATCAAGAGGCTCTTTAGTTCTTCTTCACTTTCTGCCATAATGGTGGTGTCATCTGCATATCTGAGGTTATTGATATTTCTCCCGGAATCTTAATTCCAGCTTGTGCTTCATCCAGCCCAGCATTTCTCATGATGTACTCTGCATATAAGTTAAATAAGCAGGGTGATTTGGAACTCCTTTCCCGATTTGAAACCAGTCTGTTGTTCCATGTCCAATTCTAACTGTTTCTTCTTGACCTGCATACAGATTTCTCAGGAGGCAGGTCAGGTGGTCTGGTATTCCCATCTCTTTCAGAATTTTCCAGTTTGTTGTGATCCACACAGTCAAAGGCTTTGGTGTAGTCAGTAAAGCAGAAGATGTTTTTCTGGAACTCTCTTGCTTTTTTGATGATCCAGCGGATGTTGGCAATTTGATCTCTGGTTCCTCTGCCTTTTCTAAATCCAGCTTGAACATCTGGAAGTTCATGGTTCATTTAATGTTGAAGCCTGGCTTGGGGAATTTTGAGCATTACTTTGCTAGCATGTGAGATGAGTGCAATTGTGTGGTAGTTTGAGCATTCTTTGGCATTGCCTTTCTTTGGGTTTGGAATGAAAACTGACCTTTCCACAGGCCACAATTCTGTGGCCACTACTGACTTTTCCAAATTTGCTGGCATATTGAGTACAGCACTTTAACAGGATCATCTTTTAGGATTTGAAATAGCATTTGAAATGGCTTTTATTATGTTCAGGTATGTTCCTTCTATGCCTACTTTCTGGAGAGTTTTTGTCATAAATGGGTGTTGAATTTTGTCAAAGGCTTTCTCTGCATCTATTGAAATAATCATATGATGTTTAATCTTTCAGTTTGTTCATCTGGTGTATCACATTGATTGATTTTTGTCTATTGAAGAATCCTTTCATCCCTGGAATAAAGCCCACTTGAATCATGATGTATGATCTTTTTAATATGTTGTTGGATTCTGTTTGCTACAATTTTGTTGAGGATTTTTGCATCTATGTTCATCAGTGATATTGGCCTGCAGTCTTCTTTTTTTATGGCATCTTTTTCTGGTTTTGGTATCACGGTGATGGTGGCCTCAATAGAAGGAGTTTGGGAGTTTTCCTTCCTCTGCAATTTTCTGTAAGAGTTTGAGTAGAATTGATGTTAGCTCTTCTCTAAATTTTTGGTAGAATTCACCTGTGAAGCCATCTGGTCCTGGGCTTTGGGAGATTTTTGATTAGTTTTGATTTCCATGCTTGTGATTGGTCTGTTCAAATTTTCTATTTCTTCCTGGTTCAGTTTTGGAAGGTTACACTTTTCTAAAAATTTGTCCATTTGTTCCAAGTTGTCCATTTTTTGGCATATAGTTGCTCATAATAGTATCTTACAATCATTTGTATTTCTGTGTTGTCTGTTGTAATTTCTACACTTTCATCTCTAATTTTATTGATTTGAGTCTTCTCCATTTTTTTCTTGATGAGTCTTGCTAACAGTTTGTCTATTTTGTTTATGCTCTGAAAGAACCAGCTGTTAGTTTTATTGGTCTTTGCTACATAGTCTCTTTCATTTCTCTTTCAGGTATTTCTGCTCTGATTTTTATGATTTCTTTCCTTCTACTAACTTTGGGAGTTTTTTGTTCTTTTTCTAGTTGCTTTAGGTGTAAAATTAGGTTGTTTATTTGATGTTTCTCTTGTTTCTTGAGGAAGGCTTGTATGGGTATGAACTTCCCTCTTAGCACTGCTTTTACTGAATCCCATAGGTTTTGGGTTGTCATGCTTTCATTATCATTTGTGTCTATGCATATTTTGATTTCTTCAATGATCTGTTGGTTATTCAGAAGTGTGTTTTTCAGCCTCCAAATGTTTGTGTTTTTTATAGTTTTTTTCCTGTGGTTGATATCTAATCTTACAGCATTGTGATCAGGAAAGATGCTTGAAATGATTTCAATTATTTTAAATTTACCATGGCTAGATTTGTGGCCCAGAATGTGATCTATCCTGGAGAATATTCCATGTACACTTGAAAAAAGGTGAAATCCATTGCTTTGGGATGAAATGTCCTATAGATATCAATTAGGTCTAACTAGTCCAATGTATCATTTAAAGCTGTGTTTCCTTGTTAATTTTCTGTCTGGATGATACGTTCATTGGTGTGAGTGTAGTATTAAAGTCCCCTATTATTAATTGTGTTACTGTCAATTTCCCCTTTAACAGTTGTTGCCATTTGCCTTATGTATTGAAGTGTTCCTATGTTGGGTGCATATATTTTATAATTATTGTATCTTCTTCTTGGATTGATCCCTTGATCTCTTATAATGGTCTTTATTTTAAAGTGTATTTTATCTGATATGAGTATTGCTACTCCTGCTTTCTTTTGGTCTCTATATGCATGAAATATCTTTTTCTAGCCCTTCACTTTCAGTCTGTATGTGTTGCTAGGTTTGAGGTGGGCTTCTTGTAGACAGCATATATTGGGATGTTGTTTTTGTATCCGTTCTGCCAGTCTTTGTCTTTTGGTTGGAGCATTTAGCCTATTTACATTCAAGGTAATTATTGATGAGTATGATCCTGTTACCATTTACCATATTATTTTGGGTTAGTTTTTATAAACCTTTTCTGTTTAGAGAAGATCCTTTAACATTTGTTGAAGAGCTAGTTTGGTGGTGCTGAATTCTCTCAGCTTTTGCTTGTCTGTAAAGCTTTTGATTTCTCCACTGAATCTGAATGAGATCCTTGCTGGGCAGAGTAATCTTGATTGTAGGTTTTTCCCTTTCATCAGTTTAAGTATATCCTGCCATTCCCTTCTGGCCTCCAGTTTCTGTTGAAAGATCAGCTGTTATCCTTATGGGGATCCCAGTGTATGTTGTTTGTTGCTTTTCCCTTGCTGCTTTTAATATTTGCTCTTTGTGTTTAATTTTTGTTAGTTTGATTAATATGTGTCTTAGCATGTTTCCCCTTGGGTTTCATTGTTTCTGGGCTCTGCTTTTATGTGTGAGAGTTCCTCAAATTTTTATCCAACCCTGTTATTGAGTCATTTCTACTATTATATTTTTGCTTTCCTAGACCTCTTTCTTGTCTTTATTATTTTTAAAGTATCATATTTTTTATTTCATAGTTACAGTTACTTCTCTGAGGATATGAAAGATAGTTAATATGGATATCTTGGCATTTTCTTCTCCCTGCATAACCTCAGCTTCCCTCTAATTAGTTTTTTGTGTATTTTCCAACTCTGTCTTTAAAATAGTGACTTTTCTCAGGCTTACAGTAGTCTTTGTTTGTCTCTTCATACTTAAAAGGGTACCACTACAAACCTATAGAAACAGAAAGTTGATTAGTAGTCACCTAGTGCTGAGGAATTAGAGGGTGTCCTGCTCATAAATAGAATTTTCTTTTTGGGGTTTCTCACTAAAATTGGTTGTGGTGATAGTTGCACAACTCTAAATATACTAAAAACATTGCATTGTACACTTTAGATGTATTAATTGTATGGGTTAATTGTATAATACCACAATTAAACCATTTCAGACAACTAGTGGGATGCTAGCAAGATAATTAAAAGCTCCATGTATGTGGCTGGTGATTATCATCTGTGGGTTTTACTGTACGGTGATCTGGCTGGGGTATCTTTGTCTTCCTAGTTGATTAGGTTCCCCAGGAAAGACTCTATCAATCTCTCCAGGCTGAAAAATAAAAGCTAGATACCAGCATTCTGGAACTAGACTGAGGTAAGAAGGCTGGTTCTGAATCCAGAAAGCTAATGCCCACCTAATCTTCTCATTTCCAGGCCTCTTAGCCTTCCATGGTACTTGTTGGACCCCAGTCCTGAGACCTTCTCTTCTATTCACTGTAGAGAATGAATCTCCATCTGTCTGTATGTGTGTGTGTATGTGCACACGCATGCACCAAGATTGAGAAAGGGCAATTGTCCCATGATATGGAGGGGGAGAGATGCTCTGCCTGCTTCTTAATCATACTTGCAGCCAAATGTTCTGATCTTAGCTGCCCCCCACCACATACTTGGCTTTGTTGTTTTTGTTTAGTCACTCAGTCATGTCCAACTCTTTGTAACCCCTAAACTGCAGCACACCAGGCTTCCCTGTCTTTCACTATCTCCCGAGTTTGTGCAGACTTACGTGCATCGAGTCGATGATGCCATCCAACCATCTCATCTTCTGTTGCCGCTTTTTCCTCCTGCCCTCAATCTTTCTCAGCATTGGGGTCTTTTCCAGTGAATCAGCTGTTTGCATCAGGTGCAGTATTGGAGCTTCAGCTTCAGTATCAGTCCTTCCAATGAATATTCTGGGTTGATTTCATTTAAGATTGATTGGTTTGATCTCCTTTCTGTCCAAGGGACTCTCAAGAGTCTTCTCTATCACCACAGTTTGAAAGCATCAATTCTTTGGCACTCAGCCTACTTTATGGTCCAATTCTCACATCTGTACATGACTACTGGAAAAACCATAGCTTTGACTATATGTACCTTTGTCAGCAAAGTGATACTTGCCTTAAATACCCCAAGAATCATTTATTTTGGTTCAGTCATTACAGAGTTGACATTCCCCTTCTCAGAGAGCTTTACTATGAAAGCAGTTGGAGCTTTCATTATACAGTCTTTGCCTAAAACTCTGCATTTCAGGCATATTACTGGAGTTCAGTCACACAGCTGTTACAGTTCAGACTTCAGTTCCTTAGGCTGCACGCTTTCCATCATGGGTGTTCAGTAATTGGTGGTGGTAATTTTCAGGTGCTTTCTTCCTGTTCTGACAGTAGCTTTCAGTGCATCAAGTTCTTCAAGCTAAATTAAATTAAAACATGAGATTTGATCCCCAAGGGAAAAAGAACTTAAATAAAAATATATTTTCTGTTCCTTGGCTCCTGGCAGTTGGTAGAGCTACTTATTTTTCCCCATCTCACTTGTTTTTCAGCTCAGTGTGTCTGAGCACCTGCTATTCATATCAGAAGGAAATGAAATAAGTCACATTTTTCTTTCCCAGGGGCAGTCTTGAAACTTCCTTCTCTTTTGCCAGTAAGCCATCATTCTTCTTTGAGATTGCTTTTATATTCAGGCACGTCCAAGATTTCCTTGACTTGTTTATTTTGAACTGTGAATCTGATAGACACTTAGAAATGCATGTGGTTGCACCCTCACCTGTAGAGGCACTTTACATGAACACAGTGGACTAAATGTCTCTTAAGGGTTTGCCAAGGGATGATTGTGATCCCATTAAGAGAAGTGAAGGTCCTAAGGGAAGTGCAGAGCTAATATTTATTCATCATGAGTGACAGCCGATCTTTGCTATCTCAAAAGAGGGGCATGTATTAATACAGTAACTTGGGATAAATTGGCATCTTGGGTCTGTGGTTGTCTTGCTTTGAAGGATGCTCTCTTGGATCCCAACTCCCCACACAGTCCAGGAAGCTGATGGTGCTGGCATGTGGAAGCCAACTGAGAGCTCTTCTTCCCAAGGTGGAGCCGGAAACCCAGCCTAGAAGTTACAAAGAGATGATTGTTCTGTAGAATGAAGAGTTTAATAGTGTGGCTAAAGAAGAAATAGCCTGCCTCAGAAAATGCTGAGCCTTTCAGTGAAGCTGAATGAACAACCATCTGGGAGAGGTGCTGGGGAGGGGAGAGAAACATCACATGGCATTTTTAGTTAGAATGCCTTTCGGTTTCCTTCTAACCTTGCAGTTCTGGGTTTCTCTTAAGGTAACTCCCAAGAGAAGAATGCTTGATTTCAACCAATACAGAGCCTCGTGAGAGGAAATCTAACCCTTCTTTGCCCTTTCTTATGAACAGAGCGAAACCAAACCAGCAAGAATGTGGCCTTAAATAGACCTGAGGCTTACACTGCCCACGCTTGGCACAGCAGGCTTCCTTTGAGGAAACTGTAAGATTATATGGCCATAATTTCCAGTCTGAAGGGTAAGCTAGCATAGAGACTTTTGAATTAGAATGACACTCTGCCATTCACCAGTTCTATGACTTAACCTCCCAGGCCTCAATCTCTGTAACAAGAGAATAATATCTTCCTACAAGATAATTATGAGGAGAAGATGAGAAAATATGTATGACTATCTAGTGCCTAGAATCTAACGTATTCTCAAATATCCAGTTTTTTAGTAAGATAGCCCTTCAGACATTTTTATAGACATACTGCATGCTCAGGACTATGCCCAACTAGCATAATTAGAGGACACCTGAGTCCCCAAGGATAAATTATTCCATATTCTGTCCACATTACTGCAGGACCTCCAACCAGGAAACTGGTTCCAACCTGTGATAACCAGTGAACTGCTTCTAACTGGTGATAACTAGTAGGCTGGTTCCAGTGACTGTGAAGATGTGATTTAATTTGAAAGTACAAGACGAAGTACAAAGGAGAAGAGGGTCTCTCAGGAGGCTGAAGTTCCAGTACAGTTTACTTCACCACCTCTGATGAACAGCCTAGTTCTGAAAGACCTAGCCTCTCAGTGTGAATTAATACCAGTCATGCACTGGGAATGATTTAAGGAAACTAACCTTCTGAACCCCTGTACAATGTTTGTCCCATAAATGAATGATGAAGTATTGAGGTCAGTCTTAACCATTTGAATTAACTGTAAAGTGATACTAGAACTCAATGTTTACTGAGGATTAAAAGATTCAGCCTAGTCTCTCAGTGGTTCCATATATAAGCCATCCAAAAATACAGATGCCTATCCTTCCCTATTAAAATAGAAAAAGTAATCGGTGTTCAAAGAGCAAAACAATGGGGACATGTCAAAGGGCATGGGAGCCAACTGAAAGAAATCTCAATGGGTAAAACTGGAACAGTTCAAGCAATAAAATAACACAGTATTGAATTATAAGTCAAAGAATAAATAAATATACAAGTCCATACTGATATTACTATATGCTGTGCTCAGTCGCAGCTGGCTCTTTGTGACCCCATGGACTGTAGCCCACCTGACTCCTCTGCCCATGAAATTCTTTAGGCAAGAATACAGGAGTGGGTTGCCATTTCCTTCTCCAGAGATTACTATATGACTGAATAAATAAGTAAATGTGGGAGAAGAAACAAATCTCCCATCTGAAGAATTTCAAATAATTTACGTAGCTACTCTGCCCTCAAAGAGGTAGACCATAACTCCCCATACCTTACATGCAGGCTATAGCCAGTGGCTTGCTTCCAAAGAACACAAGATGGGAAGGGAAGTCAGGGTAACTTTACAGTGGAGCAATCTGATAGCCACCACCTTGACCAGGTTATCAAGGTTGACGTCATAGTGATCACTCATGTTAATAATACTGTATACCCTTGATATGATGTGATGAGAATGGTACTTTACCTCTATGATATTCCTCCCAAAATACTAATAATGAGAAAAACATCAGCCAAACCAAAAATAGTGGAACATTCTACAAAATATCTAATAAATACTCCTGAAAATCATCAAGGTCTTCAAAAATAAGAAAAGTTTTAAGAAACCATCACAGTCTCTAGGAATCCAGGGAAATATGATGACTAAATGTAATGTGATAGCCTGATGGGGACCCTGGAACAGAAAAAGAGCATTAGGGAAAACCTACAAAATACAAATATAGTGCGAAGTTTCATTTTCTTTTTTTAAAAATGATTGGCATTTATTCCCTCAAAGTGACATCACCAAAATCTACACAACAATCATACACTATCATATTGAATGGTGTTTTTAAATTTGATTTGTTTATTTTTGTCTGTGCAGGATCTTCATTGCTACATGGGCTTTTCTCTAGTTATGGAGAGTGGGCGCTACTCTCTAGTTGCACTGCATGTGCTTCTCACTGCCGTGGCTTCTCTTGTTGCAGAGCATAGGCTCTAGGTCATGGGCTTCAGTAGTTGCAGCACATGAGCTCAATAGTTGCAGCTCCCAGGCTCTAGAGCACAGACTCAATAGTTGTGACACATGCGCTTAGGTGCTCCGAGACGTGGTATCTTCCCAGATGAGGGGTTGAACCTGTGTCTCCTGCATTGGCAGGTGGATTCTTTACCACTGAGCCACTAGGGAAGCCCCGAGGATCATCTTTTAAAACTACCTCTGAGGCTTTACTTGAAATTGCTAAGCTAAGTCACCTCAGTCGTGTCCAACTCTGTGCGACCCCATTGACGGCAGCCCACCAGGCTCTGCCATCTCTGGGATTCTCCAGGCAAGAACACTGGAGTGGGTTGCCATTTCCTTCTCCAATGCATGAAAGTGAAAAGTGAAAGTGAAGTCGCTCAGTCGCGTCCGACTCTTAGCGACCCCATGGACTGCAGCCTACCAGGCTCCTCCATCCATGGGATTTTCCAGGCAAGAGTACTGGAGTGGGGTGCCATTGCCTTCTCCTACTTGAAATTAGGTGTATTCAATATATGTGTTATACACACAGGGACACAAGTAACCTGTTGAGTAGTATAGGACTTTTTGTAGCCAGGCTTAACCATGATTAATGTATTACATAGATTATATTTTAATCTACCATGGAACCTTGACCCATACAAGGCTGCTGTGGATAACTCTGGCCCGTATAGCTCAAATTTGCCAGTTTCCAAAATTTGGGGTTGGATCAAAAAAGTTTTCCATGTGTATGTGTCCAGGGTAAGGAAAAGTTTCTTGCTTATATTTAGCTGCCTGTATTGGACATACAGACAACCATAATTTCTTTATGTCCCAAATATAGAAAACCAGGCTGTGTCTCTCCTATGGAAAGGTTCGTGTAGTCAGACTATGTCCCATTCACTCCAGGCTTAGGAACTTTACTCAGAGATTGTTGACTTTGCAACACTTGCATCATCATTACTCTAATGCACTCTTTTTACATCAACTCCAGCCCTTTCCACTGTGAAGAAGATGAAAATCAAAGCAAAAAGGCATATGATTTATTTGAAAAGGCTAGTATGCACACTATTGGTTTTTATATTTTAATGTCATTGCTCAAAACCAATCAACCCATCTCTTCCTGAGAAGATGTTAATATTTCCTATGAATTCATATGCTGTTTGCATTGATTTCATTTTCATAACTGTACCTGGATAAATGTATGGAAGTTGGTCCAAGTTTAGGATGAATCAAATGCAGTGTAGAAATAAACTACTTCCTCACATATTGTAGGTAGTCTTTTTCACATAGATCTGTATGCCACTTAATAAACTATCTCTCCTATGATACTATATAGTTCCTTGATGCCCCAACTGAAGAATTTTCTATCAGCATCCTTATTTGGGGGTGACAGTAGTACAGAAAATACATTGCTATAGAAGAACAGATCACCATAGGACTGTATTCTCAAATATTATGGTGCATGTAACAATGCTGGAAATAATACTCTGATAGGGTTCTTTGCTTGCAAGCATGAGAAGCTGGCATTGCAAAAGAAAGGGAAATCTGGCATTGCATTGGGAAAATAGCAATTAGTTTACATAATATAAAGAAAAGGCTAAACTGTCCAGCCAAGGGAAGAACACGAAATGTAACAGTTCAGAGGATTCATTCTTACATCGAGCAATATTTAATATTTACTGAGCGTCTGTGACATCGCAGGCACTGTGTCCAGGGTGAGGATAGAACAGTGTGTGGAAACTGTCATGCTTGTACTTCCACTGAGCTTATTTTCAGAGGATATCAAACCTAAAGACAGCTTCACATTTGGCTGCTTCTGGTATTATTACTGAGCTCCTCTAGTCTTCATCGATTATTCATCACACTGTCCAAGATTCAGGTCCCTAACAGTGTCCAGTGAGCATAGGTGAGTCAAAGGCCCCCTTCACGGGGTGAGGTGCTGTCATGGGCATTCCCCATAGGACCACATGGAATGAGGGGAGGCTAAGTGGGATGATCTTACCAGCAGTGGAAGGGTGTGCTGGGTGGGCCAAAAAAAAAAAAGAAGTCACTATATTTAATATTATGAAGAAAGGAATGAGGAGACTCAGATCTGGCTTAGAATTCTGGCTAGAGCCACTTATAACTAAATAAAATATAATGTAGGCTGTGTTTTCATAACCTCTCTAAAAGTCCCTTTTTCATCTGTATAAAGTAGGAATAATAATCCCTACCTGATATTAATAGAATTGTGTTTGTTGTTATTGTTTTTCTCAGATGCCCTCTCCAGGCCCTTTGCAATCACTACCCCTCTTCTCCTTCCCAAATGCCTCCACCCTCCAGACTTCTAACACTGTATATTAATTTCGCCTGATTTTGAACATTCTATAAACAGAATCATACTGTATACTCTTGTATCTAGCTCCATATTATGTTTGTGGGTCTCATCCATGTTGTGTGGTGTGGCTATATTTATTGATTCTCTTTGCTAAATAGTATCCACTGTATACCAATATTTCTTTATTCATTCTATTGATAATGGACATTTGTGTTGATTTTGGTTTAGGGCTACTATATAAAGCTTCTAAAGGTATCCTGTGAATGAGTTTCTATGGGGTGTGTACCTAGGGTTGGAATTGCTGGGTCAGTGAGTCTGCTTTTCTTCATAGTAGTTTTCAACATACATTGACCCCAGCAATGTACAGCAGTGTTAGTTGTGTCACCACCTTTTGCCAGTGCTTGGCATTATCATAAAATCATGTTGATGTTTACATCTGGATCACATTTAGTAACCAGTTGAGAACTTGTGATAGTTGAGTAATAAAGTTAGTTGTATTCTCATGGCACCATGAAATATACATAACATGTATATAATTTTCCCATGCTTTTCTAACAAAAGATATTTCAGTACATTTGCAAGTATGGCTTTTAGCTTAGCATTGAAAAGACCTTACAGGATTGCACAATATGTTGGATAGTCCTTAGTGGACCTTTTTTTGCAAGTGTTGAAATAAAGCTTTGCTTGGAAAAGTGTCACATTCACTACAAAATGGGCATTCTACCCCATTAATAGTGAAATTGCCAAGCACAAAATCTTTTAGAGCTGTTCCACTGCTGTCCTCCCCATTCAAAACCAAGATAGGCATCAGTCCTATTTGGGTCGTGCTGGAGTTTTAATTTGCAGTGGCAGGTACTGTGAGGGAGATCATACACATGTTGTTTGGTCACTAAGTCGTGTCTGACTCTTTGTGACCCTGATGGATTGAAGCAGGCTAGGTCTCCCTGTCCCCCACCATCTCCCAGAGTTTGCCCAAGTTCATGTCCACTGAATCGGTGATGCCATCCAACCATCTCATCCTCTGTTGCCCTCTTCTCCTTCTGCCTTCAATCTTTCCCAGCATCAGGGTCTTTTCCAATGAATCATCTCTTCGCATCAGGTGGCCAAAATTTGGAGCTTCAGCTTCAGTCACTCAATGAGTATTCAAGGTTGATTTCTTTTAGGATTGAATAGTTTGATCTCTTTGCGGTCCAAGGGACTCCCAAGAGTCTTCTCAAACACATCAATTCTTCAGCGCTCTGCCTTCTTTATTGTCCAGATCTCACATCCTTACATCGCTACTGGAAAGACCGTAGCCGTGGCTATATAGACCTTTGTCAGCAAAGTGATGTCTTTGGTTTTTAACACACTGTCTATATTTGTCATAGCATTCCTTCCACAAAGCAATTACCTTCTAATTTCATGGCTGCAGTCACCATCGCCAATCACAGACAACTAGCCAATCTGATCACACGGACCACAGCCTTCTCTAACTCAGTGAAACTAAGCCATGCCGTGTGGGGCCACCCAAGAGGGAGGGATCATAGTGGAGAGGTCTGACAGAATGTGGTCCACTGGAGAAGGGAATGGCAAACCACTTCAGTATTCTTGTCTTGGGAACCCCATGAACAGTATGAAAAGGCAAAAAGATATGACACTGAAAGATGAACTCCCCGGGTTGGTAGGTGCCCAATATACTACTGGAAATCAGTGGAGAAATAACTCCAGAAAGAATGAAGGTATGGAGCCAAAGCAAAAACAAGAGCCAGTTGTGGATGTGACTGATGATAGAAGGAAGGTCCGATGCTGTAGAGAGCAGTATTGCATAGGAACCTGGAATGTTAGGTCCATGAATCAAGGCAAATTGGAAGTGGTCAAACAGGAGATGACAAGAGTGAACGTCAACATTCTAGGAATCAGCGAACTAAGATGGACTGGAATGGGTGAATTTAACTCAGATGACCATTATATTCCACTGTGGGCCGGAATCCCTTAGAAGAAATGGAGTAGCCATCATAATCAACAAAAGAGTCCGAAATGCAGTACTTGGATGCAATCTCAAAAACGACAGAATGATCTCTGTTCATTTCCAAGGCAAACCATTCAATATCAAGGTAATCCAAGTCTATGCCCCGACCAGTAATGCTGAAGAAGCGGAAGTTGAATGGTTCTACGAAGACCTACAAGACCTTTTAGAACTAACACCCAAAAAAGATGTCCTTTGCATTATAGGGGATGGGGATGCAAAAGTAGGAAGTCAAGAAACACCTGGAGTATCAGGCAAATTTGGGCTTGGAGTACAGAATGAAGCAGGGCAAAGGCTAATCGAGTTTTGCCAAGAGAACACACTGGTCATAGCAAACACCCTCTTCTAACAACACAAAAGAAGACTCTACACATGGACATCACCAGATGGTCAACACCAAAATCAGATTGATTATATTCTTTGCAGCCAAAGATGGAGAATCTCTATACAGTCAGCAAAAACAAGACCGGGAGTGGACTATGGCTAAGATCAGGAACTCCTTATTGCGAAATTCAGACTTAAATTGAAGAAAGTAGGGAAAACCACTAGACCATTCAGGTATGACCTAAATCAAATCCCTTATGATTATACAGTGGAAGTGAGAAATAGATTAAGCGATTAGATCTGATAGACAGAGTGCCTGAAGAACTGTGGAAGAAGGTTCTTGACATTGTACAAGAGACAGGGATCAAGACCATCCACAAGAAAAAGAAATGCAAAAAAGCAAAATGGCTGTCTGAGGAGGCCTTACAAATAGCTGTGAAAAGAAGAGAAGTGAAAAGCAAAGGAGAAAAGGAAAGATATTCCCATCTGAATGCAGAGTTCCAAAGAATAGCAAGGAGAGATAAGAAAGCCTTCCTCAGCAATCAATGCAAAGAAATAGAGGAAAACAACAGAATGGGAAAGAATAGAGATCTCTTCAAGAAAATTAGAGATACCAAGGGAACATTTTATGCAAAGATGGGCTCGGTAAAGGACAGAAATGGTATGGACCTAACAGAAGCAGAAGATATTAAGAAGAGGTGGCAAGAATACACAGAAGAGCTGTACAAAAAAGATCTTTACGACCCAGATCATCACAATGGTGTGATCACTCACCTAGAGCCAGACATCTTGGAATGTGAAGTCAAGTGGGCTTTAGGAAGCATCACTACGAACAAAGCTAGTGGAGGTGATGGAATTCCAGTTGAGCTTTTTCAAATCCTAAAAGATGATGCTGTGAAAGTGCTGTACTCAATATGCCAGCAAATTTGGAAAACTCAGCAGTGGCCACAGGACTGGCAAAGGTCAGTTTTCATCCCAATCCGTAAGAAAGGCAATGCCAAAGAATGCTCAAACTACTGCACAATTGCACTTATCTCACACACTAGCAAAGTAATACTCAAAATTCTCCAAGCCAGGCTTCAATAATATGTGAACTATGAATTTCCAGATGTTCAAGCTGGTTTTAGAAAAGGCAGAGGAACCAGAGATCAAATTGCCAACATCCGCTGGATCATCGAAAAAGCAAGAGAGTTCTAGAAAAACATTTATTTCTGCTTTATTGACTATGCCAAAGCCTTTGACTGTGTGGATCACAATAAACTGTGGAAAATTCTGAAAGAGATGGGAATACCAGACTATCTGACCTACCTCTTGAGAAACCTGTATGAGGTCAGGAAGCAACAGTTAGAACGGGACATGGAACAACAGACTGGCTCCAAATAGGAAAAGGAGTACGTCAAGGCTGTATTGTCACCCTGCTTATTTAATTTATATGCAGAGTACATCATGAGAAACGCTGGGCTGATGAACCACAAGCTGGAATCAAGATTGCCGGGAGAAATATGAATAACCTCAGATATGCAGATGACACCACCCTTACAGCAGAAAGTGAAGAACTAAGGATCCTCTTGATGAAAGTGAAAGAGGAGAGTGAAAAAGTTGGCTTAAAGCTCAACATTCAGAAAACTAAGATCATGGCATCTGGTCCCATCACTTCATGGCAAATAGATGGGGAAACAGTGGAAGCTGTGGTTGACTTTATTTTTTGGGCTCCAGAATCACTGCAGATGGTGATTGCAGCCATGAATCACGTTTACTCCTTGGAAGGAAAGTTATGACCAACCTAGATAGCATATTAAAAAGCAGAGGCATTACTTTGCCAACAAAAGTCCATCTAGTCAAGGCTATGGTTTTTCTAGTAGTTATGTATGGATGTGAGTTGGACTAGAAAGAAAGCTCAGCACCAAAGAATTGATGCTTTTGAACTGTGGTGTTGGAGAAGACTCTTTGAATAGTCCCTTGGATGCAAAGAGGTCCAACCAGTCCATCCTAAAGGAAATCATTCCTGAATGTTCATTGAAAGGACTAATATTGAAGCTGAAACTCCAGTACTTTGGCCACCTGATGCAAAGAGCTGACTCATTTGAAAAGACCCTGATGCTGGGAGAGATTGAGGACAGGAGGAGAAGGGGACGACAGAGGATGAGATGGTTGGATGGCATCACCAACTCGATGGACATGGGTTTGGGTGGACTCCGGGAGTTGGTGATGGACAGGGAGGCCTGGCGTGCTGCGGTTCATGGGGTCACAAAGAGTCGGACACGACTGAGCAACTGAACTGACTGACTGAGTCACCATCACAGTGATTTTAGAGCCTAAGCAGAGAAAATCTTGTCACTGCTTCCACCTTCTCCCCTACTATTTCCTATAAAGTGATGGGATTGGATGCCAAGATCTTAGTTTTTTGAATGTTGTGTTTTAAGCTGGCTTTTCCACTCTCCTCTTTCACCCATATCAAGAGGCTCTTATAGCTCCTCTGTGCTTTCTACCATTCTACCATGGTTTCATCTGCATATCTGAGGTTGTTGATATTTCTCCCGGCAATCTTGATTCCAGCTTATAAATCACCTAGCCCAGCATCTCTCATGATTTACTCTGCATATAAGTTATACAGGCTGACAGTATGCAGCCTTGTCATACTCCTTTCTCAGTTCTGAACCAGTCAGTTGTTCCATATAAGGTTCTAAGTGTTGCTTCTTGACCCGCATACTTCTTGACTCCAGGTTTCTCAGGAGACAGGTAAGGTGATCTGGTATTCCCATCTCAAGAGTTTTCCACAGTTCGTTGTGATCCACACAGTCATAGGCTTTAGTATAGTCAATGAAACAGAAGTAGATGTTTTTCTGGAATTCCCTTGCTTTCTCTATGATCCAGCGAATGTTGGCAATTTGATCTCTGGTTCCTCTGCCTTTTCTAAATCCAGCTTGTACATCTGAAAAGTTCTTAATTCAAGTACTGCTGAAGCCTAGCTTGAAGGATTTTGAGAATATCCTTACTAGCATGTGCAATTGTTTGGCAGTTTGAACATTCTGTAGCACTGCCCTTCTTAGGAACTGGGAGGAAGATTGACCTTTTCCAGCCGTGTAGCCAGTGCTGGGTTTTCCAAATTTGCTGACATGTTGAGTGTCAAACTTTAACAGTATCATATTTTCAGATTTTATATAGCTCAGCTGGAATTCCATCACCTCCCCTAGCTTCATTGGCAGCAATGCTTCCTGAGGCCCACTTGACTTCACACTCCAGGATGTCTGGCTCTAGATGGGTGACCACACCATCGTGGTTATCTGAGTCATTAACACCTTTTTTGTACAGTTCTTCTGTGTATTCTTGCCATACACTATGTGTTCTTCTCATACACTTTTACTTGCCTGCTAAACCTGGGCACAATACTTAGCTTCTTGGGGCTTCATTTGATTCATGTTTGAAACTTGATAATACACACTTTGATGGGTTGGTAAAATTGTAAATGAGATAATATACATAAAGCACCAAGTTCAGTGCCTCAATAAGGGGCAACTATTACTATTCTTAGGTGCGATGGTTACTGTCTTTGTTTAGTCTCAGGCACAACATGCTTAAAACTACAAAAATTTTTAATTGGACAGTTCTGAGAAAAGACCACAGACTCAGAATTTTTAAATTAAGGTTTAGCCATTTTTAAGAACTGCAGTGAGAGAAGATAGAACAACACTCCCCAGCCCAGGGGCTGGGACCACCACTCCTTGTCTTCTTAATACATTGACATTATATCTTTTGTACACGGGTGTGTCCGAAATCTCACACCCTAGCCCTTTCTGGGAATTGCTTGCTGATCTACTGGAAAAAGAGAGCCTTATCCTCATAAGTAAACAAGTTTCAATCAGGAAAACTGAGAATACACATTTGAAAGAAGGTCAAATGTACATTTAGAAACAAGAGGAATCAGTGTGTGTTTGCAAGAACAAAGAGGAGTGTGACATTGAAAATCTGTAAGAGGGCTTAACAGTTGTTCAAGAGAGTTACATGGAGGATATATTTGTTGCATTTTTAATTCATATGGGTGTTTTAAGCAGTAGGAAATGCTTTTGATTATGGAGGTTGATGTCCTCATTTTCAAAAACTAGCCATTATTTAACCCAACACTTTTACTTTAAAAATTAGCAAACTAAGGTAAAGAGAGGTAACATTACTTACTCAGCATCATTCGAGATAGGTAGTAGCAGAATCAAGACCAGAGTCTAGGCCCTTCAACTCTGAATCCAGTGACCTTTCCATTGATCTTTTCCATTGATTATAAGGGATGAGGCTGACTTTCTAAAATCATTGACCAGTGAAGTCTAAATTTGTTTAAAGGAGCATTTGTTTTCCCTGAAATTGTTTTTCACTGAAACTCTGTGACATCTAGAATTATAGCCAGGGTTAATTATACGTTGTCAAGACCAGGCACTGTGCAAGTCTTTTAGATGCTTATTCATTATGTACTTCTAATGGGCCAGAACTAAGCTTTGACAATTACCACTGGTGTTTGGTTGTTCCCAGCAATTGGTAGGAAAGCAGTATTGCATCAGGGGATCATCTGAGATCATCTTTCCCACAATGTGAGGGAAAGTGTTGGTAAAACAAAGTACGTCATTAGTACCAAGATAGACAAACTTTTGTCTATCCAAGCATTATAGATTTTATTCCCTTAGTATATATTATTTTTCATTCAAGAAGGTAGTAGACTCCTTTTTTAGTTTGTAGTTTTTGAACTGAAAGAAGTGGGCTTGAACTCTTCAAAGTCGAAAGTTCATGTAATTGTGTTTTCAATGTCTACTGATTAAGAAATTGCATATGGATGCATGGACTGAAATTATTCTGAAATCCCACCAGCCTCTATTGTTCACTGGTAACATTTTGCCAGCAGTCAAGGAATCACTATAATTCCAGTGGAAGCAGTAACTCTGATAAATTGTGTGCAAAATATCTCCTAAGGTTTTTCTTTAGTGTTTGTCCAGTGGTGTCCTGGACCCCACTCTTTATAGATTCACTTCTCAAATTTTGGGAGCCAGTTGTTAAGCACAGCCATTTTTAGAAATTAGTTCAGTTCAGTTCTGTTCACTCAGTCATGTCCGACTCTTTGCGGCCCTATGGACTGCAGCACACCAGGCCTCCCTGTCGATCACCAAATCCCGAAGTTTACTCAAACTCCTGTCCATTGAGTCGGTGATGCCATCCAACCATCTCATCCTCTGTTGTCCCCTTTTCCTGCCGCCCTCAATCTTTCCCAGCATGAGGGTCTTTTCAAATGAGTCAGCTCTTCCAATCAGATGGCCAAAATATTGGAGTTTCAGGCTTCAACGTCAGTCCTTCCAACGAACATTCAGGACTGATCTCCTTTAGGATGGACTGGTTGGATCTCCTTATACTCCAAGGGACTCTCAAGAGTCTTCTCCAACACCACAGTTCAAAAGCATCAATTCTTCGGTGCTCAGCTTTCTTTATAGTCCAACTCTCACATCCATACGTGACTACTGGAAAAACCATAGCCTTGACTAGATGGACCTTTGTTGGCAAAGTAATGTCTCAGCTTTTTAATATGCTATCTGGATGGTCATAACTTTACTTTCAAGGAGTAAGTGTGTTTTTATTGCATGGCTGCAGTCACCATCTGCAGTGATTTTGGAGCCCCCCAAAATAAAGTCTGTCACTCTTTCCACTGTTTTCCCATCTATTTGCCATGAAGTAATGGGACTGGATGCCATGATCTTTATTTTCTGAATGTTGAGCTTTAAGCCAACTTTTTGACTCTCCTATTTTACTTTAATGAAGAGGTTCTTTAGTTCTTCTTTACTTTCTGTCATAAGGGTGGTATCATCTGCATATCTGAGGTTATTGATATTTCTCCCGGCGATCTTGATTCCAGCTTGTGCTTCCTCCAGCCCAGCGTTTCTGATAATGTACTCTGCATATAAGTTAAATAATCAGGGTGACAATATACAGCCTCTGCTGATGGACATCTAGGTTGCTTCCATGTCCTGGCTATTATAAACAGTGCTGTGATGAACATTGGGGTACACGTGGCTCTTAGCTAAAACAAATAAATAAATTAAAAAAAAATACAGTGTCGACATACTCCTTTTGCTGTTTGGCTGATGCGAAGAGCTGACTCATTGGAAAAGACCCTGGTGCTGGGAAAGATTGAGGGCAGGAGGAGAAGGGGACAACAGAGGATGAGATGGCTGGATGGCATCACCGACTTGATGGACATGGGTTTGGGTGGACTCTGGGTGTTGGTGATGGACAGGGAGGCCTGGCGTGCTGTGGTTCATGGAGTCGCAAAGAGTCAGACACGACTGAGCGACTGAACTGAACTGTTGTTCCATGTCCAGTTCTAACTGTTGCTTCCTGACCTGCATACAGGTTTCTCAAGAGGCAGATAAGGTGGTCTGGTATTCCCATCTCTTTCAGAATTTTCCACAGTTTATTGTGATCCACACAGTCAAAGGCTTTGGCATAGTCAATAAAGCAGAAATAGATGTTTTTCTGGAACTCTCTTGCTTTTTTGATGATCCAGCGGATGTTGGCAATTTGATCTCTAGTTTCTCTGCCTTTTATAAAACCAGCCTCAACATCAGGAAGTTCACAGTTCACGTATTGCTGAAGCCTGGCTTGGAGAATTTTGAGTATTACTTTGCTAGCGTGTGATATGAGTGCAATTGTGTGGTAGTTTGAGCATTCTTTGGCATTGCCTTTCTTTGGGATTGGGATGAAAACTGACCTTTGCCAGTCCTGTGGTCACTGCTGAGTTTTCCAAATTTGCTGGCATACTGAGTACAGCACTTTCACAGCATCATCTTTCAGGATTTGAAATAGCTCAACTGGTAATTCCATCACCTCCACTAGCTTTGTTCGCAATGATGCTTTCTAAGGACCACTTGACTTCACATTCCAAGATGTCTGGCTCTAGGTGAGTGATCACACCATTGTGATGATCTGGGTCATAAAAATGTTTTTTGTACAGCTCTTCTGTGTATTCTTGCCACCTCTTCTTAATATCTTCTGCTTCTGTTAGGTCCATACCATTTCTGTCCTTTATCGAGGCCATCTTTGCATGAAATGTTCCCTTGGTATCTCTAATTTTCTTGAAGAGATCTCTAGTCTTTCCCATTCTGTTGTTTTCCTCTATTTCTTTACATTGATCGATGAGGAAGGCTTTCTTATCTCTTCTTGCTATTCTTTGGAACTCTGCATTCAAATGGGTATATCTTCCCTTTTCTCCTTTGCTTTTCACTTCTCTTCTTTTCACAGCTATTTGTAAGGCCTCCTCAGACAGCCATTTTGCTTTTTTGCATTGCTTTGTCTTGTGGATGATCTTGATCCCTGTCTCCTGTACAGTGTCACAAACCTCCATCCATAGTTCTTCAGGCACTCTGTCTATCAGATCTAGTCCCTTAAATCTATTTCTCACTTCCACTGTATAATCATAGGGGATTTGATTTAGGTCATACCTGAGTGGTCTAGTGGTTTTCTCCACTTTCTTCAATTTAAGTCTGAATTTGGCAATAAAGAGTTCATGATCTGAGCCACAGTCAGCTCCTGGACTTGTTTTTGCTGACTGTATAGAGCTTCTCCATCTTTGGCTGCAAAGAATATAATCAATATGATTTCTGTGTCGACCATCTGTTGATGTCCATGTGTAGAGTTTTCTCTTGTGTTGTTGGAAGAGGGTGTTTGCTATGACCAATGCATTCTCTTGGCAGAACTCTATTAGCCTTTGCCCTGCTTCATTCTGTACTCCAAGCCCAAATTTGTCTGTTACTCCAGGTGCTTCTTGACTTCCTACTTTTACATTCTAGTCCCCTATAATGAAAAGGACATCTTTTTTGGATGTTAATTCTAGAAGGTCTTGTAGGTCTTCGTAGAACCATTCAACTTCAGCTTATTCAGCATCACTGGTCGGGGCATAGACTTGAACTACCATGATACTGAATGGTTTGCCTTGGAAATGAACAGAGATAATTCTGTCTTTTTTGAGATTGCATCCAAGTACTGCATTTCGGACTCTCTCGTTGATTATGATGGCTACTCCATTTCTTCTAAGGGATTCTTGACCACAGTAGTAAATTTAATTTAGAAATTAAATTATATAAATTTACAACTAAATCAACTTGTATTTTTTAAAAGGTAATACGCAAAAGTGATCCCCTTCTAATTGCTATGTGCCTATTGTTATTTAAGCTTAACGCTGTTTATGTAGGTGGGATCTGTATGGTAGGAATGCTAGGTAGTCACCTACAGTGCATTTCATTCCAGCTCCTTGTTTAGTGACATCACATTGGTAAACTGAAGTAGAAGTATTTATTCCACAGCAGTTGTTTAGCACTGTAAGTTAGGACTAGATTTGTTTTATTGATTATCTCTTTTTAAACCTTCAAAGTGTGTCATATCTGTAGCCATTGCATTGTCAATAGCATAAAAAATTAAGGAAGTAGTCTTCCATTATTTGAAAACTATTTTTCCATTCATCAGAGAAGTAGCTCATATCATTGACAAATGAGTGAACTTCTTATAGATGTCTTTATTTTGTTTTTGTCTTATTAATGTAAAGGAAAATACCAACCAACATCATGTTAAAAATACATGGTCATCAACTGCAGTCACAAAGTGACTGTGGATGTAGAAGTTCTACCAAAATCAGTAAAAGCATTATGTGACCATCAGTTGGTTATATGGAATTTACAGTAAAAACTACTGCATATTTTATTGTTATTTTTACACTCCATGTTACACATTTTTTGTCAGTAAAGTTTAATATAAACACATATACACACACACTTTTCCCAAAAATTCTAGTTGTTAAACATTTACCAGTACACCATTCCTTATGAAGTCCATAAAAATACATATTATAATTATCTTAAGTGATCATATTAATAACAGCTAACATGTATTCAACACAAGTGACAGACTTTATAATTGCTGAGACTGAATTCTCAGAAATGCTTTTATTGTTAGAGAAAGGGGGACATGAGGAAGGTATATTTAGGCCCCTCCAGCTTTACTTAAACAGAGGACGTTCCAAGGGCAAGGAGCATAGTAGACACTTGCATATAAATTAGGAGAAGGCAATGGCACCCCACTCCAGTACTCTTGCCTGGAAAATCCCATGGACGGAGGAGCCTGGTAGGCTACAGTCCATGGGGTCGCTAAGAGTCGGACACGACTGAGTGACTTCACTTTCACTTTTCCCTTTCATGCACTGGAGAAGGAAATGGCAACCCACTCCAGTGTTCTTGCCTGGAGAATCCTAGGGACGGCGGAGCCTGGTGAGCTGCCGTCTATGGGGTCGCACAGAGTCGGACATGACTGAAGCGACTTAGCAGCAGCAGCAGCAGCATATAAATTATTCACGTCAACCTGTGATAAATAAGGAAAGTTATTATATGGATAAAGAGTAATCTCAGATGGAATAAATGCCTAAGTTGCAGCTAAGTGACATTGGTTAGAAAGGGAAACCACAAGGGGAG
Organism: Giraffa tippelskirchi; assembly: GCF_054371585.1. Taxonomy (NCBI): domain Eukaryota; kingdom Metazoa; phylum Chordata; class Mammalia; order Artiodactyla; family Giraffidae; genus Giraffa; species Giraffa tippelskirchi. The sequence continues at coordinate 163,824,960 of NC_137275.1, forward strand.
AATCAAAGCTTTCAGGTACATCTTCCTAAATCAACTCACATGTCATATAACTACATCATCTAAGGAAATGCTGTGGGGAACTCTAAAGGGTAAGTACTTTGAGAGCATTTTTATTAATAGCCATTGAGAAATTTCACGTTTAATAGGATGTAGACATGCCACATGAAAGATAGGCATTATCCAAAATAACTGGAGCTTAAATCAAACCCCTAAAGTGGATAATATAGACTTTTCCAGAGTAGGAAGAATAAATGGGAAAGGGTGTAAGTTCAGTGACAGCTTTTAAACATTATTATTTGCATTTGCAGATTGCAAAGCACATTTACACATAACAAAGAGTCAGGTATATGAACGGTGTGAAATAATGGGTTACCTTTCTATGATGCTTTGCAAAGTGCCTAATCATTTATTAGTTGACTTATGTGTGCTTTCTGGAAGGTAGGATTTCTTGAGTGTGACACGTGGTAAATGCCTCATGTCTGATCCAGTAAAGTCAGTCATATTCAGAGCTCCTGAACATCAATTAGGTCCAGCCTGCAGAGCTGGATGCCAACCCTTCCAGGCACTCTCAATACCAGCTGCAGGGCAATGCCAGTGTCAGTCCTTGAAGGTGTGGGCAAGGCCCTTCAGCAGTGACCTACATCCTCCTCATGCTTTGCCAGGCTCCCCAGGATGGGCCATTCTTGTCCAGTCATTTGCAGACACACACCACACCACGTCTGGACTGTGCATCCCACTGCCTTTCCATTCTGTTAAGCCAGTTTGGGTTTTTTTCTTTTCTTTTTGTTTTCTTTTCTGGGGTATTTTACTATTTATTTATGACCATCTGATACATTAATTTGAATGCCGATGACCAATTTCTCTAAAATAGTAGTTTCCCAAGACTTAAATAGGAAATGATACACATGCAATTCATTAAGTTTTATCATGCTAAATATATCTGGAACTTATATATTTCCTCTTTTGCATGGGTGATTACAAACTTCTCCCCTAGAACTGTTTTTACAGTATATATCTTTAATAAAAATAGTATATATTTCAGGCATACAACATAATAATTTGCTGTACATAGTGAAATGATTACTCTATCAAGCTAATGAATATATCTGTCGCCTCACATCATTGCTTTTTGTTTTGCTTTTTTTTTTTTTTGAGACTAAGAGTTGGTTTTATTTATAAAGGTAGGGACTATGTTTTGTGTCTCTTTGTTTTGGTTAGTTTGATTTGATTTGTTTTAAAGATCTACTCTCTTTGCAACTTTAAGGCATAACAGTTTTGTTGTTCAGTCGCTAACTTGTATTCAACTCTTTGCAACCCTGTGAACTGCAGCACAAAAGGCTTTCCTGTCCTTCATTATCTCCAGTCACCATGCCATCCACTCCATCCCCAGGACTTATTTATCTTATAACTGGAAGGTGTGTGTGCGTGTGTGTGTGTGTGTGTGTGTGTGTGTGTGTGTGTGTCTGTCTGTCTGTGTCTGTGTGTGTATGTGTGTATGTGTCTGTGTGTGTGTGTGTGTGTGTGTGTGTGTGTGTGTCTGTCTGTGTCTGTCTGTGTCTGTGTGTCTGTGTGTGTGTGTGTATGTGTGTATGTGTCTGTGTGTCTGTGTCTGTGTGTGTGTCTGTGTGTCTGTGTGTGTCTGTGTGTGTGTGTCTGTGTGTCTGTGTGTGTGTGTGTGTCTGTGTGTGTGTGTCTGTGTCTGTGTGTCTGTGTCTGTGTGTCTGTGTCTGTGTGTGTGGTGAGAGCACCTGAAATCATCCCAGGTAAGTGAGATCATGCAGTATATTTCTTCCTGTGTCTGTAAGGCAGTATTTCTTAAACCATAGGTTCTAGGAGCACTTGCTTCAGCAACAGCAGGTTGATAAAACTGCAGCTTCCTGGTCCTGTGCATTCTAGTGCCTGTTCATTGGAGAACCACTGTTGTAACTACTGGGGTGTCCTGACCTTTGATTCTAAAGCACCTAGTTTATTCCTTAACTTACAGGAAGGGGTTCGGTGTATGAAAGGACCGCTGTCGGAAATAATTAAACCTGAGCCATGATTTGAAGTAGAATAAGTCCCAGTTCTTCTCAGAGATGCCAGTACTCTTTTACCTCCCCCGTCTCAGCCAGCCACCTCCCATCTTTCGCAAACTAGGGCTCTTCTCTCTCCCTAAACTGCTTATGTTCCTAATGACTCAAGACAGGGTATTGACCTGTCCAGCAGAGGCCAGTAGTTTCTGTGACATTTTACGATTATTCAAGTCAGAGCTTCTAATTAATTTGGCATTGGCCTCGCCACGTATGAGAAACCTTCCAGTCATTCTGCACCTCTCTGAAGCTAGGAGGCCCACTAAAAATCAATGGTTGCTTATGATTTTCCAATAGCCCTGAACAGTGATAATTACAGTGTACATCTGTGATGATAAAGCTGCCTTGTAATCTTTTCTCATATTCTTTCCAGTAGCTTGTGCAGAGTGGTAGTAATATGGGTTTGGACTAAATAATGCCACTTACGTGCTGACGGTGGTCATTTCCACCCTGTACATGTTTAGCATACTGACATGAGGAGGACCTGAGTGAAGTCCGATGGCTAAGTCACAAACACTATCTGAAGATTCCTGGTAGAGAATAGAAGTTTAACAAATATGTGGTTACTTGCTTTTTAAAAATAGGAAATGTGGTGTTTAGAAAAGAATAGGAATGGTAAATACTCTTTTCAGGTACCCAAATTATAAATTTCCTAAAGGTTAAGGTTACTGGTGGTTCTTCCCAGGTGGCACTAGTGGTAAAGAACCCATCTGCCAATGCAGGAGGCGTGAGAGACGAGGGTTCAATCCCTGGGTCAGGAAGATCCCCTGGAGGAGGGCATGGCAACCCACTCCAGTATTTTTGCCTGGAGAATTCCATGGACAGAGGAGCCTGGCAGGCTATGGTCCATGGGGTTGCAAAGAGTCAGACGTGACTGAAGCGACTTATCACCAGTAACCTTGCTCTGCTGTGCTATGGGCTAAGGAAAGGGAGGGACAGCTAGTGAGCCAGCCCCCTAGCCAGGCAGGGTTGTCCTTTAAGCATTTATAACACCTGTACCAGTTTGCTAGCACCATACACCATGTGGCTTAAATAACAAAAGTGTGTTTTCTCACCGTTGTGGAGGCCAGGAGTCTGAGATGTTCACAGTGCTGCTTGCTTCTGAGGACCATGGGGATGAATCTGTTTCATGCTTGTCGCCTGGCTTCTGGTGATTGCCTGTCAGTCTTTGCCATTCCTTAGCTTACAGAGGCATCACCTAATCTCTGCCTTCATCTTCACATGTCCTTCTCCCTGTGTGCACGTCTGTTCAAATCTCCTCTTATGACCTCATCTTAACTAATTACATCTGCAATTGCCTTTTTCCCAAATAAGGTCACATTCTGAGGTACTGGGGGCTAAGTGGTCAACATACACATTTTAGAGGAACACAATTTAACCTATAGCATCATCTCTGAATAAGGCTTACTTTTTCTGGATTTGTTTTTTCCAATCCTGATAGGAAGCAAGTGTAAAGAGATTGCAGAGTATCTGACTACAGACGCCATCTGTGGGAGTTATGTCATTGAGGTGCAGTGTAGAGGTTAAGGGTGCTGTGGTTGAGAATTATTTGTACACTTTATCTTAAACCCTTAGTGGTTCCATTAGCTTACACAGCATGGGCATCTCCATTTCTGCATACTGTATTCCTGATAGACTGCTGTGACCTCAGGCTTGGTTTTCTGGGGAAGTTGAATGAGGGCCAACTAAGCTAAGGATCAAAGCTTTTGAAAGCTGGAAGGACCTCAACAAATTCAAAGCCCTGATTTTTACCAAGGAGGAAACTGTGACTCCGGGCGGCTAAACAGCTTACCCCGGAGAAGGCAATGGCACCCCACTCCAGTACTCTTGCCAGGAAAATCCCATGGATGGAGGAGCCTGGTAGGCTGCAGTCCATGGGGTCGCTAGGAGTCGGAGACGACTGAGCAACTTCACTTTCACTTTTCACTTTCATGCATTGGAGAAGGAAATAGCAACCCACTCCAGTATTCTTGCCTGGAGAATCCCAGGGACGGGGGAGCCTGGTGGGCTGCCATCTATGGGGTCGCACAGAGTTGGACACGACTGAAGCGACTTAGCAGCAGCAGCAAACAGCTTACTCAAAGAGAGCACACACCACACTTATTGCTGAGTTAGTACCAGAATTCATCTGCCCTGCCTCCTGTTCTAGCTTATTCTTCCACATTCCGTGGAGGCCATGAATCTCTTGTGAATTAAAGGGTTTCCAGTTCCTATTGCCTTTGTGGTGTGTTTCTCTAGCTAGAGAGCACTGTTTTCAGTGCAAGCCATTTATCTGGAGGTGTTTGTGGACTACTCATATTAGAGTCTTTTTTATCCCCCTAAGCCTTACCTCTGTGTGTGTGTTAGTGGCTCAGTCATGTCTGACTCTTTGGATCCCATGGACTGTAGCCCTCCAGGCTCCTCTGTCCATGGGATTCTCCAGGCAAGAATACTGGAGTAGGTTGCCAGTTCCTTCTCCAGGGGATCTTCCCAACCCAGGGATTGCACCTGGGTCTCCACATTGCGGGCAGATTCTTTACCATCTGAGCCACCAAGGAAGCCCTAAGCCTTACCTCTGGGACCTACTTAACTATATTATCTCTCAACTTCATAGACAAGAGCTCTGGGGAGAGAACCAATTCTGGTTTTAGACTCTACCAAATATGAACAGGAAAGGACGTCTCACGAGAAGAATAGAAACTGTTCAGTTTTATGAAGTCCACTAGAAATTACTTTGTCAAGGTTTTTCATTTTTTATTGTTTTGAGTGGGGATTTTTTTGCGTTTTTGATGATAATGATACCTATAAGTCATTTTCTTCTTTTTAACATTTATCATCTCACCAACTTTCTTGAAAGCTCCTTAAGTCAGTGATTCAGCCATGGGTGAACTGTTTACCAACTTTTCACTTTTAGCACAGTAAGTGGGTGAAGTCAGCACTTGGTGTATGTTTGAATGGATGATTTATAGTTTTGTGAATTGAAAAGCAGATAGTTTTTTGATGTGGAAAATTCATTGTTGAAATATGATTTGTATATAGCAAAATGCACAGATCTTATGTAGTTCCATAAATTTTGACAAATGTGTACACTCCAGTAACCATCACCAGATCTAGATAAAGAATATTCCTGTCCTACCAGAAGTTCCCTTCTGCCCCTTCCTAGTCATGACTACCCAAGGTCAAGGCGACATTCCCCTTTGTTTTATTCTAGAAGCCTTCACATTTATTTTTAGTTTTGGCTGTGCTGAATCTTCATTGCTGTGTGAACTTTTCTCTAGTTGTGTCAAACAGTGGCTACTCTCTATTTGTGGTTTATTGGCTTCTCATTATGGTGGCTTCCCTTGTTGAGGAGCACAGGCTCTAGGCACACAGGCTTCAGTAGTTATGGTACGTGGACTCGGTAGTTGTGGCTCTCAGGTCTAGAGCACAGACTCAGTAGTTGTGGCCCATGGGTTTAGTTGTCCCATGCAGCATGTGGAATCTTCCTGGATCAGGGATCAAACCTGTCTCCTACAGTGGCAGGTAGATTCTTGACCACTGAGCCAGCAGGGAAGCACTAGCTTTCACATTTTGTCTGTGGTCCATCACAAATTAATTTCTGTGTATAAGGTATCCAGGGGCTTCAGTAGCTAAGTGGTAAAAAAAAAAAAAAAAATCCACCTGCAGTGCAGGAGATGTGGGTGTGATCCCTGGGTTGGGAAGATCCCCTGGAGGAGGGCATGACCACCCACTCCAGTATTCTTACCTGGAGAATCCCATGGACACAGGAGCCTGGTGGGCTATAGTCCGTGGGGTTGCAAAGAGTTGGACACAACTGAAGTGACTGAGCCCATGGGGGGTATCAAAAGTTCTTTTTGCTTTTCTTTCATATCTATTCCTGCCTCTCAAGTCAGATAATCAAGACTGATTTATAATAGATTTGTCATTTGGAAACAGATTTATATATCTCTTTTTTTCTTTTATAATTGAATCATTATTGCTGGGGATATCTTAGGAGTGCAGCAAAGGACTAATTCTTCTCAGTGCTTAGACAGCTTGAGGCAACATGTATAGGACATGGCATAGCTCCCCAATCAGGCCTGGTTCAAATCCAGTACCACCATTTATTAACTGTGGTTAGACACGTTAGCCTTAAAACTCACATGTACAAAATAACTAGGAAGAGACCCAGCCTAACAGGGTGATCTCTGATGATTAAATGAAATAATGTCTGTAATGCAATCATCACAGTATAAACATCACCATCCGTGGAGGACTGCTAGCTTTAAAATGTGTGTGGGAGGATGTTGAAAAGAAAAATAAAATCTCCTAGAGATAGATGGTGGAAAAGTTCCTTGAACTTGGATGGGGGTTCTTTTTTGAAAGCATTCTCCCTCCAGCCACCACCCACAGATGCACACACACTTTCCTCAAAGGGAGGGCCCTGCCTCCTTCCTCTGCCTGCTTCTGAGGCTGCTGGTAGCAGGAGCTCAGTTGCTTTAGCTCTCTCAGCAGCTGTGGCTTCCTGTCCCCAGAACTAATAGACCTGGCAGCACGCCGTTTGCTGCTCTCTTCCCCTGCCAGTTCAAAGCACAGCTTTCTGCACTGGGTCTCCAGCAGTCTTTGTGCCTCGGGCGACACTTAACGCAGGGAGAGAGGAGGGTTAAAACCCAGCACTAGACCCATACGTGGCCGTCATTTGATTCCAGAGAGAAAGCCTGCCGAGCCTGCCATTCTGCTGCCTTCATTAGAAACAGGCAGCCTCCCTGTCTAAAAATAGCCAAAGTGGGAGAGCGTGGAAGAGCAGCAGCCATGCTCATGGCTGAAAAGGAGAAAAGACAGAAAAAGACAGAAAGCAGCAGATCCTACTGAAAGCCTGGCAGGGTAGGTTAGGAAGGTAGGTGGTATTCTGTATGCAGTAGCCATGGCCAAGAGCTTCCCAGTGCTCTGGGTCCACAGCAGGGGTCTTGCAGATGTGCCTATACAATCAACCCAGGAGCTCCTGTGAAGGAGTCGCTCATCCTGGCAAGGGCATGAGATTTGCTGCAGGCTGACACTCTCCCGGCTGCAGCTGGGAACCCCTGTGCCAGGGCTTCAGAACTCTACACCCTAGAGCAGCCTCCACCCCAGAGCCACGCCAGCCAGAGGCGAGCTTTTCTAAGACACACATGTGACCTTGGCTTGACCATCACATCAGAAGTACCCGAGTCCTGCAGGGAGGGACCTGCTGATAAGTACATGTGTCTCTAGGACTGAACAAGTAGTTGTAGCCTTTACGTGAGACTAGGCTGTACTTGTGGGTTTTCTCTGCGAGGAGAGCTTTCCTGTCCACATTTCTTATCATCAGTCAGTATTCCGGTAGGTAGCTAAACTTAGACTAGCAGAAAAAGAATTCTTCCCCAAGTGTTCCGATAAAGCCAGCCTCCTCAGACACACCTACCGTCCCCCAGGAAACAAGCAGAGTCCCAGAGGTAGAAGTCATAGTGCACCCTGGGAAGTTGAGACAGAAGAGCATTACCCTCGGTCGGCCTTTCTCTCACTTGCAGGGTCTGACTTGGTCCTTTTGATTGACGGCCCTGGGAGGTGGGCTGGGTGGGGACTGCATTCTCGCTTGAAGAGGAGGAACTGGGAGCTCAGGGTCATGACTTGCCCAGTATTGTAACTAATAATCGAAGAAGCAGGGCTTGTATTCAGGCCTCCACCCTTAGTCCAGATGCTCCTCAGGTTTACCCTCATGGCACTCAGTCCATTTCTAAAGGGCAAAAACCTCCAAACATGAAGCAGCCTAAAATGTGGTATAAATTTAAGCAAAGATTTTAAAAGACTCCATTTAACCTTGATGTTGGGAACATGTTTCTTTGCGTGGCCCAGCAATCATGATTTTGAATCTAGAGAGGAAAATGTAAACCTAACTCAGTGTTGCCTAGGCATTAACAAGATTTTCAGTAGTCATAATAATAAACTCTATGGAGCGATTTTCTATTTTTAGAATCAATCCACGGACAAAGTGCAGAAAAACTGGTTACAGCTACAAGATAAGAATAAAGGAATATAAATATTAATAGCCATGAAAAAGTGGGAAGGCAAGGACAAAGATTAAATAATGTGGGAAATTAAAGATACATGGTATATGGTTGATGGGATAGAAAAGGTTATTAAGTATATGATTTACAGTTACACAGTAAATAAAATATAAATAGCAAATGTTGGGAGGAAGTGCAAAGTTGGAGGAGGCGAACATCCTTTGTATCCAATCAATAGATGCTGCCTTGGGTTGATAATATATTTTATTCTCTGATTCATCAAAAGATATGAAGGAAACCACCAGAAGGGTTAAAAAGAGAAACGGTGAAAGGCGCTGCCCTTGGGGAGATGACTGGGGTACGGGCGGGAGCAGGAGCTTGTTTATTTTATCATAAGTCATCTGTATCATATGATATATTGTTATTACTTTGACAAAAAAGGCAGTAAGGGGATAACTTTTGAAAGACAAAAACTGTGCTTTGTACCATATGTTCTCTGAGCAAGTGCCCCCGTGAGAATTAGCTATAAAACACTCATTAGGTCTGCAAACAGAAATCAGAGTGTTCCAGGCTATAAAATTACCTATGCCTGTTTTCAGCAGTCCAGCCAGGCTAATGTTCTCCAATGAAGCCAAACTAATGTTGCTGGTAAAAGAAAGGAACATTTTTGTAAATGACAGAGAGGCCTGAGCAGCATCAGAAAGCCACTAACGTCAGCTCCCAGAGGGAGCTAGGAGGACATAAAATCCCCCCTCCTTGTCCTGCTTAACCTGTGACAAGTTTGTGACGTGTGCAGAGACCAGAGCAGTCGAAGAATGTTGGCAGAGCCTCTGTTTTTACGAGGGAGGAAGAAAACTAGATAGATTAACAGTTTCCTGATAGCCTTGCTGCAAATTAGGTGCAATTAGCCCTTAGACCGTCTGAATTGAGGGAATTGTGGCAAAACTTGATGGTGCAGAACCCAGGCAGCCAGCCAGACTCAAACCTGTTCACATAAAATTGCTTCTAGAAATGGATCTTCCCAAGCTGCGAGGCTGAAAAATGGCAGGACTTCTGACTAGATTGCTCAGTTTTAAAGGCACTCCTCCCAAGAGAAAGTGACCCCCTAAAATGGAATCTGGAAAACTCTTAGCCAGAGACATTAGAAACCAATTCCAAATAGGCTTGTGCCCAAGAAGTCAAAAGTGAAGTAAGGAAACGGAGCAATAGCAAGACTATTCCCAGTGTCAGAAATGGAGAGAAACAAACATGAAATCGATCAGTGACATAAACATTTAAGTGAAAATCCCTTTTAGAACATATTTAATCTTTCTATTTGGGGCATCTTCAAGAGAAGAGGAATTTGCTGTAGGCTGCGGATGCATTTATTTACATTGGATGGTTTATTCTTGCATTATCTCCCTACTCATTTATGGATTGTACTTCATTAATTTTTTAAGTAGCAATGGACAAACGCATCCACATTCAAGAATATAGTATAAAGATTCTTAAAGCCCAGATAATACTTTATGTCCTTGTGTGAAGCGTTTTCATGTATAACCTTTACTAACCTCTTTGCTAAAAACAGCAGCAGAATGTTAAAATGAAGTATTTTGACTATCAGTTTCAGCAGAGACCCAAAACAAAAGCAAGGTGTGAGACTGCAGGACATCCAAAGGAAGTGGTCAGAAACCATTTAGCTGACTACCTACCTACAGTCTTTGAGTGAAGTTAGAGAAGCCAGGAAGAGTTGGCAGCTTGAATGTGATCTTTAGAGAGAGCTGTAAGGGAGTTGGGGTGCCTGTGCCTGTCCCTACCCAGAGAAAGGGGCTTCAGTGAGGCTTGAGAGACCTTGATAGTGCCCCATGGGACATAGGGGACCTGGATGTGTCTCCTAGTTTCTGACTCATGCCTAAGGCCCTGAAAACTCCAGTGGCAGAGCAGGGAAACTGTGCTGTTTGGGAATGGACTATGCTGCTAACTCACCTCTCTCTCTTCTGTGCTTTATTTTTCTCCTTAGTGCTTTTGACCAACATACTATATATTTTAAGTATTTTCCTCTCACTACCTGTTTTCCTCAATGCTATGTAAGTTCCATGAGTCAGAGATCTTTGTTTAATCTCTACTGCATCCTGGCGCCTAGAATACAATGTGCAAAAATGGGTATTTGTGTTGGATGTTTGCTGTTACTCCAGTAATCCGGCATGTTCAGTGTTAAGTCTCATTTTACATGTAGCAAACTGGAATTTCCAGTAACTGGAGGGGTTAAGAAACTCACCCAGTATTGCATATACAGCTAAGAGAAAAAGCCAGAATTCAAAGCAAAGATGGTAAAAGTGAAAGTCGCTCAGTCATGTCCGACTCTTCGCAGCCCCATGGACTATACAGTCCATGGAATTCTCCAGGCCAGAATACTGGAGTGGGTAACCTTTCCCTTCTCCAGGGGATCTTCCCAACCCAGGGATCGAACCCAGGTCTCCCACATTGCAGGTGGATTTTTTCCCAGCTGAGCCATGCCTGTAACGCCTTATCAGCTGAGGTATCTGTTTCCCTGAAGTGTATTCTCATCCTTTCTTGGGCAGCGGATAGGACCTAATCTAAGATTTTTAGGGAAGCAAAATGCCTGTTCTATACTTGGATATCACTCAGTACATATTGAATAATGACGATAACAAATATTTTTTAAAAGATTAATTTGTTACATAGCTTTTGCTATTTAATGTCAGATTATTCCAAGAGCATTTAATGCGACCGTATAAATGCCTAATTGTTTACACAGGGCTAAATGTTTACATGTCTTAAGTGTTAAAACATTAGAAGCTTATATATCTCTATTCTTGTTAACTATCAGATATTCATTTTTAATGTTACTTTTTTTAAATTGTGGTAACATACCCATAACACAAAATTTACCATCTTAACCATTTTTAAGTGAACAGTTCAACATTCAAAGTACATTCACATTGTTGTTCAAAGTACATTCACATTGTTGTACAACCAGTCTCCAGAACCTTTTCATCTGGAAAAACTGAAATTCTTTGCCCACGAAACAACTCCCCATCTCCCCCTCCCCTCAGCCCCTGGCAACCACCCTTCTACTTTCTTCTTTGAATTTGACTACTTATATGAGGAAGTCGATGAAATTATACCATCGGTTGGCTACTGTGAATAAGGCTGCTGTGAAATTGATGTATTAATTTTACGGCTGCCATAACAAAGTACCACAGACTAAGTGGCTTAAACAACAGAAATTTATTTTCTCACAGTTCTGGAGGCTAGAGGTCCAAGATCAAGGTGTCAGCAAGGTTGGTTTTCTCTGAGGCGGCTCTCCTTGGCTTGTAGATGGCCATTCCCTTCCTCTTCTTCACATGGTCTTTCCTCTGTGTGTCCAAGTCCTAATCCCCTCCTCTTCTTCTCGTAAGGACACAAGTCACATTGAATTAGAGCCATCCCAATTATGTCACTTAACCTTAATTATACCTCTTTAAAGAACCTATCTCCAAATACCAACACATACTAAAGTATTGGGGGTTAGGACTTAAAGATATAAATTTGGAGGCTGGGAGGAAGCCCACAGTTCAGTCCATAACACTGAGGGAACAAATATCTGAGACCTTGTTTTCCGTTCTTTGGGGTATATACCCAGAAATAAGATAGCTGGCTCGTGTGGTAATTCTATTTTAACTTTTTTGAGAAAGATAAATATGTTGCTTTGTACGGCATATTTTGTTTACTTACTTTTCCTCAAACCTCTCTGGCCATCATAACTCTTCTCAAACAAAAGTTCTCCACAGCTCACATCAAGCATCAAATCCTCATTTGTTTTTCCTGGTTTATGGGACGATCCTCAAGCTCCTAGGCACATTGGTCTCAGCTCCCTCAATTTCTGCAGTAGCAAATTTCTAAAATTTCATCAGAGGTAACCATAGAAAAGGTGTTTAATTGGAAAACAAAGTTCATATTCTAGCTCTGTTCAACTCTAGTGTGACCTTGACCAAGTTACTATGCCTCTCAAGCGTCAGCTTCTTCATACAGTGCAGTAAGGATGCTGGACTGACATACACACAGAGGGACCAGGCAGAGGTGATGCCGATGGCGAGAACAGGCCAGGTGTGTGACACAGAAGACAGCAGTAGGGACCTTGGAACAATGGAGAGGACATGCCTCAGCCTCATCGTTACTCACACATGTGGGCTTGGAGTTGCCTGCCCATCTCATTTCTCATTAGAATCTGTGGAAGACTGGATTTTGTAGGAATTTCCTGTTACTTAATTTAGCGATCATTCAAATTTTTAAAAAATCTCTTTGGGCCCAAAACATACTTCTCCCAGCCAGCCTGGGTCCGTGGGCCAGCAGTATGCATCTTCTAGGCGGACCATCCTCCAGGATAGAAGTCCCCTTACCTCTGCTCCTGCATTAGCAGCGCTAGCCCTGGGACACTGCAGATGGTCCCCAGCTTCCCCAGCCTGCAATATAGCATCTCTCCACCATTCTATATGAATTCCTTTATGACCAGCTTTTTTTCACTTTACCAAGGTCCACCTATATTGCTGCATATATAATACTTTACTATATTTATTGCCAAATAATATTCCATTGTATGAATTACTTATCCATTCATCACCTGGTGGACTTTTGGGTTATTTCCACTTGTTGGCTATTATGAGCAATGCTGCTGTGACTGTTCATGTGCAATTCTTTGTGTAGGCATATATTTTCCCATTTTCCTTACATATATACCAAGGAGTGGAATTGCTGAGTTGCATGGTTTTGAAGATTCACCAAAATGTTTTCCAAACAAGCCTCATCATTTTACATGCCCATCAGCAATGTAGGAGGGCTCCAGTTTTTCCATATCATCTGTCTTTTTTATTATAGCCATCCTAGTGGCTGTGAAGTGGTGGTATCTCATTGTGCTTTTGATTTGCATTTTCCTAATGACTAATGATGTTGAGCATCTTGACATGCATTTATTGGCCATTTGTATATCTTCTTTGGAGAAATGTCTATTCATATCCTATGACCATTTTTAATTGAGTTGTCTTTTTACTGTTGTACTACAAGAGTTTTTTATATACTCTGGATATCTCATTTTTGTCCCCCAAATTTAAGGATGCTCAGAATATTCTTCTTACTAAGCTAGGATATTATTCTAACATGTGCAAAACAGGATAAATTAACAGAAGGTTTTTTCTTTTAATATGCTTGATGGATGTTATTAAATTTGACCGTATGGTATTAATATAGTATTTTCTCTGTAATCTGTTATATTTTAGCTAAAATAGCTGGAGAAGGAAATGGCAACCCACTCCAGTATTCTTGCTTGGAAAATCCCGTAGACAGAGTAATCTGGTGGGCTACAGTCCATGGGGTTGCAAAGAGTCAGACACAACTGAGCAACTGACCATAAGTTGATAAATGTACCTGTTAAACCCCAAAGAAAACTAATTGTTTTTCTATTTGTATTTGATGTTAACCATGCTAATGACTCATTCATAGTTTCCAAAAGTAAAACAAATATTAGGTTGAAAAATACTTACAAAAAGGATTTACTCCTGGGGAGGTGAACTCTGAATCACAGAAGGACCAAAAAAAAAAAAAAGGAGGAGGATTACTTTTTGCTATATTTTATACTACAGGTGGTATGTTATTAAAAAATTAATTTTAAAAAGAAAATGCACTTCTAGAATATCTTGGTTATACCCTTAATCTTGGATGGAAATAATTTAAAATCATGACCAAAAACTCAAAGATGAGAGAAGCTTAGATTTGGACCTCATCAAGTAAATTATGGTTACAAAATAACCCAGAAGCCATTAGAGATTTTTTAATTGTATTAAATGGGAACTATACATATTTTCCAGCCACTTTGTTTCTTGCTTTGATGTTTAAGTAGATAAAGCATTCATCTTTCTCATAAGGCTTAACCAGGCAGGACTGATCCCTACCCATGGGATTAGTGAGTGGCATCTTAGCAGTCAAAAGGCAAAAGCCAATTAAAGCCCATCACAGCATCCTTGCTCTTGATCCAGAAAATAACCTGAGCAACATTCATTACCATGCAGTGCCTCTCCAAACAGCATCCCTTGAAACCTGATGGTTTGTTTAACCTAAGAGATCTGTAAAGGTTTACAATATAAAGTCAACAGCTCGGTGGAAAGAGGACACATTCACCTTGATCTTTAAAAATCAATCAAAACACACAGTTTCCCATCTTGGGTTTTTGAAAAGCAAGAGGGTTTTTTTTTTCTGTGTCTAGAATTTAAAGAGAAATTATATCAAGCCAAAGTAAAGTGGCTTTCATCCCTGAGTTTCCAAATTCTCAAATATCACCAAATGGAAAACCTATGGAAGATTCCCTGCTTCCCTTTCCTCTTACTACTAGTCTGGATTCTCACAATTTTGTATTATGTGTTCTACAAATGAACCTGATTTCATAAGATCCATATAATTCTTTTGAGAAATTTTTTTAATATTGAAGAGCTCAGAACTTCTATTTCATGTATCTTCAATTAATAGGTAAGTAGGTACAGAAGTAGAATTATGTGTCGTGCCCAGCAGAGGGAGTACTGAGGAGTATAATGTCCTCAATAAGTCACTTATCTATCTGGGAAGCTCAGACAAGAAGCCCAGGGGGTGACTTTAGGTGGAAGTTTTCAATGGTGTGAGCTGAGAGCTCAGCCCCCAGGGGTGATGGGGAGGTGAGTGAGGAGCCCAGACTTCTCCTCCCCTGCCCTCAGCCCTGGTGCCCAGGCAAAGCCCCAGCCAGGTCTATCCCACGTGGCTGCCAGCCAGCCCCCTAGCCCACCTCTTCTAACACCAACATCAGACTCTTCCACCATTGTGTGTAGATATTTTGTTCCTGAAAACCATCACATGGAAAATTTCCACAGGTTAAAAATATAACTAACTTTTATTTCAGTAGAGGGGAAGACTGTACATTCCTGAGCCACTAAATTCCCAATTTAAACATTATCAATGTTAGCTGCAGGCCATGGGGTCTTAAAGAGTCAGACGCGACTGAACGACTGAACTGAACTGAATGTTAGTGTGTGTGCTTAATCGTTTTTGACTCTTCAGGACCCCATGGACTGTAGCCCACCAGGCTCCTCTGCCCATGGAATTCTCCAGGCAAGAATACTGGAGTGGGTTTCCATTTCCTACTCCAGGGGATCTTCCTGACCCAAGGCTGGAACCTGTGTCTCTTGCATCTCCCACATTGGCAGGCAGATTCTTTACACTAATGGACCAGTTACTTAACACTGGTTATCATATCATGACAAAACAAGGTGGCTTCCCTTCCATAAAGGACTCTCCAGTACTGTCTACCTGAATTCCTTTGGCTTCTGTTATTATCCTTATTAGGAAGGGTCCATCTCAACTGTCCTCACAAAGCACATGATACAGAGCTCTGTATTTACGTAATTCATTATTACTCCAACTGTTGGCCTTGGATCAGCAGCAAGAGCATCACCTGGGAGCTTGTTACCATGGCCTCCATGTCAGACCCAATCAGACTCTGGGGGTGGGGCCCAGGACTTGGGGCTTTCACAAGCCCCCAAGGGGATTCTGCTGCACTTTTAGGTTTGAAGAAAGAAACTGTCAATGCTAATGAGGGATCAGGTTATCTTCTATAAGCTAGAAAAACATCGGTACTGTTGAGAAAAGGATTTAAGCAGTGAGAGCTAACTATTCAGAGCTGGAGATGGGCCTCTAGATTGCCAGAAGTCCACCCTCACAAGGTGTGGGGCCCACAGATCACCTCTCAGAAATACAAAGTGTCTCATGCACTGAAGGGGACAGAGAAAAGGCACTGCCAATAAAGCCAGACTCTTCAGACATAAGTGCATATACCTCTAGGTGTGACCATATCTCCTTCAAACACCCCACATTTTTCTTTCCCCCAAAGTTTACCCACCTCAGCCACCACTTGGGAAGGGTCCTTGGATTTCGTTCTGAAGGCCACATGCTCATCATTCTTCCTTATTTTTCCAGTAAAGGGTTACCTTCCAGTTCCACCTTTACCTTGGAAGAGGGGACCATCTACTTGACTTCTGAGCCAAATGCTCTGGAAATGCAAGATGATAATGCCTCCGTGCTTGATGTCTATTTAGTAAGTAATATCTGGTTTCTTCCCCTTCTTTTCCTCCTCGTTTACAAATGGATCCAGGCCATAGCTCATACAAGAACAAGTTCTGTAAGGTAAGGCATATTTGAGTTTTAAAAGAAACAATGGCACCCCATCACTTCTACAAACAGTGCATCTTTTCACAAATTATGTCATCCCACAGTTCTTGTAGAAGGGCACGCAGAAGAATATCGAGAATTAAATCCTAAATCACCATATGTAATGAGAACAAATCCCCTATTGTTGAAGCTAACTGGGGCACCTTAGTGTCTTCTTCACAAACTAACATTTTGACTCAACGGTAGCCACTTGTGTGGGGGCGTGTGGATTCGTGTAGCCAAATAATGAAGCCAAAGCTGAGATCAGTGCAGTGCAAGCTTTCTTCAATGGCTGAAGAATGGAGAAGTGAGAATCTAGTTCACAGGTCAGCTTCTCCCCCGTGTGGTGAGAAGGGTTTGATTTTAAAGAGTAAAGACAAAAGGAGGAGGGATGGGACGAATGCTGAGTGGAGGCCTGTGCAGTAGTCTGTGTGGGGAGGGACAGGGATTTTTGAGGGAGTAGGGTACCACTCTTTTTATCCTTTTTTGGTCCTTAATTTCCAGTTGTGACCACCAGTGGGTATGTCATTTAATTCACTAATGTAGTAAAATCAGTGTTTAATGAGATTCAGGGTCTGTTTGAGGTCAGATTTATCACCATCTTGGTCCCTGCTGGTTCCATCTGGGTTTTTGGTTTTCTGTTTTTGCTTCTCTCCTTATAACTTCCTTTCTTATCTCTGGATCCTGTGACTTAAAAGATTTATGTTAACTCCTGCTGAAGGTAGGGGTTGGCAGGTTTTGAGCAAGGACTCGGTGCAGCTCTGGCAACCCTGTGTGTTCTTATTGACCAAAAGAGGGAATTAACACCTACCTCACAAGGCTGCTTGATAACAGCCATTCTGACAGGTGTGTGGTTTTGATTTGCATTCTCCTGACGATTAATGATGTTGAACCTCTTTTCATATGCCTGTTGGCCATCTATAAGTCTTTGGGAAAATGCTTATTCAGGTCCTCTGCCTATTTTTTAATCTAGTTGTTTCTATATATAAACAACATAATCTATATATAAACAATCAGGTTGTTTATATGTATACACATACACAATATATATATAAATAATCAGGTTTCATATATAAATTGTTGAGTTGTATGACTTCTTTATATATTTTGGATATTAACCCATTACCAGACATATCATTTGCAGATGCCTTCTCCCATTCAGTAGGTTTTCATAGCATAGTATTTTGAACAATAATTATAATGGCCAAACTGGGTACATACCATACGCAGGCACTATACCAATGCTTTTCTTACACTAACCCTTTCATGAAGGTAGGTGTTCTACTTGCCTCCATTCATGCACATGAGGAACCTGGGGCTTAACTGATCAGTTCTCAGAGCTTTTAAATGGCATAGCCAAAATTCAAATCCAGCTCCTACCTAAGCCCCCCATCACTGTAATATTACCCATGAAGCCCCCTATCACTGTAGTTGTTCCTGATTGATGTATCCATCTCATTGGAATCATGCTCCTAACAAAGGTGAGAAGTGGATCCAAAAAGGAAGGAGTGAGGATTTTTAGTTTTTATAAAATTCCTCTTTCATCCTTTGTATTTTTTCAAGTTTTTGTTGCCTCAGTTCTTAAACCTTTTGATCTCTGGATCCCTTCATATTCTAAAAGTTGAGGATCCCAAATAGCTTTTGTATATGTGGATTATATCTATCAATATTTTGTATTTTTAAAATTAAAATGAGAAATTTCAAAAATATTGATTTGAAACAACAAAATGTTAAATATATTTTTATGAAAATTTCTATTTTTCAGAATGAAAATAAGCTTAGTGAAAAGAGTGGCATTATTTTACATTTTTTGCAATCCCTCTTGTAAGAAGCTGGGTGTCTGCTTCTACATTGATCCAGCATGTGACTGTATTCCACTGTGCACCCATGAGAGGGAATGAGAAAAGCAAATAACATCTTAGTATTAATAGGAAAATAGTTTGACCTCATGGATCCCCAGAACTGGTCTCCCACACCATTGTTCTAGTACTTTAACTTATTCCCTTCTACCTGTACAGAACCAAATGAGACAGGAATTAATTAGAAATAGGCACTGAGATTCTATGCTTATCTCTGCCTCTCATTAATCACCCTTTTTGGTCCTTAGTTTTATCATCTATGAAATGGATCATTAAATCGCCTCTTAAGACCCCTTCCAGCTCTGACTGGCCATGGCCTATTCTAAATTACAAGGAGTTCCAGAAATGAGGTGTTTTTTTTTTCCCTCAGAATAGCTATAAGCTGTTTTTTCAAATTGCACTGTTTCATCACATATTCTACCATCAACCTTCACAGTATTTCAACTTTTGTGGCAACACATTCAGAAAATTCTGCACCATTAACTTATATTTCCAGGGTGTGTTTTCACTCTGGAGATTATTTTGCATGCTCTTCCAATCTGAGAGGACCCAACTCACTGCCCTCCCTTCAACATTTTCATTTGCCTCCACACTATGAAAGAATGGATGGCAAAGAAAAGCATCAGAAAGGAAAACCAATCTTGCCAACATCTTTGTCTCTCCTTCCTCTTGACTTGATTAGAATCCTCTTAATCATAGCCATCTTTACTGAAATGGCAGTTGAAGGTATCTGTGGTGATATTATACTAGGTGTAACCAAACGTAAATTTTACTTACAATGTTTCTCCTCCTTTAAGAATTGTTGGTTGTGCTACCAATTGCTAGTGCTACTATTTGTATACTAATGGACAATACTGTTTATATCTCTTTAAAATATAATTGAAATAAATGATTTATGCACACCAGATAACATAAGAAATTTCCTTTTTAAAGATGCATTCATAAATATCACTCATTATTAGAGAAATGCAAATCAAAACTACAATGAGGTATCACCTCACATTGGTCAGAATGGCCATCATCAAAAAAATATACAAACAATAAATGCTGGAGAGGGTGTGGAGAAAAGGGAACCCTCTTGCACTGTTGGTGGGAATGTAAATTGATACAGCCACTATGGAGAATACTATGGAGGTTCCTTAAAAAACTAGAAATAAAACTACCATATGACCCTGCAATGCCAATACTGAGCATATACCCCGAGAAAACCATAATTGAAAGACACATGTAAGCCAGTGTTCATTGAAGCACTATTTGCAATAGTTAGGACATGGAAGCAACCTAGATGTCTATCAATAAATGAATGGATAAAGTTGTGGTACATATATACAGTGGAATATTAATCATTAAAAGGAATGCATTTGAGTGAGTTGTGGTGAGGTGGATGAATGTAGAGCCTGTTATACAGAGTGAAGTTAAGACAGAAAGAGAAAAATGTATTGTATATTAACACATATATATGGAATCTAGAAAAATGATACTAATGAACCTATTTGCAGGGCAGGAAGAGAGATGCAGACAGAGGGAACAGACTTGTGGAGATGGGGGGTAGAGAGGGTGGGATGAACTGAGAGAGTAGCATTGACCCATATACCACCATGTGTAGAAAGCTAGCGGGAAGCAGCTGTATAGCACAGGGAGCTGAGCTCAGTGCTCTGGGACAACCGACTCAGGTGGGATGGGAGCGGGGTTGGAGGGAGGCTCAAGAGGGAGGGGATAGATGTATACTTACGGCTGATTCACGCTGTTGTACAGCAGAGCCCACCACAACATTGTAAAGCAATTGTCCTCCAATTAAAAATAAAAAGATCCATCCTATTATGTGCATGTAAATTAGGCTAGCTATTCTGCTTTTTGACATAAAATTAAAAGGATAGATTACCTTAAATGGCTGCTAATTGTTCCATTATCCTTATTCAGGCATTTGGTTCAGGTTCCATGTTCCTAGTTATTTCCTGGGAAAAGGCCATTCACCCTCACACTGTAGCTCCAGGCTATCTGATTCATTTTCAAATACATCATCGTGTTTTTTAAGATTCTGTCCAATGGCCAAAGAAATGTTTTCCACTGAATTTTGAGTTGATGACACAGATTGGAGTATTTAAAAGCATACAGCAGAGATGAGCAGGCTCTTGGTTTTAAATGGCCAATCATGCCGTCTTCATAATAGGGCCTGATTCCACTTTTTGAATCGTCCGATGTTCTAAGGCACTGATCACGGTAGCTGTTATTTGGTGTTTGTTAGTGCAAAGAGGAACAACCAACGAAGACAATGCAGCTGAAAAATGTTGTAGGTGAGAGTGTCCTTTTTTATGACTGAGAATGGGTGGGTAGGTAGGAGATAATGGAACTGTTTTATTAAATGATAGAGAAGTGAAAGAGGGCTGCCACAAAGTAACAGTTTTCTTGCTTCTGTTATTTAGTCTTGAAGTCATGCCCTTTTCGCTTTACACTTTATGTATTAACAGCCTCCCAATAATATATCCTATCATCCAGATGTGTGTTTCTGCTGCTTGAAGTGCAAAAACAGCTGTGGGCAAAGAACAGTTAAGCCATGTTTTTTTGCCATGCCAGTATTGGCGATTAGTGTTCTGATGTGCAGCTGTCAGACAGCTTGGTTATTTAATGTGTCTTCAGGGTGGTTAATAATGCTCTTTGATCATGGGATGAAGGGTGCCAGAGAAGTGAAAATGATTGAATTAACAGCTTATCATACTATTATCTATGAAAGAAAGCTTGAGAAAAAAAGAAAGACACTTTAAATTAGGTCACAGGGGTCCTAGAAAACTCAGTGGAACTTTTTGGCAAGAGACACTGCATTTTCTGGACTTGACTTTCCTGACATTGATGTTAATGACTTGTATGTGAAGTGTCAGGTCTCTGGAATCATTCCTTGCCTCAGCCAGCACTGGCTGCAAAGGACGTTTATTTGAAACGGTGGCAATTCTGTTGCTTCTCAGCAGCGAGCTAGCATCCCCACCAACCAGAGATGCCACTCACGTTTCTGGTAGGTCTTAATGTGCGAAATAGGAAGAGAGAGGCCGTGGCTGCCTTTGGTTTATAAGATGTTTCAGCAGAATGCCAGTTTCTTTCACCATCTGACCACATGGTTGAGAAAGGAAGAGATTTCAGAAAGGGCAAAAAATAGGGCCCTTTTCAAAGAGGGTTTGATCCTTTTAAGTCACTGACCAAATAATATTTCTGAGACAGGTGGAAAAGCTGACAAAATGGATCTGACTGCCTGCACCCCATGGCACCTAGAAAGGATTCGTCCTGAAACAAGAGTGACGCCAGCTTCAAATTAATGAGGCAACCCGTCAGTCTGGATTAGGTCTCTGTAGGATTTTTTTTTTTTTTTTTTTAACAAACAGCATTAAACTGCTGTTTAAGGATTAGCTTAGGGAATTGGAGTTATAAAGGCATACTGGCTTTTCAGTTAAATTAGGCCCACAGTTAATTGGATGAGAGATTGCAGAGCTATGGTAGTTTTTTTCTTTTTGTCCTAGCTTTATAGTGAATCGTGGCCTCACAGGCCAGCTTGATTTCCACCTTTCTCAAGGCTGGTTTTGCTTTCAAGCTCGCCTAAGGTTCCGATTCATCCAGGCCCTCGTTGGGGGCCCCTGTTATTCTTTGTCTTTACCTCTCAACACCAGGCTCTCTCTCCTTCCCCACTCCCTCCAGCATCTTGTTGTCGCTTCTCTGATTTTGATTTCCATCTTCTCTCTCATCATAGGAAACCAGTGTTTGCTAGTCTCCTAATAAGCCTTTTCAACTCTTGGGAAGAGTGTGTTTGTGGAAGAACAGAGTCTAATAGTATGAACCTGGGGTCTACCAGGCCCTGAGCCTTCTGGAAACAAAGCAAATTCAAAAGGAGAATTTAGGGAAAGTAAGTTTAAATCATACCTGTGGACCTCATGAACTGGGCTGTCCTTCATACCATTCGCACTCCTGGGACCTGAGGAGGAATGGGAAAAGTGAGTAGAAGGGAGGATGCCTACGTACTGTCCACTTAGTAAAAAATAAGGCCCCTCTGAGTGTGACAGATGGTATGAGGATGACTCGAGAGTGGGGAGACGAGGGCCCAGCTTCCCCTTGCCTCTGCCTGTGCTCCCAGGGCTGCCATGACAAAGTGCCACAGACTGGGAGGCTTAAACAACAGAAATGTGTCTCCAAGTCTGGAAGCCAAAGACGTCCAAGGTCAAGATGCTGGCAGGGCCCTGCTACCTGTGAAGGCTATAGGAAAGGATTCTTCCTGGCTTCTTTGGCTTCTGGTGGTCATGTGGTCCTGAACACTGTTCCCCTTGCAACACTCTAATCTCTGCCCCAGTCTTCACACTGCCCCCCACCCCCGTGACTCTGTGTGTCCCCTCTTCTTCTGATAACCCCTGTCACTGGATTTAGGGCCCCCCCCTAATACCGGATGACCTCATCTTAACTAATTATATCTGCTAAGACTGTATTTCTGAATACGATCACATTTCAAGGCTGCGGATGTGAATTTTCAGGGGACACTAGTCAACCAACTACACCACCTTACTGAGGACGTGTACAAGGGCACACACACGCTCTTTACCATGTTGGCCCCATTTGTCCCTTCACACCCCCTCTCCCTGGCTGAGTCACTGTGAGGTTGCACGTGTGTGTGTCAGTCGCTCAGTCATGTCTGACTCTCCGCGACCCCATGGAATGTAGCCCACCAGGCTTCTCTGTCCATGGAATTTTCCAGGCAGGAATACTGGAGTGGGTTGCCATGCCCTTGTCCAGGGGATCTTCCCAACTCAGCAATCAAACCTAGGTCTCCTGCCCGGCAGGCAGATTCTTTACCATCTGAGCCACCAGGGAAGTGAGGCTGGATATATGTTTCCAAATTATTGTGGACTCCTCGCAAAAAGGTATCAGGTAAATGAATGTATTAACAGATACAGTCACATGCTGAGGACATATTGTATATAAGAAATAAAATCCCTGAGGGTGGAGCAGGACACTGGTAGTTTTAAAAGCTCCCCACACATCCAGGGCTGAGACCCAGTCAGCTTGTCGACAGGGTCCTTCAGCTCTGAACATCCTATAATCCTTCTGTGCTAAATGGAAGGGAAAGCTCTCCCCTAAGAGCCCCTAAGATGGTTGGCCAGTTAGGAAAAATGATTCAAAGTGAACCTTACCACCTTCATTTATGAACTGGATGTGGGACTGGGTTCCTGCAGCAGACACTACTGCCCCCTAGTGGTAGGAAGGTGCCTCTGACCCACCCAGATAAGGAGCGATCGAGGTCCTGGAATTGAAATCTAAGTGCGAGTGTGAGGCTCGGAGGACTGTCTCCACTCCATGTACTTACTTTATGGTAGCCTCTCGGTGCTGTGAACCCACGTTTGGCAGGGGTACATCCTTCAGACAGCAAAGGAAGTTCCCTCTGACAGACATCTACCACCTTTCAAGTTGGAGTGGAGGCTGCAATTACAGTCAGACACAAAAATGAAGGTACTAATTTTCCTTAGGATCCTAGCATGCCCTTCTCATCCATCAAGGCCAGATACACTTGAGCCTCTTTGTAAGCCCAATGGCAGTTTGGGGGTTAAACACAGAAAATCCTTCTTTTTACTGCTTAGGCAGCATCTTTAATGAAGTATCAACAAACATGGGGTGGAAAAGCCTTTTTTTCATTTTCAGTCTTTGACAGGCTGTTCTTTACAGCCACTCTACCCGCAGGTGACTATAGCTTTTGTGGTAGCTCCCCATAGAATATACGGTTAAGCATGTGTGTGTGCTAAGTTGTGTCACACTTTAGTCGTGTCCAACTCTGCGACCTTATGGACTATGACCAGCCAGGCTCCTCTGTCCATGGAATTCTCCAGGCAAGAATACTGGAGTGGGTTGCCATTTCCTCCTCCAGGGCATCTTCCCAACCCAGGAATTGAACTCGTGTCTCTTACGTGTCTCCTGCATTGGCAGGCAGGTTCTTTACCACTAGCACCACCATAATAAAATTCAAATATAGGTCCTTATTTAAAAAAAAACAACTTTCTAAATCCCAGTAATAGTATTTGTTTCCTAGGGCTGCCGTAACGAAGTGCTATAAACTGGGTTGCATAAACAACAGAACTGTATGTATTGTTTCACAGTTCTGGAGGCCAGAAGTTCAAGGTCAAGGTGTTGGCAGCGTTCATCCCTTCTGAGGGCTGTAAGAGGAGGATCTCTTTCTAGCTTCCCTTCTTAGCTTGTGGATGGCCATTTTCTCCCTGTGTTTTCCTTCTGTGTGCCTGTCTCTGTGTTCAAATTTCCCCTTTTTATAAGCATATCAGTTATATCTAATCAGGGCCAGTCCTAATGACCTTACTTTAACTCCCTTACTCATGTAGTACTGGGGGTTAAAGCTTGAACATATGAATGGACCAAGGGGAACTGGGAGGCACAATGCAATCCATGCCAGCTACTGTGTTTTTGTGAAGAAAAAAATGGTACCAAGAAAAGTGATGGAAGGGAAAGGCCTGATAGGGGTGCAGCCTCTGGCTATGGCTAGGGGGTCTCTGGCAGCTCACCCTTTTCTTCTACATGGGGAGAAAGAAACCAGTGGCCTTGTCCCAAGGCAGTGCTCCCTTTTGAATGAAGCTAGTACCGTATTACCCTACGGTACCCTACGGGTACCCTCCCCACATTCTCCAGAGTGAATTCAGTTGCAGTCCCAGGGTCCCAAGCCCTGGGCTATGTGATACATTAGATAATAAGGTAACCATTTTGATTTACAATTAGCAACAGTCACTGTAAAGTCCAGTGTAGAACTGTCAGCCACATAAATCACTGATGCCCTCCAGCTTCTCTTAGGTCTTTAGATAACAAATCAATCAGGCCGGGATCTGTGTTAAAATATTGCTGCTATACGAACAGTTTTGAAATGAGAGGCCATAATCCTAAATCCATCCCTCGAGACATCCAGAATCAGTGCCAGGTTTTTCTTGGGTCTGTTCTCATCTTATCAGTAATCTATCTGCTGGTTGGTGTGGAACACTTTGATAGGGTATTGGAAGGCCTGGCAGGAGGCCTGGGACTCCATGTGCTGCCAGCACTCAGAATTCAACAAACATTCTACATGATCAGCACAATCTGCTAGTTTTCTTCCAAATTGTATGTCCCCTCCAAGGTCGTTCCAAGTCCACTTTTTGCCTCAAGGCTTCTCAATTAAGGCCCTTTAGTCCCTGGTTCTTGGGAAAGAATAATTTCACCCCTGAGTCTGAGTCTAAATGTTTTTTTTTTTTTTTAAGTACTAAGGTAGGAAATTTAGATAGGAAGCTTCCTCCCAGCTATAAAAACCCCATAGCAGTGTGATTGGACTCCATACATAGACTGTGTCCTGATTCCTATAGCATTCGTGTCTGTACTTGTTCACCTCCTTAAAAAAATGGTGAGCTTTTGGACACCTGCTACTGTTGTTCAAAGAGAAATCTCCTACTCCAATCTATTTCCAAGTGATCACGCCTTGTGAAGTATCCTAATTTGAGGCAGATATGAATATGATCAAATGAAAACACAGAGCCTGATGTTTGAAGAAAAATTCCAGAGTACATGGTGGCTCCTCAGAAACTCAAGGGTCTTTGAGAAGGCAATCTGGTGAACCCAGAGAAGGAGGGGGGACATGGGCCCCTGGGGGTGATGGGGGCGGGACCCTGTGGCGCTTCTTGTGTGTTTGTGGCAATGCAGAGTTTGGACTAAAATGAAGGGTGTGAGGCAGAATGCGTTGATGTGCTCTCATGGTAACAGAGAGAACGTTGGCCAAAAGAAGAACAATATGAAATAGGAACAAAACAAAGCAGGGCTGGGGAAGAGGGGCTTGGAACAGGAAAAGGAAATAAGGGACTTGCCACATATGATAGCCCGGAGAGGAATCAGTTTTTTCCTCGGGTATTTTGGCAAAGAATTTCAGCTTAAAATCGGAATGGGGCTGCCCTTGGACCCCAGAGAGGAAAAGATCATGCTTCCGCGGGACCCTGGGGCGGAACTGTGAGGCAGTTGTAGTTAAAAAAGAACATCACCCATGAAGGTCAGGAGCTCGTGGAACAGTGAGACCTCAGGGACTATTTAGTGTGGTCATCAGCCAGTAAATCTGCCTTGTTCCAGCTCCGCCCTTAAATCCCCTCACAGCACATTCCAGATCTTATGAAATTCTATTGGCTAAATATGCCTTTTAAACAGTAGGCTGAGGGTGTGTATGTGTTTCTTTCAGGAAAAAAAAGGGAGGGATGGAAATGAGCCTAGACGTGAGACCTCAGAAGAGGAACGTCTCACCCGACACCCTCGGCACAGCACTCTAAAAAGTCACCCTCCAAAACTTAGCCCATCTTGAAGTGATCTACTTCAGGGGGACCCCTGGGGTAATCTGGCTGCCCCACAGTGGGGTCCACCCTCAGAAAGGGCTTTGTTTTTAGCAAACAGACTGCTTTTGTTTTGCTGTGTTCCTTTCTGTGCATTGTACAGTTTCAGTCATAGAAGTACCTGAGTTTAAGTGGAAATAAACATATGAATCTCACACACCCACAAACCAACATATGTGGATAAATAATGCTAGGTCTTTGGGCCACAGAAATACCTAAATACTCCTTTCATACCAACCGCTATCACACCTTTTCCTTCAGGTCTCAGAATTTAAAACATATCGCGGTTTCTCAGAGCATCACATGCTTAGGGAAGAAACCCTGGCATCTGTGTGGACAGATGATTACATACATGTGCATACAAAAGCAGTTCAGTTGATGACAAGAGCTCAAATGTCATTCTGTCTGTCCATGCTTCCCTGAAATATGGCTGGGTTCTCCCACCAAAGCACCAGTTCCTGTTTCTACTTCCAAAGCCATCAGGTGACGACAGGGTTGAGTTTCAGTACTCAGAAGAAGTTGCTAGTGTTTGGGGAAGTAATACCTGAAGAGCCCATCTCTGTGTTAGAGAGCTGGAGGGGATCCTACACATACCATATATTGAAGAATAAACTCAAGCTATGAGTTGCTTCCCAGTGTAGATAGACAGCTGATACTTTGTCTCTTCACTGACAGCTAATAAAGGATTTGTGGATTATAATTTGGAGAAAGGAAAGGAAAATTGTTGCACACTTTATAAATATGAGATAATAAAATCACCTTCTTCTCACTGTGGCCAAGTTTATAATCAGGGAGATACTGCTTAAGACCTGAAGACCTGTCAGCCCACCTTGTTTTATTAGGGTTATAAATGGGTACTTTCAGGTAACCAAACATGTCATTCCAGGATTACATTACAACATGGGTATAGAATTGGCAGTTCTCACCAACTTTGACATCCTTGTACCCTGGGGGTGAGAGTGGGTGTTTAATGAAGTTTACAGAAACTGCAACAAGACCCTCCAGTTAAAAAAAAAAAAAATCCAATGGAATGACAAGATGGCAGAATAGAAGGACTTGCTTACCTTCTCTCATGAAAACACCAAAATCACAACTAACTGCTGGACAACAACCATTGACAAAAAAGACTTGAATCTACCAAAAAAGATATTCTACACCAAGAGATAAAGAAGAAGCCACTATGAGATAGTAGGAGGGGCACATTAGCAACAAAATCAAATCGCATACCAGTGGGTGACCCACAAACTGGAAAATAAATATATCATAGAGGTTCTCCCACAGGAGTGAGAGTTCTAAGCACCACGTCAGGCTCCCCTGCCTGGGGTTCTGGCATCCGGAGGAGGATCCCCCAGGGCATTTGTCTTTGAAGGCCAGTGGGGCTTGAGTGCAGGATCTCCAGAGGTCTGGGGGAAACAGAGACTCCACTCTTGAAGGTTGCACACAGGTTTCATGTAAACTGGGACCCCGGGCAAAGCAGTGAGTCCATAAGAGCTTAGGCCAGACCTACTTGTGGGTCTTGGAGAGTCTCCTCAGGGCCTGGGGGTCAGCTGTGCCTCACTGCAGGGGCAGGACACTGGTGGAGGCCCCAGGGAATACCCATTAGTGTGAGCTCTTGGGCAGCAAAAGCAGTTCTAAGAGGAAGTTTATAGCCACACAATCTTACCTCAGGAAACAAGGAAAAGCACCTCAAACAACCTAACCTTACATCTAAAGCAACTAGAGAAAGAATAAACAAAATCCAAATTTATTAGAAGGAAAGAATTATAAAGGTTACAGCAGAAATAAATGAAATAGAGACAAAGAAAATAGAAAACATTAATGAAACTTAAAGCTGGTTCTTCAGAAAGATAAAAAAAATTGATAAACCTTTAGTTAGACTCATCAAAAAAAAAAAAAAGAGCTCAAATCAGTAAGAAATAAAAAAGAAGTTAAATCTGACACCACATAAATACAGATGATAAGAGACCACTACAATTGACTATATGCCAATAAAATAGACAACCTAGACAAAATGGAAAAATTCTTGTTAGAAAGGTACAATCTTCCAAGACTGAACTGAGAAGAAATAGGAAATATGAACAGACCAGTCACAAGTACTGAAATAGAAACTCTGCTTTAAAAACTTTCAACAGACAAAAGTCCAGGACCAGATGGCTTCACAGGTGAATTCTATCAGACATTTGGAGAAGATGTAACACCTATCCTTCTGAAACTATTCCAAAAAACTGAAGCGGAAGAAACACTCCCAAACTCATTCCAGGAGGCCAGCATCACCCTGATACCCAAATCAGACAAAGATACCACAAAAAAGAAAATTACAGACCAATATCACTGATGAATGTAGATGCAGAAATTCTCAACAAAATACTAGCAAACAGAATACAACAATACATTAAAAGGATCATACACCATGATCAAGTGGGATTTATCCCAGGGATGCAGAGATTCTTCAGTATCCACAAATCAGTGTGATATACCACATTAACAAATTGAAGAATAAAAACCATATGATCATCTCAATAGATGCAAAAAAAGCTTTTGACAAAATTCTATGCTCATTTATGATAAAAACTCTCCAGAAAGCGGGAATAGAGGGAACCTACATCAATATAATAAAGGTCATATATGACAGAGCCACAGCTAACATCATACTCAACGGTGAAAAGCTGAAAGCAATTTCCTCTAAGATCAGGAATAAGACAAGAAAGTTCACTCTTACCTCTTTTATTAAACACAGTTTTGAAAGTCCTAGCCATGGCAATCAGAGAAGAAAAAAGGAATCCAAATTGGAAAAGAAGACGTTAGCAGATAAAATGATACTATACACAGAAAATCCAAAAGATGGTACCAGATAACTATGAGAGTTCATCAGTAATTTCAGTAAGGTTGCAAGATACAAAATTAATATACAGAAACCTGTTGCATTTTCAAATCAAAAAAATGACATATCACACCTCACACCAGTCATAATAGCCATCATCATCAACAATAAATGCTGGAGAGGGTGTGGAGAAAAGGGAACCCTCCTACACTATTGGTAGGAATGTAAATTGGTACTATCACTTTGGAGAACAGTATGGAGGTTCCTTAAAAAACTAAAAATAGAGCTACCATATAACCCAGCAATCCCACTCCTGGGCATATATCCAGAGAAAACCATAATCTGAAAGGATGCAGGCACTGTGATGTTCATTGCAGCACTATTTACAATAGCCAGGACATGGAAGCAACCTAAAAGTCCATTGACAGGAATGGATAAAGATGTGATACATATATACAATGGAATACTACTTACTATTAAAAAGAATGAAATACATTTACAGAGATGTGGATGGACCTGGAGCTGTCATACAAAGTAAGTCAGAAAATGAAGCACAAATACTGTATAACATCACTTACATGTGGAATCTAGAAAAATAGTAGAGATGAACTTATTTGCAAAGCAGAAGTAGAGTCACAGATGAAGAGAACAAGCTTATGGTTACCAAGAGGGGAAGGTGGGTGGGATGAATTCAGAGATTGGAACGACATATATACACTATGATGTATAAAAATACATAACTAATGAGACTCTACCGTATAGCACAGGGAACTCCATTCAGTGCTCTGTGGTGACCTAGATGGGAACAAAATCTAAAAAAGAGGGGATATATATATATACATAGGACTAATTCATTTTGCTGTACAGCAAGAAACTAACAAAACATCATAAAGTAATTGTGTGTTAGTCACTCAGTCGTGTCCAACTCTTTGCAACCCCAAGGATGATAGCCCATCAGGCTCCTCTGTCCATGGAATTCTCCAGGCAAGAATTCCAGAGTGGGTTGCTATTTCCTTCTCCAGGGGATCTTTCTGACCCAGGGATCGAACCTGGGGTCTCCTGTATTGTAGGCAGATTCTTCACCATCTGAGCCACCAGGGAAAGCAATTATACTCCAGTAAAAATTAATTTTAAATATCTGTTCCATTTCTATACACTTACAATGAAAGGTCAGAAAGAGAAATTAAGGAAATAATCCCATTTACCATAGCATCAAAAAGAATAAAATACCTAGGAATAGACCTACGTAAGGAGGCAAAAGACCTGTACTCTGAAAACTAAGATGCTGATGAAAGAAATTGTGTTATTGTTCAGTCGCTCAGTCGTGTCTGATTCTTTGCAACCCCATGGACTGCAGCACACCAGACTTCCCTGTCCTTCACCATCTCCCTGAGTTTTCTCAAACTCATGTCCATTGAATTACCAATGACATTTTACACAGAACTGGAACAAAAATTTTTAAACTTTTATGGAAACACAAAAGACCCTGAATAGCCAAAGCAATCTTGAGAAAGAAAAACAGAGCTGGAGGAATCAGGCTCCCTGACTTCAGACTATACTATTAAGGCTACAGTAATCAAAAAAGTATAGTATTGGCACAAAAACAGAAATATACTAATAGATCAATAGAACAAGATAGAAAGCCCAAAAATAAACCCTCGCAGCCATGTCAATTAATCTATGACAAAGGAGGGAAAACTATACAATGGAGAAGAGACAATCTCTTCAATAAGTGGTGCTGTGAAAATTGCAGCACATGGGTGTAACCTTAAAAATGAAAGAATGATCTCAGTTCATTTCCAAGAAAAACCATTCAACATCACAGCAATCCAAGGCTATGCCCCAACCACTAGTGCTGAAGAAGCTGATCAGTTCTATGAAGACCTACAAGACCTAGAACTAACACCAAAAAAAGATATCCTACTCATCATAGGGAATTGGAATGCAAAAATAGGAAGTCAAGAGATACCTAGAGTAACAGGCAAGTTTGGCCTTGGAGTATAAAATGCATCAGGGCAAAGGCTAACAGAATTCTGTCAAGAGAATGCACTGGTCATAGCAAATTCCCATTTTTGACAACATAAGAGCCAACTTTACACCTGGACATCACCCAATGGCCAATACCAAAATCAGATTGATTATATTCTTTGTAGCCAAAGATGGGAAAGCTGTATACAGTCAGCAAAAACAATACCTGGTGCTGACTGTGGCTCAGATCATCAGCTCCTCATAGCAAAATTCAGGCTTAAACTAAAGAAAGCGAAGAAAACTATTAGGCCATCGGGTACAGCTTAAATCAATTCCCCTAGGAATATACAGTGGAGGTCACGAATAGATTCAAGGAATTTGATCTAATAAACAGAGTGCCTGACGAACTGTGGACAAAGGTCCGTAATATTGTACAGCAGGCAGCAAACAAAACCATCCCAAAGGAAAAGAAATGTAAGAAGGCAAAGTGGTTGTTTGAGGAGGCGTTACAAATAATAGAGGAAAGAAGAGAAGCAAAAAGCAAGGGAGAAAATGAAAGTTACACCCAACTAAATGCAGAGTTCCAGAGAATAGCAAGAGAGAGAAAAGAAGGCCTTCTTCAATGAACAATGCAAAGAAATGAAAACAACAGAAAGGGTAAGACTAGAGATCTCAAGAAAATTGGAAATATCCAAGAAACATTTCTGCCAAAGATGGACACAATAAAGGACAAAAATAGTAAAGACTTAATAGAAGCAGAGAGATCAAGAAGAGATGGAAAGAATACATAGAAGAACTGTACAAAAAAGATCTTAATGACCTGGATAACCACAGTGGTGTAGTCTCTCACTCAGAGCTAGACATTCTGGAGTGTGAAGTCAAGTGGGCCATAGGAAGCACTGCTGCCAATAAAGCTAGTGGAGATGATGGAATTCCAGTTGAGCTATTTAAAAATCTTAAAAAGATGCTGCTGCTGATGGTGACTGCAGCCATGAAATTAAAAGATGCTTACTCCTTGGAAGGAAGGTTATGGCCAACCTAGATAGCATATTTAAAAGCAGAGACATTACTTCGCCAACAAAATACGTCTAGTCAAGGCTATGGTTTTTCCAGTGGTCATGTACGTATGTGAGAGTTGGACGGTGAAGAAAGCTGAGCGCCGAAGAATTGATGCTTTTGAACTGTGGTGTTGGAGAAGACTCTTGAGAGTCACTTGGACTGCAAGGAGATCCAGTCAATCCATCCTAAAAGCGATCAATCCTGGGTGTTCATTGGAAGGTCTGATGTTGAAGCTGAAACTCCAATACTTTGGCCACCTCATGCGAAGGGTTGACTCATTGGAAAAGACCCTGATGCTGGGTAGGATTAGGGGCAGGAGGAGAAGGGGATGACAGAGGATGAGATGGTTGGATGGCATCACTGACTCGATGGACATGGGTTTGGGTGGACTCCGGGAGTTGGTGATGGACAGGGAGGCCTGGCGTGCTGCAGTTCATGGGGTCGCAAAGAGTCGGACACGACTGAGCAACTGAACTGAACTGATTAAAGTGAGACACTCAATATGTCAGCAAATTTGGACAACTCAGCAGTGGCCACAGGACTAGAAAAGGTCATTCCTCATCCCAATTCCCAAGAAGAGCGATACTAAAGAATGTTTAGTACCAGACAGTTGGCACTCATCTCCCATGCTAGTAAGGTTATGCTCAAAATCCTCCAAGCTAGGCTTCAGCATTATGTGAACCTAGAACTTCCAGATGTTCAAGCTGGGTTTAGAAAATGCAGAGGAACCAGAGATTAAATTGCTAAACATTCACTGGGTCACAGAGAAAGCAAGGGAATTCCAGAAAAACATCAACCTCTGTTTCATTGACTATGCTAAAGCCTTTGACAGTGTGGATCATAACAAACTATGGAAAACTCTTAAAGAGAGAGGAATACCTGTTTTCTGAGAAACCTGTATGCAGGTCAAGAAGCAACAGTTAGAACCCTGTATGGAACAACTGACTGGTTCAGAATTGAAAAAGGAGTACGACAAGGCTGTTTACTGTCACCTGTTTATTTAATTTATACACAGAGCACATCATGTGAAATGCTGCATGGATGAGTTACAAACTGGAATCAAGATTGCTTGGAAAAATATTAGCAACCTCAGATATGCAGATGATACCACCCTCGTGGCAGAAAGTGAAGAGGAACTAAAGAGTCCTTGATGAGAGTGATAGAAGAAAGTGAAAAAGCTGGCTTAAAACTCAATAGTAAAAAAATTAACATCATGGCATCCGGTTCCATCACTTCATGACAAATAGAAGGGGAAAAGATAGAAGCAGGGACAGATTTCCTTTTCTTGGGCTCTAAAATTACTGTGATGGTGACTGCAGCCATGAAATTAGAAGATGATTGCTTCTTGGCAGGAAGCTATGACAAACCTAGACAGTGTGTTAAAAAGCAAAGACATCCCTTTGCCAACAAAGGTCCATTTAGTCAAGGCTATAGTCTTTCCAGTAGTCATGTATGTATGTGATATGTGGACAATAAAGAAGGCAGAGCACTGAAGAATTGATGCTTTTGAACTGTGGTGCTGGAGAAGACTCTTGAGAGTCCCTTGGACAGCAAGGAGATCCAACCAGTCTATCCTAAAGGAAATCAACCCTGAATACTCTTTGGAAGAACTTAGGCTGAAGCCGAAGTTCCAGTACTTTGAACAACTGATGTGAATAGCTGACTCATTGGAAAATACCATACTGCTGGGAAAGATTGAAGGCATAAGGAGAAGAGGGAGACCGAGGATGAGATGGTTGGATGGCATCACCGATTCACTGGACATGAACTTGGGCAAATGCCAGGAGATGGTGAGAGATAGGGAAGCCTGGAGTGATGCAGTCCATGGGGTTACGAAGAGTTGGACATGACTTGGTGAACATGAACAACAACATGTAAAAGAATGAAACTAGAACATTATCTGTCACCATACACAAAAGTAAACTCAAAATGGCTTAGACCTAAAGTAAAACCAGCTACTATAAAGCTCTTTGGTTCAGTACACTTCAGTCGCTCAGTTGTGTCCGACTCCAACTCCCAGAGTTTACTCAAACTCATGTCCACCTAGTTGGTGATGCTATCCAACCATATCATCCTTTGTCGTCCTCTTCTCCTCCTGCCTTCAATCTTTCCCAGCATCAGGGTCTTTTCCAATGAGTCGGCTCTTCGCATGAGGTGGCCAAAGTATTGGAGTTTCAGCTTCAACATCAGTCCTTCCAGGGAACAGTCAGGACTGATCTCCTTTAGGATGAACTGGTTGGATCTCCTTGCTGTCCAAGGAACTCTCAAGAGTCTTCTTCAACACCACAGTTCAAAAGCATCAATTATTTGGCGCTCAGCTTTCTTTATAGTCCAACTCTCACATCCATACATAACTACTGGAAAAAACCATAGCTTTGACTAGACGGACCTTTGTTGACAAAGTAATGTCTCTACTTTTTAATATGCTGTCAAGGTTGGTCATAACTTTTCTTCCAAGGAGCAAGCATCTTTTAATTTCATGGCTCCACTCACCATCTGCAGTGATTTTGGAACCCAAAAAAATAAAGTCTGTCACTGTTTCCATTGTTTCCCCATCTATTTGCCATGAAGTGATGGGACTGGATTCCATGATCTTAGTTTTCTGAATGTTGAGTTTTAAGCCAACTTTTTCACTCTCCTCTTTCACTTTCATCAAGAGGCTCTTTAGCTCTTCTTCGCTTTCTGCCATAAGGGTAGTGTCATCTGCATATCTGAGGTTATTGATATTTCTCCTGGCAATCTTGATTCCAGCTTGTGCTTTATGCAGTCCAGCATTTCTCATGATGTACTCTGCATATAAGTTAAATAAGCAGGGTGACAGGATACAGCCTTGACATACTCCTTTCCCGATTTGGAACAGTCTGTTGTTCCATGTCCAGTTCTAACTGTTGCTTCTTGACCTGCAAAGAGATTTCTCAGGAGGCAGGTCAGGTGGTCTGGTATTCCCATCTCTTGAAGAATTTTCCACACTTTGTTGTGATCCACACAGTCAAAGTCTTTGGCATAGTCAATAAAGCAGAAGTGGATGTTTTTCTGGAACTCTCTCCTTTTTTGATGATCCAGTGGATGTTGGCTATTTGATCTCTGGTTCCTCCGCCTTTTCTAAATCCAGCTTGAACATCTGGAAGTTCATGGTTCACATACTGTTTAAGCCTGGCTTGAAGAATTTTGAGCATTACTTTACTAGCTTTTGAGATGAGTGCAATTGTGCGATAGTTTGAGCATTCTTAAGCATTGCCTTTCTTTGGAATTGGAATGAAAACTGACCTTTGCCAGTCCTGTGGCCACTGCTGAGTTTTCCAAATTTGCTGGCATATTGAGTGTAGCACTTTCACAGCATCATCTTTTAGGGTTTGAAATAGCTCAACTGGAATTCCATCACCTCCACTAGCTTTATTCGTAGTGATGCTTCATAAGGCTCACTTGACTTCACATTCCTGGATGTCTGGCTCTAGGTGAGTGATCACAGCATCATGATTATCTGGGTTGTGAAAATCTTTTTTGTATAGTTCTTCTGTGTATTCTTGCCACCTCTTCTTAATATCTTCTGCTTCTGTTAGGGCCATACCATTTCTGTCTTTTATTGTGCGCATCTTTGCGTGAAATGTTCCCCTGGTATCTCTTAATTTTCTTGAAGAGATCTCTAGGAAGAACATTCTTTGATGTAAATTGCTACAGTCCTTTTGGAATCACCTCCTAGCGTAATGAAAATAAAAACAAAAACAAACAAATGAGACCTAACTAAGCTTAAAAGCTTCTGCACAGCAAAGGAAACCATAAACAATATGAAGAGACAATGCACAGAATGGGAAAAAAACACAGACAAGGAATTGATCTCCACATTATACGAACAGCTGATATAGCTCAATATCAATCAATCAATAAAAACCCAATCAAAAAATGGGCAGAAGACCTAGATAGACATTTCTCCAAAGAAGACCTACAGATGGCGAAAAAGCACATGAAAAGATGCTCAACATCACTAATTGTTAAGAGAAATGCAAATCAAAACTACAATGAGGTATCACCTTTCTGACCATCAAAAATAAATGCTAGAGAGGGTGTGAAGAATAGGGAACCCTCCTACACTGTTGGTGGGAATGTAAATTGGTACAACCATTATGGAGAACAGTATGGAGTTTCCTTAAAAAAACTAAAAATAAAACTATCATATGACCCAGCAATCCTACTCCTGGGCATATATCTAGAGAAAACTGTAATTTGAAAACATACATACACCCCAGTGTTCATCGCAGCTCTAATTACAGTAACCACAACAAGGAGGCAACCTAAGTGTTCATTGACAGATGAATGGATGAAGAAGACATAGTACAATATACAGTGGAATATTGTAGTATATATCATAATGGAATATTGCTCAGTCATAAAAAAGAAATAATGCCATTTGCAGCAACAGAGGCAATTCTATAGATTATCATACTAAGTGAAGTAAATCAGGACGAGACAAATATCATATGATATCACATATATGTGGAATATTAAATGAAACAAATGAACTTATTTACAAAATACAAACAGATGCCAGGGTTTGAAAACAAACTAATGGTTACCAAAGGGGAAAGGATAAATTAAGAGTTTTGGATTAACATATACACACGACTATATAGAAAATCTACAAGGACCTACTATATACTACAGGGAGCTCCTCTACTCAACAATCTGTCAAAACCTATTTGGGAAAAGAATCTGAAAAAGAACAGATGTATGTTCTGAGTCACTCTGCTGTACACCTGAAACTAACACAACATTGTAAATATAAACTATTCATGTATGTGTGTGTGTGCTCAGTCATGTCCGACTGTGACCCATGGACTGTAGTCCACCAGGCTCCTCTGTCCATGGAATTCTCCAGGCAAGACTACTGGAGTCGGTGGCCATTTCCTCCTCCAGGGGATCTTCCTGACCCAGGGATTGAACCAGCACCTCTTGTGTCTACTGCTCTATTGGCAGGTATATTCTTTACCACTAGCGCCACCTGGGAAGCCCCTTCATAAGCTAGAAAAAATTTAAATTAGATTTTAAAAATTTAGTGAACATGCTATGCTATGCTATGCTATGCTAAGTCGCTTCAGTCGTGTCCGACTCTGTGCGATGCCATAGACGGCAGCTCACCAGGCTCCGCCGTCCCTAGGATTCTCCAGGCAAGAACACTGGATTGGGTTGCCATTTCTTTCTCCAGTGCATGAAAGGGAAAAGTGAAAGTGAAGTCGCTCAGTCGTGTCCGACTCTTAGTGACCCCATGGACTGTAGCCTACCAGGCTCCTCCGTCCATGGGATTTTCCAGGCAAGAGTACTGGAGTGGGGTGCCATTGCCTTCTCCGTTAGTGAACATACAGGAGTTTTAATGACCAGAGCTGGAAATGATTCATTATTTTTAATACTAAGGAAGTTATATTTCATTATAATACTGTTTGATTTTTTTACTGAATCACAAATTTCTCATAAAATTGGTTAAACACCACAATATTACATTTCTTTTCATGTAGTTCTTATTATATAAACCAGTAACTATTTTCAATATTCTAAGTTTTTGATGGTATACATTTTACAAACAGTATTTAATAGAGTCTTGTGGTTGTAATGAAGCTTTGTGATCATCTGACCCAGCCCCCCCCACCACGACTGCCCGAGCCCTTTTCACGGCCCACCAGTCATCAAGTGCCTCCCTGCTGCCCCTGGGTCCACTGCCTCAGCTCCACCCAGAGGCCAGGTCACCTGGCCTCTTCCCTCAGTGACCACTCATTTCATTAGTTAGAAAACATTTCCACTTTGAAGCAAAACTGGCTTCTACAAATTTGTCCCAGTTCTGGTCTTGGGAGTCATTTTTTCTCACCTTTGACTTCCCCGGTGGCTCAGATGGTAAAGAATCTGCCTGTAATGCAGGAGCCCCAGGTTCGATTCCTGGGTCGGGAAGATCCCCTGGAGAAGGGAATGGCTACCCACTCCAGTATTCTTGCCTGGAGAATTCCATGGACAGAGGAGCCTAGGGGGCTACAGTCCATAGGGTCTCAAAGAGTCGGACACAACTGAGTGACTAACGTGCACTTGAGTGTCGACAGATGACAGATTGGGTTCCTAAGCGGGGGGTGGGGGGAGGAGTGTGAGTATCACACTTGATGGAAGGAGATTGAAAGGGTGACACTTTTCCCAGTCTACTCACTTCACACGTTCTGGTGTTCCTATGCCTACCCCGAGGATCGCGGCCACCTGTGCCACTGCTGTTGATGACAGCGTCACACTTTCAGTGACATTTCAGCTAGTAACTCTTTCTTCCCCAAAGTGAGTCTTCAGATATTGAAACACAACTGTTACGTTCTCTCTTTAAATCTCTTATTTTCTAGACCCAAAAGCCCAGGTCTTAACCAATTCCACGGGGTCCTGGGTTTGGAGACCTTCAGCTGATGGTTCTTTCAGGCAGGGCTCAGATTGGTCAGTGTCCGCCTCAGTTTGGCACTAGAAACCACACACAGAACCCCAGCTGGGATCTATCGGATAAGTAGAGCTGAAGTATCACCTCCTTTTGGTTTTAGTTTTTAAGAAAACAGGACTCAAATCTAATTAGAAGAAACTTGTAGTTTCATGTGGGTGTTTTTATGCCACTGGTCAAGCCTAAATGAAGTCGACCTTACAGACATCTGTCCTGAGAAAGGGAGCAACTTCCTCTGTGCCCACTGCTAGAGTGCACACCACCTAATACTCAAATCATCTTTCAGATACAGCTTGAGTAGTAGTATGAACATGTTGTACAGGTAGGCAGGCAAACCTTTCCAATTTTAATTAATAAGAGGGAGCAGTCTCAACTATGAAACAAAGTGGTAAATAAAAGTTACAACTCACGAAAGGCTCAAATTACAAGAGGAAATATTCACTTTTTAACAACATCCTCTTTGACATAGTTTCTTTCCTAATAATTTTCAGTCATTTCAAACTTTGGATTCAAGTTTTTTCCGTCTCCAGATGACTGTGTTGGGCCACACAATGTCTGTGGTCCCAGCTACAACCTTCTTAACCATTATGTTGGGGATACTAACATATGCCAGGCACTAAATAATATGTATATAATTTGTGTGTACCCCGTATGTGTGTATATTTGTACCCAGACACTATTTTCCGATAAAAAAAAAAAAGTTTATCACTTATAAAGCAGGATTTATTACTCTCATTTTACAGACAGAACAAATGAGGTACAAAGATGGTAACTTGGATACTGTCCTATAGCTGTAATAATTAGAGGATCAATAGATATAAGCTGTTACATCTGCCTGAACATGGTACCACTTCTCATAAATATATCCTAGTACAACTGTCAGAGGCTGAATTAGCTAGCTGCCTCTGAGGTTAAGTGCCTACCATTTTAGGTCTGATATTTGCTGGACATATTTTTTCTTCCCCAGCCACAGGGACAGTGTGTGAAAATGAACACAAGGTTCATGAGTTCCAGACCACGTTCAGGTTGCTCTGATTTACTTCAGGACTGATATACCACAGCACAACCCCAAAGCACTGTGCTCTTGGAGGGCTTAGTCAGCATTATTTCCTTCCAAGTCCCTAGCCCTGAGGTGTGATGTGGTAGAACTTGATAAATCTTGGTGGAATTTACATATTGCAGAAGTTAGATGCTTATCATTGCGAAAGAATCAATCCCAGGGACTTCCCTGGTGGTCCAGTGGCTAAAACACACACTCCCAGTGCAGGGGACCAGGTTCGATCCCTCGTCGGGGAACTAGATAGCACATGCTGCAACTGAAAGATCCCACGTGCCTCAACTGAAACCAAGTGCAGCCAAATTAATTAATTAAAATATCTTAAAAAAAAAAAGAATCCATCCCAGGCCTATTGCCCTCCCACTTCTACCTGCATGTTTCTCAGGCACGAGTCATTGAGAGAATGAATGAACTTGTGTTCCTACTCATCAGGCACCACTATAAATCAATGCCAAAACTTAGCCTTACATCTCCTTTCCTTTTCTCCCACCCAGTAAGTGAAAATGGTGACCACCTTGGCAGATGGAGGAGACATGAACACAGTTGTGGGAAAGAAGTTTCTCCACTCCAGAATTACCCAAAGGAAACGGCTGAACCCCACTACGCACAGAATCATAATCAACTGGACTTGGAGTTTGCAAGATGTCAGGGGAGCCTTGGCGGAAAGGCTGATCAGCAGATGTGAAAAATACCACACTCTTCTGGCATTTGCTGTTGCTTGCTGAACTGTGAAGAACT
The DNA here is from genome assembly GCF_054371585.1 of Giraffa tippelskirchi. Lineage (NCBI taxonomy): Eukaryota > Metazoa > Chordata > Mammalia > Artiodactyla > Giraffidae > Giraffa > Giraffa tippelskirchi. The sequence continues at coordinate 163,865,528 of NC_137275.1, forward strand.
GCATGAACTCTGTTTAAGCTGCTTTCTATACCATTGCCAATCACCTTTTTGGACTTGGAAGTGCTATTTTCCTATTGACACTTGCATTATTTCATTTTGCATGCATCCAGTGATTATCCATAAGCAACATAATGTAATCTGCGCATATATTTTTTAAAGATCCATCCATGCAAAATGGCAAATACAGTCTAAATTCTATTCTTTTTTGCAAAGTTATAATCATAGCCCATGTCATTAAAAGTTTAAATTGGTTTCATATAAAGATCAGTGTAATAGGTCTGCATATACTTTATAGAAAATTAGCTTCTATAAAGATTTTTTCACTGTTTACTAGTGAAATGAGATAAGCAATGCTATTTATAAAAGGCCTTATGTCGTGTACATACATTGTCTTTCAAATATTTGTGATTTAGTTTATTGCTTGTAAAAGAGAAATTACATAATTTATTTAGTAAATACTATTGTAAACTATAGTTTTATTGAGAGAAATAAAATATTTTGTTCTCAGTTGTGAATATTTTTTCCTTTTGTTAATAAAAAAGTAGTAACTTTGACATTCCTCATTTTCACATATTCTACACTGCTAAATAAACTGACTCTCATAGTAGATGCAAATTGAGAGAAAATTCTCCAGGCCCTGAGAAAAGACTCAATAACAGATTCTGCTCAGTTTGCTCAAGATTTTTTCCCAAATGTCCTGGTGTTAGTCAGCTTTCACTATGTTATATTGTGGTAACAATCCCCAAATCACTGGATTGGGGATCCAGAGCATCCTCTAGGACATGCCACTTTTATGGCAGAAGAAAAAAAGTAATAATGGAACCATGGAGCTCATAAAGCTAGTGCTTAAATATGGTTTATAGAACTTCTGCTCACATTCCACTGGCCAAAGCAAAAGACACTGACAAGCCTGATGTCAAAGAATTGGGAAATATACTTTTCATATAGGAATAGACACAGCAGAAGGGGACAATGAATATTTCAAGCAGTTAATACATCTGTAGGGGCTTCCCTGGTGACTCAGTGATAAAGAATCCATCTGCAAGAGACACGGGTTCAACCCCTGGTCCGGGAAGATCCCATATGCCATGGAGCAACTAAGCCCGTGCACTGCATCTATTGAGCCTGTGCTTTAGAACCCGTGCTCCATAACAAGAGAAGCCATGGCAATCAGAAGCCTGTGCACCATAACAAGAGAGTAGCCCCTGCAGCAACAAAGACCCAGCACAGCCAAAAATAAAGAAAATTATTTTTTTTTAAATATTCACTGGAAGGACTGATGCTGAAGCTCCACACTTAGGCTACCTGATGCAAAGAGCCAACTCACTGAAAAAGAACCTGGTGCTGGGAAAGATTGAGGGCAGGAGAACAGGGGGACAGAGGATGAGATGGTTCAATGGCATCACCAACTCAATGAACATGAGTTTGAGCAAAATCCAGGAGATAGTGAAGGGAAGGGGAGCCTGGTGTGCTGCAGTTCATAGGGTCACAAAAAGTCGGACACAACACTGACAGAAGAACAATGATTTTTTTAAGAAATACATCCAAAACATCTCTTGAGTGTCCCAAGCAGCAGAAGCTTAAGAGGCTATGTACTCATACACTATGGAAAAAATCATTAGAAAGCAAAAAGACATTCCTGGTCAATACTCAATGTAAAATATTAATACTTCAAGTTAAAGCAAACTGATTCTCATAAGCAAACAGTGTTAGTTTTTGTAAATACAGCTTGGAGCCATGGTATAAGAGTAATTTCACTTGCAGAGTTGGTGCTGGGACTCAGTCCTGGGTCGAGTTGTCAATGGGAAATTCTACTGAAATGGATTGTGGAGGATTCTTGCTGTCTCTTGCCTTGCTACATCTAGTATCACATGTGCTAGCAGATGCCCGTTCTTCCTACAGGGTTTTTCTTAACTGGAATCCCACTCTTATCCCCTCCCATTTGTAAATCTACCCATTTACCTAAGCATGGGTCCTTGAGCGCAGGACCCATTGATTGTATAAGGGTCATAGATGGATATTATTAGGACCATGAAATACAATGCACAAGTTGAGTATGCCTTTGTGTATATGGAGGCTTTTTTCATGAAGAGAAAGGCTATAATTTCCATCAAATTCACAGTGACAGATCCAAGAACTGTTCAGTTCAGTCGCTCAGTCACGTCCAACTCTTTGTGACCCCATGAACCACAGCACCCTAGGCCTCCCTGTCCATCACCAACTGCCGGAGTCCACCCCAACCCATGTCCATCGAGTCGGTGATGCCATCCAGCCATCTCATCCTCTGTCATACCCTTCTCCTCCTGCCCCCAATCCCTCCCAGCATCGGGGTCTTTTCCAATGAGTCAGCTCTTCGCATGAGGTGGCCAAAGTATTGGAGTTTCAGCTTCAACATCAGTACTTCCAGTGAATACCCACGACTGATATCCTTTAGGATGGACTGGTTGGATCTCCTTACAGTCCCAGGGACTCTCAAGGGTCTTCTCCAACACCACAGTTCAAAAGCATCAATTCTTTGGCACTCAGCTTTCTTTATAGTCCAACTCGCACATCCATACATGACCACTGGAAAAACCATAGCCTTGACTAGATGGACCTTTGTTGCCAAAGTAATGTCTCTGCTTTTTAATATGCTGTCTAGGTGGATCATAACTTTCCTTCCAAGGAGTAAACGTGATTCATGGCTGCAGTCACCATCTGCAGTGATTTTGGAGCCCAGAAAAATAAAGTCAGCCACTGTTTCCACTGTTTCCCCATCTATTTGCCATGAAGTGATGGGACTGGATGCCATGATCTTAGTTTTCTGAATGTTGAGCTTTAAGCCAACTTTTTCATTCTCCTCTTTCACTTTCATCAAGAGGCTCTTTAGCTCTTCTTCACTTTCTGCCATAAGGGTGGTGTCATCTGCATATCTGAGGTTATTGATATTTCTCCCGGCAATCTTGATTCCAGCTTGTGCTTCCTCCAGCCCAGCGTTTCTCATGATGTACTCTGCATATAAGTTAAATAAGCAGGGTGACAATATACAGCCTTGACGTACTCCTTTTCCTGTTTGGAACCAGTCTGTTGTTCCATGACCAGTTCTAACTGTTGCTTCCTGACCTGCATACAGGTTTCTCAAGAGGCAGATCAGGTGGTATGGTATTCCCATCTCTTTCAGAATTTTCCACAGTTTATTGTGATCCACACAGTCAAAGGCTTTGGCATAGTCAATAAAGCAGAAATAGATGTTTTTCTGGAACTCTCTTGCTTTTTCGATGATCCAGCGGATGTTGGCAATTTGATCTCTGGTTTCTCTGCCTTTTATAAAACCAGCTTGAACATCAGGAAGTTCACAGTTCACGTATTGCTGAAGCCTGGCTTGGAGAATTTTGAGTATTACTTTGCTAGCGTGTGATATGAGTGCAATTGTGCGGTAGTTTGAGCATTCTTTGGCATTGCCTTTTTTTGAGATTGGGATGAAAACTGACCTTTGCCAGTCCTGTGGCCACTGCTGAGTTTTCCAAATTTGCTGGCATACTGAGTACAGCACTTTCACAGCATCATCTTTCAGGATTTGAAATAGCTCAACTGGAATTCCATCACCTCCACTAGCATTGTTTGCAGTGATGCTTCCTAAGGCCCACTTGACTTCACATTCCAGGATGTCTGGCTCTAGGTGAGTGATCACACCATCGTGATTATTTGGGTCGCGAAGATCTTTTTTGTACAATTCTGTGTATTCTTGCCACCTCTTCTTAATATCTTCTGCTTCTGTTAGGTCCATACCATTTCTGTCCTTTATTGAGCCCATCTTTGCATAAAATGTTCCCTTGGTATCTCTAATTTTCTTGAAGAGCTCTCTAGTCTTTCCCATTCTATTGTTTTCCTCTATTTCTTTGCACTGATTCTGAGGAAGGCTCTCTTATCTCTCCTTGCTATTCTTTGGAACTCTGCATTCCAATGGGTATATCTTTCTTTTTCTCCTTTGCCTTTAGCATCTCTTCTTTTCTCAGCTATTTGTAAGGTCTCCTCAGACAGCCATTTTGCATTTGCATTTCTTTTTCTTGGGGATGGTCTTGATCACTGCCTCCTGTACAATATCATGAACTTCCATAGTTCCATAGTTCTTCAGGCACTCTATCAGATCTAATCCCTTAAATCTATTTCTCACTTCCACTGTATAATCATAAGGGATTTGATTTAGGTCACACATGAATGGTCTAGTGGTTTTCCCTACTTTCTTCAATTTAAGTCTGAATTTGGCAATAAGGAGTTCATGATCTGAGCCACAGTCAGCTCCCAGACTTGTTTTTGCTGACTGTATAGAGCTTCTCCACCTTTGGCTGCAAAGAATATAATCAATCTGATTTTGGTGTCGACCATCTTGTGATGTCCATGTGTAGAGTGTTCTCTTGTGTTGTTGGAAGAGGGTGTTTGCTATGACCAGTGCGTTCTCTTGGCAAAACTCTGTTAGCCTTTGCCCTGCTTCATTCTGTACTCCAAGGCCAAATTTGCCTGTTACTCCAGGTGTTTCTTGACTTCCTACTTTTGCATTCCAGTCCCCTATAATGAAAAGGACATCTTTTTTGGGTGTTAGTTCTAGAAGGTCTTGTAGGTCTTCATAGAACTGTTCAACTTCTGCTTCTTCAGCATTACTGGTCGGGGCATAGACTTGAATTACCATGATATTGAATGGTTTGCCGTGGAAATGAACAGAGATCATTCTGTCGTTTTTGAGATTGCACCCAAGTACAGCATTTCAGACTCTTTTGTTGACCATGATGTCTATTCCATTTCTTCTAAGGGATTCCTGCCCACAGTAGTAGATATAATGGTCATCTGAGTTAAATTCACCCATTCCAGTCCATCTTAATTCATTGATTCCTAGAATATCGATGTTCACTCTTGTCATCTCCTGTTCGACCACTTCCAATTTGCCCTGATTCATGGACCTAACGTTCCAGGTTCCTATGCAATATTGCTCATTACAGCATCAAATCTTGCTTCTATCACCAGTCCCATTCACAACTGGGTGTTGTTTTTGCTTTGGCTCCATCCCTTCATTCTTTCTGTAGTTATTTCTCCACTGATCTCCAGTAGCTTATTGGGCACCCACTGACCTGGGGAGTCCATCCTTCAGTGACCTATCTTTTTGCCTCTTCATACCGTTCATGGGGTTCTCAAGGCAAGAATACTGAAGTGGTTTGCCATTCCCTTCCCCAGGGGACCACATTCTGTCAGACTTCTCCACCATAACCCTGAAGTTGTATTTGAGTTAAGCCTCAAAATAGTGGTTCCTAACAGTTCTTGAGGCTTAACTCAAATACTACTTCAGTGCCATAAAGCTGTCTATGATCCCCAACTCCCTCCCCCCACCAATCATCACCCTTGGTCAGCCTGTGGTTATCTCACTTGTCTCAGAAAATCTCAAAGGTACTTTGTACCTTTTTTCAATGTTGGAAGTATAACTTAAATATAATAAAGCATACAGCCACTAATTGCATAGTTCATAGTTCAGTGAGTTTTTATATAAAAGCACCCTTGTAACCTGCACCTAGAACAAGATAGAATATTTCCAGCTAACCTACAGAGGATGAGATGGTTGGATGGCATCATTGACTCAATGGACATGAGTGCAAGCAAACTCTGGGAGATAGTGAAGGACAGGGAAGGCTGGTGTGCCACAGTCCATGGGGTCACAAAGAGTTGGACATGACTGAGCAACTGAACAACAAACCTACAGGCTCTTTCATGCCCCCTCCCCATCAATGCCACTGGTAGGATTTATGCCTCCTCTTCAATGCCCCCAAAGGTAACCATAATTATTACTTCTATGATTATGGATTAGTTTTGCCAATTCTAGAACTTCATATAAATAGAAACACAGAGTATGTGCCCCTTATTGGCTTTCTGGTATTATGTTGTTCAACACTGTATTAGATCCATTCATTTCACTGTATACAATGAAAGCTCATTCTTTTTCATTACTAGGTAGTATTCCATTGTATGATTATTCCACAGTTTTCTACTCTATTTCTGATTGACATTTGGAGTCATAAGCATGCACATTCAAAGGTAAATGATGAATCCCCCAGACTGCTTCTTCCACACAGCTTCTAGATGCAGACACCTCAACTTCTGGCACCCATATTGGGTGTTGAAATATTTTCTCTGAAAAAAAATCACTATCAGGAAGTAGATGACCATCCTCTAATTTGCATAGGGTAGTCTGAGTTCATGCCTGACACTCAAGCATAATAACGGTATATACTTTCACTCTCAAAAATCTTCCATTTTTGACCACAAATTATATTATTACCTTACCCAGGTGGAAAGCTTAAAGATAAACATTGGAGACTCCCCAATGATTGACTCAGCCAAGGCACTCTACAGTGAAATCTGGCTACAGCCCCCACACCTAGTGCTCACAGCATTAAATCTTCACTCAATGAACAGCCAACCAGGATCACAAGACATCTAAGGAGATTCTCTAAAATGAGGCTGAAATATGCAAACAGAAAATTGTAGCTGGGGAAAATAAGGGATGTAAGAAGTAAACTTCAAATAAAGGGACTCCAAATTGGAAAAGAAGTAAAACTGTTACTGTTTGCAGATGACATAGAAAATCCTAAAGATTCTACCAGATAACCACTAGAGTTCATCAATGAATTCAGTAAGGCTGCAGGATGCAAAACGTATACACAAAAATCTATTGCATTTCTGTATACTAACAATGAAAGAACAGAAAGAGCAATTAAGGAAATAATCCCATTTACCATTGCAACAATGGTACCTGGGAATACACCTACCTAAGGAAACAAAAGACCTGTATGCAGAAAACTACAAGATACTGATGAAAGAAATCAAAGATGACACAAACAGATGGAGAAATATACCATGTTCTTGAATTGGAAGAATCAATATTATGAAAATGACTATACTACCCAAAGTAACCTACAAATTCAATTCAATCTCTATCAAATTACCAATGGCATTTTTCACAGAATTAGAACAGAAAAAATTTTCAATTTGTACGAAGACAGAAAAGACCCTGAATAGCCAAAGCAATCTTGAGAAAGAAAAATGAAGCTGGAGGAATCAGGCTCCCTGACTTCAGACTATATTACAAAACTACAGTAAGACAATATGGTACTGGTACAAAAACAGAAAAATCAATGGAACAAGATAGAAAGCCCAGAGACAAACTCATGCTTCTAAGGCCACCTAATCTATGTCAAAGGAAACAAGAATATACAGTGGAGAAAAGATAATCTCTTAATAAGTGATGCTGGGAAACTGGACAGTCACATATAAAAGAATAAAATTAGAACACTCTCTAACACCGTACACAAAAATAAAATCAAAATGGATTAAAGACATAAATGTAAGGCCTGATACTGTAAAACTCTTAGAGGAAATCAAAGGCAGAACACTCTTTAAAATAAATTGCAGCAAGATCATTTTTCATCCACCTCCTAATGAAAATAAAAACAAAAAAACAAATGTGACCTAGTTAAATTTAAAAGCTTTTGAAGAGCAAAGGAAACCATAAACAAAACAAAGACAACTTCAGAATGGGTGAAAATGTTTACAAATGAAGCAACTAACAAGGGATTAATCTCCAAAATATACAGACAGCTCATGCAACTCACTATCAAAAAGACAACCCAATTAAAAAATAAGCAGAAGACCTAAATAGACATTTCTCCAAAGAAACCATACAAATGCCCAAGAGGCACATGAAAAGATGCTCAGTAAAGCTAATTATTAGAGACATAAAAATCAAAACTACAGTGAGATATCACTTTATACCAGTCAAAATGATTATCATAAAAAAATCCACAAACAAAAAATGCTGAAGAGCGTGTGGAGAGACGGGAACCCTCATACATTGTGGGTGGGAATATAAATTGGTACAGCTACTATTGAGAACAGTATGGAGGGTCCTTAAAAAATTACAAATAGAACTATCATATGACCCAGCAATCCCACTCCTGGGCATATACCCAGAGAATAAAGGATACATGCGCTCTTATGTTCACTCACTGCAGCACTGTTTACAATAGCCAAGACATAGAAGCACCTAAATGTCCATCAACAGAGGAATGGATAAAGAAGATATGATACATATATAGTGGAATATTACTCAGCCATTGAAAAGAATGAAATAATGCCATTTGCAGCATCATGGGTGGACCTAGAGAGGATCATACTGGGTGAAGTAAGTCAGACAAAGAAGGAGAAATCTTATATGACATTCCTTATATGTGGAATCTAAAAAGAAACGATACAAATGAACTGACTTACAAAACAGAAAGAGACTTATAGACTTAGAGGATGAAATTATGGTTGCCAAGGGGGGTAGAATGGGGTAAAAGATATCTAGGCAGTTTGGGATCAATGTGTACACACTACTATATTTAAAATGGATAACCAACAAGGTCCTGTATAGCACAGGGAACTCTGCTCAGTGTTATATGGCAGCTTAAATCAGAGGGGTGTTTGGGAGAGATGGATACATGTATATGTATGGTTCAGTCCCTTTGCTGTCCAACTGAAACTATCACAACACTGTTAATCGGCTATATTCCAATGTAAAATAAAAAAAAACTTAAAAAGACATACAGATGGCCAAGAGACGCAAGAAAAGTTGATCAACATAATTATTATAATAATGCAAATCAAAACTACAATGAGGTATCACCTTACATTGGTTGGAATGGCCATCATCACAAAATCTATAAACAATAAATGCTGGAGAGGGTGTGGAGAAAAGGGAACCCCCCTACACTGTTGGTGGGAATGTAAATTGGCACAGCCACTATGGAAAACAGTATGGAGTCCTTAAAAACTAAACATAGAGCTACCATATGACCCAGCAATCCCACTCCTAGACATATATCAGAGAAAACCATAATTCGAAAGGATACATGCACTCCAGTGTTCCCTGCAGCCCTGCTGACAGTAGCCAAGACATGGAAGCAACCTAAATGTCCACTGTCAGATGAACGGACAAAGAAAATGCAGTACATATATACAATAAACTATTACTTAGCCATAGGACAGTATTAGTCGCTCAGTTGTGTCTGACTCTTTGCGGTCCCATGGACTGTAAGCCCACCAGGCTCCTCTCTCTAGGAACTTTTCCAGGCAAGAATACTGGAGTGGGTTGCCATTTCCTTCTCCAGGGGATCTTCCCAATCCAGGGATCAAGCAAGGGTTTCTTGCATTGCAGGCAGATTCTGAGCCACCAGGGAAGCAAAAGGTACAAAATAGTAACATTTGCAGAGGCATGGATGGACCTAGAGACTGTCATACAGAGTGAAGTAAGTCAGAAAAACAAATATCATATATTAATGCATATATGTGGAATCTAGAAAAACTGTACAGATGAACCTGTCTGCAAAGGGGAAATATAGACAGAGACATAGAGAATAAACATATGGACACCAAAGGGTGGGTAGGATGGGTTGGAAAACTGGGATTGATGTTTGTACACTACTATGTATGAAGTAGATGGCTGGTGAGGGCCTACTGCATAGCACAGGGAATAAAAAAGTAGAATATACAATCTGTTTGTAGGCTATATTAAGTTAACCTTAAAAATGCATTCCAATATACATTAGGTGCAGAAATAAACTGTTTGATCCCACTTATATGAGGCGCCTAGAACAGTCAAATTCAGAGAGTCAGAAAGTACACTGGTAGATGCCAGGGGCTGAGCTGTGGGGAGGGTGGATGGGGAGCTAAGTGTTTAATGGGAACAGAGGTTCAGTTTAGGAAGGTGAAAAATTCAGGAAATGGATGATGGTGAGATTGCATAACAATGTGAACATACGTAGTGCTACTTAACTGTATAGTTAAGTACGGTTAAAATAGTATGTTTTTATATTATGAGACTTTTACCACAATAAAAAAATTTTAATTTCCCACACATCTTCAAAGATAATAAATTATATGGCATCCATGAAACATAACCAGAATGCTGTGACAAAAATGAACATTCTTACTGATGACCAAAAAGCACATGAAAAGATGATCAATATCACTAATTATTAAAGAAATGCAAATATAAACTACATGCACCCCAGTGTTCACTGCAGCACTATTTACAATAGCCAGGACATGGAAGCAACCAAAATGTCCATCAACAGAGGAATGGATAAAGAATATGTGATATATATATATATATATATATATATATATATACACAATGGAATATTACCCAACCATAAAAAAGAACAAAATAATGCCATTTGCATGAGTGGACCTAGAGACTGTCATACTGAGTGAAGGCAGACAGAGAAAGACAAATATTGTAAGATAATGCTTACATGTGGAATCTAAAAAAAAGGGTACAAATGAACTTATTTACAAAACAGAAACAGAGTCACAGATGTAGAAAACAAACTTATGGTTACCAAGGGGTAAGGGGGGAGGTATAAATTGGGAAATTGGACTTGACATATACATACTACTATATATAAAATAGATAACTAATAAGGACTTACTGTGTAGCACAGGGAACTCTACTCAATACTCTGTAATGGCCTATATGGGAAAGAATCCAAAAAAAGAGTGGATACCCTTTGCATCATGTTAGACTTAGTAAATAGGCATGGTAGTCTTGAGCAAACATAGTCTAATAACCTATATTATATATAAATAATAAAATGTATAAAGCCTCCACATTTTTCTAAAACCTAGACCTAGAGAGTGTCTTATTGAGTAAAGTAAGTCAGACAGAGAAGGAGAAAAATCGCTTGACATCCCTTATATGTGGACTCTAGAAAGAAATGACACAAATGAACTTACTTACAAGACAGAAAGAGACTCACAGACTTAGAATACAAATTCACGGTTGCCCCAGGGAAGAGATAGTTAGGGAGTTTGGTATCAACCTGTACACACTTCTGTATTTAAAATGCATAACCAACAAGGACCTACTGTATAGCACATGGAACTCTGCTCAATGTTATGTGGCAGCCTGGATGGGAAGAGAGTTTAGGGGAGAATGGATACATGCGTATGTATGGCTGAGTCCCTTCACTGTTCACCTGAAATTATCATAATATTGTTAATCAGCTATACTCCAATACAAAATAAAAAGTTTAAAAAAAAATTAAAGTGAACATGTGTGTTAGTTGCTCAGTTGTGTCCGACTCTTTGCAACCCCATGGACTGTAACCTGCCAGGCTCCTCTGGGCACAGAATTCTCTAGGCAAGAATACTGGAGTGGGTTGCCATTTCCCTCTCCAAGGGATCTTCATGACCCAAGGAGCGAACCCGGTCTCCTGAATTGCAGGTGAATGCTTTACCATCTGAGCTATTAGGGAAGCCCTTTTGAATATGTGTATATGTATGGCTGACTCACTTTGCTATGTACCTGAAACTAACACAATACTGTAAATCAACTATATTTCAATAAAATTTTTAAGTTAAATAAACAAACGTAGGAAGTCTAGCCAACTTAAAGAGCCCACACTTATAACCCCTTATACTATATAACGTCACATATGTAGTAACCTACAGATGTATATAACCTGTATGTGTTATATAACCTCATATATGAAGGCTCTATACAGATAAAAAAATCAGTGAAAAAGGAAGAGATTTCTGCAGGGAAAAAGTAGGAAACAAAAAAAAGATAGTTGGATTTTGTATAAGAACTTAAGAGCTGCATATGTTAAATGAGAATAAGAAAGTATGAAAACAGTAGATGTTAAAATTACAAGGTTACATATTGAACTGAAACATCTTGGCATGTTAATATACCCAGGGAAATAAACCTATGTTGTATTTTAGGGTTAACTAGGATTAGTGTAACAGTTAAGAAAAATGAGATACCATACCCAAAAGTTTGCATAAATGGATGAAATTAAATGCAAAAATAATCAATAAAAATAGCATCTATGCATTGGAAACGCATTCAAGGACATGTGTTATACTTCACCAAACAAAACAAGGCATTTCCATAATGTGAGCATCATAGAAACATTTATTTGGACTGTTATTAAATACTAACTAGGGATTATCAATACTTACAGAATTTTCTTTTAAGTTTCTAATATGTGAAACAAAAATTAAATGGTAACATTCAAATTTTTGTGCCATGCATTTGCATTGCTAATTTTTTTTTCTTTTAAACTTTTTATTTTGCATTGGGGTATAGCCAGTTAACAATATTGTGATCATTTCAGGCAAACAGTGAAGGGATTCAGCCATACATATACATGTATCCATTCTCCCCTAAACCGTCCTCCCATCCAAGCTGTCACACAACATTGAGCAGAGTTCCATGTGCTATACAATAGGTCTCTGTTGGTTATCCATTTTAAATATAGCAGTATATAAACGTTGATCCCAAATTCCCCATCTCTTTCCCCCAGCAACCATAAGTTCATTTTATAGGTCTGTAAGTCTCTTTCTGTTTTGTAAGTTCATTTGTATCATTTCTTTTTAGATTCCACATATAAGGAATGTCATACAAGATTTCTCCTTCTCTGACTTAGTTCACTCAGTATGACACTCTCTAGGTCCATCCATGTTATAGCAAATGGCATTATTTCATTCTTTTAATGGCTGAATAATATTCTATTGTGTGTGTGTATACACACACACACACACACACACACACACACACACACACACACACACACCACATATTCTCTATCCACTCCTCTGTCCATGGACCTTTAGGTTGCTTCCATGTCATGGATATTGTAAACAGTGCTGCAATGACCACTGGGGTGCATGTACCCTTATAGATCATGTTTCTCTCCAGATATATGTCCAGGAGTGGGATTGCAGGGTCATGTGGTAGTTCTATTTTCAGTTATTTAAGGAACCTCCATACTCTTTTCCATAGCAGCTATACCAATCTACATCCCCACCAACAGTGTATGAGGGTTCCCTTCTCTCCACACCCTCTCCAGCATTTATTAGTTGTGGATTTTTTGATGTTAGCCATTCTGGCTGGTGTGAGGTGATATCTCATTGTAGTTTGGATTTGCATTTCCCTAATAACTAGGGATGTTGAACATCTTTTCATGTACCTGTTGGTCATCTGTATGTCTTCTTTGGAAAAATGTCTATTTAGGTCATCTGCCTATCACGAAAACTGGACAGCCACATGTTTAAAAATAAAAATAAGATCATTCTTTAACTTCACAAACAAAAATAATCTCAGAATGGATTAAAGACATAACGTGAGACCAGACACTACAAATCTCCTAGAGGAAAACATAGACAGAACACTCTGACATAAATCACGGCAACATCTTTTTTGATCCATCTCCCAGAATAATGGAAATAAAAACAAAAATAAATGGGACCTACTTAAACTCAACAGTTTTTGCATAGCAAAGGAAATAATAAACAAAATGAAAAGACAACCCACAGATTGGGAGAAAATATTTGCAAGCGACATATAAGGAATTATTCTCCAAAATTTACAAACAGCTTATGACGCATAACAGCATCAAAACAAACATCTATGCATTGCTAAATTTTATAAACCAAATATTCTAGAAACCATGCAAATTTAACTTTCAGTTTTTAGATTTATAACAAAGAACATGGTAATTTATAATATTCATTGTTTGGGGCATATAGATAAAGATTTCAATATATATTTTAGTTTTTAAGTGATTAAATAAATATATGGAAAAAGAATGAATATTCTGGAAACATAAAAGAGCTCTTGGAAATTAAAACCATGATGGTATACATTAGAAACTAAGAGAGAGAGAGTTATTAGGATATAAGGTTGAAGAAATACTCCCAAAAAATTAAAAATAGGTGAATTGGAATAAGAAAACTTGAAGACCATTAGATCCAATATCCAAACAACAGGACTTCCAGCAAGAGAAAATAGAGACAATGGATGTAAGAAAACCCTCAAATAAGTCAAGAAAAATTTCCAGAGCTAAAGAATATGAGTTTGTTTCCAGATTGAAAGGGACTCTGAGTGCCCAGCACAATGGATGAAAATGAACCTGACCATGCAACTTCAGACCACCAAGGATGATGACAAGATTCTACAAGGTTTCAGACAGTAAAATTAATTTTATATAAAAGCTCAAGTCTCAAAATTGTATCACATTTCTCAATAGCATTCTGATAGCTAGAAACCAATGGAACTATGCCTTTAAAATTCTGAGACAAATTTATTGCCAACCTATAATTCTATATGGGCTTCCCTGTGGTTCAGCTGGTAAAGAATCTGCCTACAATGTAGGAGACCTGGGTTCGATCCCTGGATTGGGAAGATCCCTTGGAGAAGGGAAAGGCAAGCCACTCCAGTATTCTGGCCTGGAGAATTCCATGGACTATATAATCCATGGGGTTGCAAAGAGTCAGACACGACTGAGCAACTTTCACTTATAATTCTATATACCGTGTATATTAGTCAGTGTTCTCTAGAGAAATAGGATGGGGTAGACATATACATAGATAACAGGTTTATTTTCAGAAATCGGCTCACACAACTGTGGGGAAAGGCAATTCTGAAATTCATAGGGCAGACTGTCAGGCTGGAAATACAGGCAAGGGTTGATGGAGCAATCCTGAGACAAATCTCTTCTTTTCCAGGAAACTTCAGTTTTTGCTACCAGGCCTTAACTTGATTTATTTAATCACTTAAAAACTAAAACATATATTGAAATCTTTATCTAACTACCCTTTACCTTGAAAGGGTAATCTCCTTTAAAATCAACTGATTAAAGATCTTAATTATGGGACTTCCCCGTCAGTCTAGTGGTTAAGAGTCCATGCTTTCAATGCAGGGGGTGTGGGTTCGATCCTTGGTTGGGGAACTAAGATCCCACATGCCTCTCGGGGTGGCCAAAAAAAAAAAAAAGAGAGAGAGACAGATAAAAAATAATAAAGATCTTAATTATAGCCACAAGATATTTTCAGTGTTTCAAATACTAGTGTTTGATTAAATAAATAGGTGCTCTACCATTAGCCTAGTTGATACATAAAATTAATCATCACTCTCTGGAAAACCAATTAAAAATGAGGGTAGAATAAGTTATCTATGCAAAAATCTTTTCCATCTTCCCTTTATCTCAAGACTTCCAAAAGATATGTTCAACCAAAATGAGATAGTAAATGAAGAAAAAGAAAGGCATGAACTAGAGAAATCACTGGATCCAAAAAAAAAAAGAGGTCAAACCCAAAGGGAGGTGAAAGGAATCCCCAGGATAAATGTAAAGGGAAATTCCAACATGGCAACATTGGAGGAGATCTATAAATATATCACTCCAGATGGGAGCAGGTGAGATGGCTCCAGACACAACTTCTCCAAGAAGGTAAAAATACCCAAAGACTTATCAAATGAGGACAGAACATTAATTCTAGGTATCCTGGATCTGAGCCTGGAGCAGGGAGCAAGGGAAGGTTATTAACAGAAAAAAACTGGTTAAAATATGGAATTTAGTTAATAGTAAAAATATGAATAAAATCTGGAATTTAGTTAATAGTATTGTGCAAAAGTCAACACTTAGTTTGTAAAAAATAATGTTAACATCGTATGTAAGTATGACTCAAGAGAAACTAGGTAAATGGTATGTAGAAACTCTGTTCTAGGGAATTCCCTAGCAGTCCAGTGGTTAGGACTTGGCATTTTCACTGCCATGGCCTGGGTTCAATCCCTGGTTGGGGAACTAAGATCCCATGAGCCACACGATGTGGCAAAAAAAAAGAAAGAAAGAAACTCTGGTCTATCTTTGCACATTTTCTGTAAATCTAACATTATTCTCAAAAAAAAGTTAATTAAAACTGAATAAATAGGGAAAAGATTTAAACAGACATTTCAAAGAAAATATATGGCTGAGGACTTCCCTGGTGGTACAGTGGATAAGAATCAGCCTGTCAATTCAGGGGACACGGGTTTGATCCCTGGTCCAGGAAGATTCCACATGCCATGGAGCAACTAAGCCCATGAGCCACAGCTACTGAGCCTGAGTGCCGCAACTACTGAAGCTTGTGTGCCTACAGCCTGTGCTCTGCAACAAGAGAGACCACCACAATGAGAAGCCCACGCACCACAACCAAGAGTAGCCCCCACTCACCACGACTAGAGAAAGCCTGTGCACAGCAACGAAGACCCAGCACAACTAAATAAATTAAAAAAAGAAAAGAAAAGAAAATATATGGCTGACAAATAAGAACAAAAAAGATGCTCAACATCATCAGTCATTAGGGAAATGCAAATTAAAACTATAATGATATGCACATACACTAAATTGGCTTTTTGTAATTGACAATACCAAGTGCTGGTGAGAATGCAAAGTAATTCTGTCATACTTTGCTGTTGGAAATGCAAAATGGTACAGCCACTATGGAAAAATTTGTCCATTTCTAATAAAGTAAATCATATACCCTTATATGACTCAGCAATTCAACTCCAAGTATTTACCCTAGAAAATGGAAAACTTCTATTTTCATAAGCACTTTTACATGGATACATATAACAGCTTTATAAATAATCACCAAAACCTGAAAACAACCCAAACGTCCCACAATGTGTGAATGGATAAACTGTGGCTCATTCATACAGTGAAATGACACACAGCAATAAAAAGAAAAGAATTACTGACACACTCAAAAATATGGATGAATCTAAAAGGCATTATGCTGAGTGAAAGAAGCTAGACTCTAAAGGTCACTCACTGTATAAATTCATTTATACAACATTCTAGAAAAGGCAAAATGATAGGTTTAGAGAACAGGTCAGTGGCTGCCAACTAAAATAGGAGCAGCATGAGGAAATTTGCTTCCCAGATGGGTCTAGTGGTAAAGAGCCCGTCTGCCAATGCAGGAGACCCGGGTTCCATCCCTGGGTTGGGAAGATTCCCCTGGAGGAGGGCATGGCAACCCACTCCAGTATTCTTGCCTGGAGAATCCAACGGACAGAGGACCTGGCAGATTACAGTCCATAGTGCTGCAAAGAGTTAGACAGGACTAAATATTAACATACGTAAAGGGAGAAATAGACAACAATACAATAATGGTAGAGAACTTCAACACCTCACTTTCATTGATGGATATATCATAAAGATAGAAAATCTAGAAGGAAACATTGGACTTAAACTACACATAAGACCAGATGGACTTGACATTTTCAGATCTTTCTATCCAAAAGCAGCTGTATACACATTTTTCTCAAATGCACAGTGAACATTCTCCAAGATATGTCATGTTAGGCCATAAAATTAGAAAAGGTCCATTTTCATTCCAATCCCTAAGAAAGGCAATGCCAAAGAATGCTCAAACTACCGCACAATGGCACTCATCTCATATGCCAGCAAAGTAATGCTTAAAATTCTCCAAGCAAGGCTTAAACAGTACGTGAACCATGAACTTCCAGATGTTCAAGCTGGTTTTATAAAAGGCAGAGGAACCAGAGATCAAATTGCCAACATCCGCTGGATCATTGAAAAAGCAAGAGAGTTCCAGAAAAACATCTACTTCTGCTTTATTGACTATGCCAAAGCCTTTGACTGTGTGGATTACAATAAACCACACCCCCTACCAAAGTGACTGTGGTCAGCACACCTTGAGGAAAGACGTGGCTGGTGTCCACATCAAATCCAGCCCTCACACCAAACACTGAACACACAATCGAACCCAGGTCTCTGGCATTGCAGGTGGATTCTTTACCAGCTGAGCCACAAGGGAAGCCCCTATACAGGGATACAATACTCCCATGTAAAAGCAGCCCTTAAGGCCATGATAGTTAACTGTTTCATCCAAACCCATAGAAACAGAGATTTTGTTTTGTTTTCCTAAAACAGAGTTTTGTTCTGTTTTAAAAAAAGGAGAAAGGTAGAGGAACTACTCCCAATTGAAAGAGCAAGAGAAAACCCCTGAAAAAATGAATGAAACAGTTAATTACCAGACACTGAGTTCTAAAACTTGTTAATAAAAATGCTAAGAGAGAATATCCCTATAAACAGATCATTTTAACATGAAAGTAGAAAAGTAAACCAATCGAAAATAGATACTTTCAGTCCATGCCCAGCAGCCATACCACTGGCAAGCCTGCACCTGCACCACTCAGGATCTTTGTATTAAAGAGACTGAGTGGGGGAACAATCAAGATGGCAGAGTAATAGGACAGGGGCTCACTTCCTCCCACCAATACATCAAAAATATATCTATTTGTGAAACTGTTCTCACAGAATATCTACTGAATGCTGACAGAAGAACTCAGACCTCTGAAAGGGCAAGAAAATTTCCGTGTAACCAGGCAGGACAAAAGGAAATAAGCAGGAAAGGAATCAGGATGGGACCTGTGCCCCTGGGAGGGAATTGTGGAAGAGGAGACTCCTGAACACTGGGAAATCCCCTGACAAGTGGGGAATCAGCCAGGACAGATGGAGAACTTTGGAACCTCCAGAGGAGAACGTAGCAACCAGTTCACAGCAGCTAGAATGAAGAGAAACCTGCATAGATGGTCAGTGCCACCACTTCGCCCTCTCCAGCTTGAGACATATATTCACTGGCATGGGCAGGGGCTGGGTGTAGAAGCTCAGGCTTTGAAAATCAGACCCAGGGAGAGGACTGGAGCAGGATGCACAGAAAGAGCCTGGTGTGACCACACCTGAGGGTGTATGCAGAGGAAGCCTGGGCCTCCTTAGAGGTCAAGTACAATTGGGTGAACAGTGTGCAAGGGGAGCGGTGGGACTCGCCATTACAGACTTTTTTTCCTATGCAAGGAAACAGAGATCCTAAATGATACAATAAAACAGTTAAACTTAATTGATATTTTCAGGACATTATATCAAAAAAAAAAAACAGAACACACATTTTTTTCAAGCACACATGAGATAGTCTCTAGGACTGACTGCATACTAGGGCATAAAATAAGACTCAACAAATTTAAGACTATAGAAATTATCTCAAGCATCTTTTCTGACATGAAGCTAGAAATCAGACACAGAAAAAGAAATGAGGAAAAATAAAATTACTACATGGATATTAAATAACATGCTATTAAAAAACCAATGACTCAACAATGAAATCAAAGAGGAAATTTAAAAATACCTTGATGGAGAAGGGAATGGCAACCCGCTGCAGTAGTATTGCCTGGGAAATTCCATGGACAGACAAGCCTGGAAGGCTACCGTCCATGGGGTTGCAAAGAGTTGGACATGACTGAGCAAGTAACACACACACTTTGTTATATTGGGTGAGAGCCTGAGGTTTTTGAACTGTAAACTTCCTGAAATCTCTATCTCCACGTAGTTATCATAAATGTAATAAAAAGATGCTCTTTGGTAAAAAAAAAAAAAAAGATAAAATAAAAATGCCTTGAGACAAATGGCAATGAAAACACAACCATACAAAATCCATGCAAGTCAATAAAAGCACATATTAGAGAAAGTTCATAACAATACAGATTTTCTTCAAAAAAGAAGAAAAATCTCCTATAAACAACCTAATCTACAATTTAAAAAAATTAGAAAAGGAAGAACAAATAAAACCTAAAGTCAGCAGAAGGAGGAAAATAATAAAGATCAGAAAGTAAATAAAAATAGAGATTTTTTTTTTAAATATAGAAAAAAATCAATAAAACCAAGAGCTAGTTCTTTAAAAGGGTAAACAATACTGACAAACCTCTGGCCAGGCTCACCAAGAAGGAAAGAGAGAGAACCCAAATAAACAAAATAAGAAATGAAAAAAGAGACACAACAACCAATTCTGTGGAAATATGAAAAACCATAAGGGAATACTATGAACAATTATTTGCCAACAAATTTGACAACATAGAAGTAGTAGACAAGTTTCTAGAAACATATAGCCCACCAAAATTCAACCAAAAAGAAACAGATAATTTGAATAGGTGAATCATTAGAGGTGAAATAGAAGCTGTAATTTTAAAACTCCCCACAAATAAAAGTCCAGGCCCAGACAGCTTCACGGGAGATTTCTACCAAATACACAAAGAAGAACTTATACCAATCCTTCTCAAACTCTTCCCAAAAACTGAAGAGGAGGAAGCACTCCAAAAGATATTTTATGAAGCCACTATCACCCTGATACCAAAACCAGACAAAAATACAACCAAAAAAGAAAATTATAGACCAATATCTTTGATGAATGCAAGTACAAAAATTCTGGACAAAATATTAGCAAAGTGAATCCAACAACAGATAAAAAAGATCATTCACCACTACCAAATGGAATTCATCTGAAGTTGACAAGGATGGTTCAACATATGCAAAATCAATCAATCACCACATAAACAAAAGAAAAGACAAAAATACATGATCATCTCAATAGAGGCAGAAAAACATTTGACAAAATTCAATATCCATTCAGGACAAAAATTCTTCAAAGTGGGTATAAAAGGAATATATCTCAACATAATAAAAAGCCATTTATGACAAACCCACAGCCAATATAATACTCAACAGTGAGAGGCTGAAAGCCTTCCCTCTAAATCTGAAACAAGACTTTGATGCCCACTCTCACCTCTTCTATTCAACATAGTCTTGAAAGTCCTAGCCACAGCAATCAGATAAAGAAAGGAAATAAAAGGTATCCAAACTGGAAGGAAAGACGTAAAAATGTCATTATATGCAGATAATATGATTCCATACATAAAAAACCATAAACACTCCACACAAAAAATACTAGAACTGATACATGAATTCAGCAAAGTAGCAGGAAACAATATACAGAAATTGGTTGCATTTCTTTATGCTGACAATGAAATATTAGAAAGGGTATGTAAAAAACAATACCTTTCAAAGCTCCCCTGGTGGCTCAGCAGTAAAGAATTCGCCTGCCAATGCAGGACACACATGTTTGATCCCTAGTCCAGAAGATCCCACATGCTGCAGAGCAACTAAGCCTGTGTACCACAACTATTGAGCCTGTGCTCTAGAGCCCAGGAACTGCAACTATGGAACCCAGGCACCACAGCTACTGAAGCCTGCACACCCTAGAGCACATGTCCACAGCACGAGAAGCCACTGCAATGGGAAGCCCACACGTTACAAGGAAGAGCAGCCCCCACTGCAGCTAGAGAAAAGCCTGCATAGCAACAAAGACCCAGCACATACAAAAATAAACAAATACATACATTTTTTTAAAAAGAGAGAAAATCTGAGCAGGAACATAAGAGGCTACACACTGTGGAGAAATAGACTTAGCAAGATTAGTTCAGCCAAGTTAAACAAATAAACAACAAAGCAAATAGAGCAATACTTTCAAAATTGCAACCCCAAAAATACTTAGGAATAAACTCCTGACCAAGGAGGTGAAATACTTATACACTGAGAACTATAAAACATTAATAAAAAAAGTGAAAATGATTCAAAAAATGGAAATATATTCCATATTCTTGGATGGGAAGAATTAATATCTTTAAAATGGCCATACTACCCAAAGCAACCTACAGACTTAATGCTGCTGCTGCTGCTGCTGAGTCGCTTCAGTCGTGTCTGACTCTGTGCGACCCCATAGACAGCAGCCCACCAGGCTCTGCCATCCCTGGGATTCTCCAGGCAAGAACACTGGAGTGGGTTGCCATTTCCTTTTCCAATGCGTGAAAGTGAAGTCGTTCAGTCGTGCCCAACTCTTTACGACTCCATGGACTGCAGCCTGCCAGGCTCCTCCGTCCATGGGATTTTCCAGGCAAGAATACTGGAGTGGGTTGCCATTGCCTTCTCCAGACTTAATGCAATCCCTATCAAATTACCCATGTCATTTTTCACTGACCTAGAACAAATAATCCTAAAACTTATATGGACCCATAAAAGACCCCAAACTGCCAAAGCAATCCTGCAGGAAGAAAAAAAATAAAGCTAGAGGTATAACCCTCCCAAACTTCAGACTATACTACAAAGTTACAGTAATCAAAACAGCATGGTACTAGCACAGAAAAGACTCATAGATCAATGGAACAGAATAGAGAATCCAAAAATAAATCCACTCCACCTACATTCAATTAATCTATGACCATGGAGGCAAGAATACAATCAAAAAAAGATACTCTCTTCAACAAGTAGTGCTAGGAAAACTGGACAACCTCATGTAAAACAATGAAATTAAAAAATCTCTTCATACCATATACAAAAATAAACTCAAAATGGTTTAAAAGACTAAAATATAAGACATTAAACCATAAAACTCCTAGAAGAGAACACATATGAAACACTCTTCAACATAAATCATAGCAATATTTTCTTGGATTTCTCCCCCACAGCAAAAGAAACAAAAGCAAAAATTAAACAAATAGGACTGAATTGAACTTAAAGGCTTTTGCATAGCAAAAGAGACAAATGACAAGATGAAAAGACAACCTAAGAAATGGGGGGATATATTTTCAAACAATGCAACTAACAAGGTTTTAATCCAAGATAGAGATAGACAACTCATACAACTCAGTATCAAAAAAAAAAACAACCCAATCAAAAGACGAACAGAAGAACTGAACAGACATTTTTCTAAGGAAGACATACGGTTGGCTAATAAGCACAGGAAAAGATGGTTAACATCACTAACTATTAGAGAAATGCAATTCAAAACAACAAAATGTCATCTCACACCTATTAGAATGACTGTATCAAAAAGTCTAAAATAACAAATGTTGGCAGAGATGTGAAGAAAAGGGAACTCTTGAACACTACTGTTGGGAATGTAAATTGGTGCAGCCACTATGGAAAACAGTATGGGACATTCCTGGTGTTACAGGGGATAGGAATCCATATGCCAAGGCAGAAGACACAGGTTCAGTCTCTGGCCCAGAAAGGTTCCACATGCTACAGAGCATCTAAACCATGCACCACGACTACTGAGCCTGCATGCTGCAACTGAAGCCTGTGTGCCTAGAGCCTGTACTTCACAAGAGAAGGCCCTACAATCAAAAGCCCATGCCCCACAACAAAGAGTAGCCCCCACCCACCACAACTAGAGAAAGCCTGCATACAGCAAAAACCCAGTGCAATCAAAAATATAAATTCATTAAAAAATAAAAAATATTAAAAAGAAAAACAGTATGGAGGTTCCTCAGAAAACTAAAAATTGAATTACTGTATGATCCAGCAACTCCAGTCCTAAGTGTATCTTCAGAAAATCAAAAACATGCCTCCCCTAATAATGCATGCATCCCAATGTTTATAGAAGCATTATTTACAATAGCCAAGCTATGAAAGCACCCCAAGGACCTATCAACATATGACTGGGTTAAAAAGATGTGTGGGATTTTATATATATATAGTGAAAATAAAAGTCACTCAGTCATGTCTGACACATTGAGACTCCATGGACTATACAGTCCATGGAATTCTCCAGGCCGGAATACTGGAGTGGGTAGCCTTTCTCTTCTCCAGGAGATCCTCCCAACCCAGGGATCGAACGCAGGTTTCCAGCATTGCAGGCAGATTCTTTACCAGCTGAGCCATCAGGGAAGCGCAAGAATACTGGGGTGGGTAGCCTATCCCTTCTCCAGTGGATCTTCCTGACCCAGGAATCAAACCAGAGTCTGCTACATTGCAGGAGGATTCTTCACCAGCTGAGTAACCAAGGAAGCCCATATGCATATGTGTGTGTGTGTGTGTGTGTGTGTGTGTGTGTGTGTGTGTGTATATGCCATAAAAAAGAATGAAGTACTGCCATTTGTAGCAACATGAAAGGAACTAGAGATTATGCTTAGTGAAATAAATTATATAGAAAAAGAAAAATACTATATGATATTCCTTATATGTGGTATCTAAAAAATAACACAAATAAATGTATATAAAAAACAGACTCACAGACATAGAAGACAAACTGTGGTTACCAAAGAGTGGGGAGGGACAAATTACACATAGGAGATAAATAAATACAAAATGCTATTTATAAAATAATAAGCAAAAATGATTTTCTGTGTAGCACAGGAAATTATCTGTAAAAAAATTAGCCCATTAACTGTAATAACTTTTAATGGAATATAACCTGCTAAAATATTGAATTGCTATGCTGTACACCTGAAACCAACCCTAAAGTTTAAAGCAACTATGCTTCAATTTTTAAAAATCAAAGACAATGAAAGAATTTTGAAGAGAGAAATTACATACAAGGGAATCCCAGTAAGACTACTGGCAGATTTCTCCACAAAAGCTTTTCTGACCAGGAGATAGTGGGATGACATATTCAAAATATTGAAGAAAACAATTGTCAACAACAAAAATCTATACCCAGTAAAACTTTCCTTCAGAAATGAAAGGGCTATAAAGACTTCCCTAAATAAATAAAAGTTGAGGGACATTATCCTCATTATACCTGTCTTACAAGAAAAGCTAAAGGGACTTTTTTGAATGGAAGTCAAACTGACAAATTAACATCATAAAAATTTAAGAAAGCAGCGTAAAACTCACTGGTACAGCAAATATATAGTCAAAGTTAAATTCTATAATATGGTAATGGTGGTGTATAATTCATTTACTATTCTAATTTAAAAGTTAAAAACAAATGTAAAGATGACCACAGCTACAACAATTTGTAATTACTATACTATACAATACAAAGGAGAAGGCGATGGCACCCCACTCCAGTACTCTTGCCTGGAAAATCCCATGGATGGAGGAGCCTGGTAGGCTGCAGTCCATGGGGTCGTGAAGAGTTGGGCACGACTGAACGACTTCACTTTCACGCATTGGAAAAGGAAATGGCAACCCACTCCAGTGTTCTTGCCTGGAGAATCCCAGGGACAGGGGAGCCTGGTGGGCTGCCATCTATGGGGTCGCACAGAGTCGGACATGACTGAAGCGACTTAGCAGCAGCAGCAGCACACAATACAAAAAATACATCATATTAATGACTGAAAATGTGATGGGGAGAAATAAAACTGTAAAGTTTAGAAACTCTATTCAACTGAAGTTTTTATCAGTTTAAAATAAGACATTAGGAAAATAGGGTAATTTTAAGATATTCTATGCAAGTTTCATGATAACAAGGGAAAAACCCGTAATAATTACACAAAAGAACATGATAAAGAAGTAAAAGCAGACTGACACCAAAAGACCTCAAAATGTATTTTTTAAAAAAGCAGAGCAAGTAACTAAGAAAAAATGGATTTACAAAATAGCAAGTGAACAATTAACAAAATGACAATAGTATTAATAATTCTTTATCAATATTTACTTGAAATGTAAATGGTTTAAACTCTGATCAAAAGACATAAAATGTCTGAATGTATATAAACACAAAAACAAAATACAAGATCCAATGATACACTGCCAACAACAGACTCACTTTAACCTTAAAGACATAAATAAACTGAGAATGAAGGGATAAAAAAAGATACTGCAAATAAATGGTAACCATCCCAAATAAAAACAGAGGTTTCTAGGTATACTTATAGACTTTAAAAAATGGGAAAGAGACAAAGATGGTCACTGCATGATGATAAAGGTGCCAATTCATCAAGAAGATTTAACAATTGTAAATTGTGTGTATCCAACATAGGAGCACCCAAATAGATAAAGCAAAAATTAACAGAGCTAAAAGTAGAAATAAGCAGCAATACAATAATAATTGTGGACTTTAATACCCCACTTTCAACAATGAATACATCATCCAGACAGAGAATCAATAATGAAATAGTGAATTTCAGCACTACAGACTGATGAGCTTAACACACTTACATAGAACATTCTGATGACAGCAAAATACACATTCATGTCAAGCTCATTTGGGACATTTTATAAGATAGAGACCATATTTTAGGCCACAAAAGAAGCCTTAGCAAATTCAGGAAGACTGAAACCATACAAAGTATCTTCTCTGATCACAAAAAAATAAAACTAGGTATCACGAGCAAGAGTACAACTGGAAGATTCGTGAATACATGGAAATTAAAGAACTTTTCCTGAACAACAAATGAATCAAAGAAGTAATTAAAGGGAAAATATATAAGTATCTTGAGGTAAATAAACATGGAAAAACAAAACTTTCATATGTAGCCAGAAGAGTTCAAGGAGAAAAAATTATACCAATAAATATCCACATGAAGAAACAAGATCCCAAACAACCTAACTACACCTTAAGGAACTAGAAAAAATGCCAATTAAGCCCAAAGTTAACAAAAGGCAATAAATAACAGAGATTAAAGCAAAAATAAATAAAACGCAGGAAGGAAAAAACAACTAATTAACAACTATGTAACAGACCAATTACTAGCAAGGAGATTGAATCAGTAATCAAAAATTTCACAATGAAGAGAAGCCCAGGTCCAGATAGCTTCATTGGCATATTTTATCAATATTTAAAATTAATCCTAATGCTTCCAAACTCTCCCCACAAAATCAATGAGGTGGAAATACTCCCAAACCCAGTTAACAAGATAAGCATCATTCTAATACTAAAGCCAGGAAAGGACACTACCAGAAAACTACAGGCTAATATCCATGATGATATAGACGCAAATAGTCTCAACAAAATACTAACAAACTTAATTCAGTAGCATATTAAAAGGTTCATACACAATGATCAAGACGGATTTATCCACAGGATGCAAAGATGGTTCAACATGCACAAAATCAATGAGATATATCACAATAATAGAATCAAAGAAAACATCATATGATCATCTCTAATTATGCACATAATTATGCTAAGTAAAATAAGTCAGAGAAATACAAATACTGTATGATATATCACTAGCATGTGGAATCTAAAAAAAGCTAAACTAGGGACTTCCTGGTGGTCCAGGGGCTGACTCTGAACTCCCAATGCAGGGGGCCAGGGCTCAATCCCTGGTCATTGAATTAGATCCTGCATGCCTCAACTAAAGATCCTGCGAGCCACAGTTAAAAATCAAAGATGCTGCATGCTGCAAATAAGCCCAGCACAGACAATTATATGTATATTTTAAAGCCAAACTTGAAAAAACAGCATTGAATGATGCTTACCAGAGGCTGGGGGGTGGGGGTGGGGTGGTGTCAGAAAAAACGAGAGATGTTATTTAGGTGTACAAACTCACAAATAAATAAATCCTGGAGATCTAATGTACAATACAATGATTATAGACAATGATATTAAGATAATAATATTATATTACAGATATCAAACTTGATAAGAGACTAGATCTTAAGTTTACTCACCACAGAAAAGATAATTATGTGATATAATAAAGGTGTCAGCTAATGTTAAACTTATGTATTGCAATATGATTACCATTGTACCAAGTCAACATTTTTTATACCTTAAATTTACATAATCTCAATTAAAATAATAAAAATGAAAAGCTTCTGTAGAGCAAAGGAAACCATTAATAGTATGAAAAAGCAACATATAGAATGTGAGAAGATATTTGCAAATCACATATCTTAAAGGGATTAATAACCAAAATAAATAAGGAATTCTATAATTGAATTTTTAAAAATCTGATTTTAAAAATGGATGGAAGAACCAAATAAATACTTTTATGAAGATATACAAATGGCCAACAGATACATGAAAATGTACACAAATATCAGTAATCAGGAAAATGAAAATCAAAACTACAATGAAGTATCACCTCATATCTTAGAATGGCTAGTCTCAAAAAGACAAATGATAACAAATACTGGTGAGGATATATAAAAATTGGAACCTCTGTTCACAGATAGCAGAATTAATATTGTTAAAATAGCCATACTACCAAAGCCATCTACAGCTCCAACACAAACCCCATCAAAACAACAAAGGCATTCTTCACAGACATAGAAGAGACAACCCTAAATTGTGTGGAACCACTAAGACTTTGAATAACCAGAGCAATGCTGAGGAAAAAAAAATGAAAAATAAAACCACAAACCACACTGCAAAGTCATAATAATAAAACAGTATAAGATACACTGACACTAAAGTAGCCAGATAGACCCATGGAACAGAATAAAGAGCTAAGAATTTAATCCTGGCCTGTATGGTCACATAATGTTCAACAAGGGAGCCAAGAATACCCAGTGGGGAAAGGGTTTTCAACAAATGGTGCTAGAAAAACTGGAGAAACATATGCAGAACAATGAAATTGAACCCCTAATATAACTCACAAAAATTAACTCAAAATGGATCAAAAATTTAAACATAAGACCAAGTACCATAAATCTCCAGGAAGAAAATATAGGGAAGAAGCTCATCGATGCTGTTCTTGATGAGGATTTTTTGAACATGACACCAAAAGCTGCTGCTGCTAAGTTGCTTCAGTCGTGTCCGACCCTGTGCGACCCCATGGACTGCAGCCTACCAGGCCTCTCCGTCCATGGGATTTTCCAGGCAAGATTACTGGAGTGGGGTTCCATTGCCTTCTCCAGCAAAAGCACAAACATCAAAAGCAAAGATTAACCAATGGGATCACATCAAACGCAAAACTTTGCACAGCAAAGACACTATTAACAAAATGAACAGGCAGTCTTCGGAATAGGAGAAAATTTTTGCAAATTATATACTGGGTAAGGGTTAATATCCAAAATATATAAAGAACTAACACAACTTAATAACAAACAATAAAACTATTTTATTTAAAAATTGGGCAGAAGAACTAAATAGTCATTTTTCCAAAGAGGACATCAAAATGGCCATCAGGCCAAAATGGCCATGAACACCATGAGGTGTTCAACATCGATTATCACCAAAAAATGTAATTCAAAACAACTATAAGATATCACCTCATGCTTGGTAGAATGGTTAACATGCAGAAGACAAGTGACCACAATTGCTGGGGAAGATGCGGTGAAAAGGAAACTCTTATACACTGTTGACGGGAATGTAAATTTGTCCCAACACTAAGGAAAACAAGATGGAAGTTCCTCAAAAAATAGATTAACCACACAATCCAGCAATTTCACTTCTGGGAATATACCCAAGGGAAATGAAAACCCAAAGAAATTTCAAGAGTTGTGTCCACCTCCTGGTGTACTGCAGCCTTATTTACAATATCCCATTGCGAAACATATGGAAACAATCCAAATACCCATCAGTGGATGAATGGATTAAAAAAGATGAGATGTATATACAATGTAGTATTATTTAGCCATAAAAAAGAAGGATATCCTGCTTTTTGTGACTACATAGATGGACTTTGAGCACATTTTGTTAAGTGAGATAAGCCAGACAGAGAAAGACAAGTACATGTTATATATTACATTCATGTGGAATGTGAAAAAAAAAAAAAAACCTTAAAAAAAAAAAAAAGAGTAAAACAGTAGCTACCAGGGGATCAGAGGGTAGTGGGATAAAATTTGGGATGTTTAAGGGTACAAACTTGTAATGAGTACTAATATAGCCATAGAGATTTAAATTACAGTACAATAAACATAGTAATATTGCACTATAAGTATGCAATCTGGCAAGTATTATTACAATGAAACCATATTACAATATGTAAATGTATCAAAGTAACATGATTAAATTTATATAATGTTACATGTTAAATTTATCCAATTAAAAAAATGATACAATGATCTAGTATAGACTCAGGATTTCATAAAAGTGTTTTGATCAGTATCATTATTTTGCACCTTAACAAAATATACTTTATATAATTAAAAAAAATTTTTGAAATACATAAACTTTAAATAAAATTGTGATAGGAATAACAAAATTATTCTGATCATGAGAGAATATGGATAAAAAGAAAGAAAAAGGAATGCTTTTACACTGGTGGTGTGAATATAAATTGGTATAGGTACTAGGGAAAACAGAATGAAGATTCTTCAAAAATTAAAACTACTATATGATCCAGCCATTTCATTTCTGGGTTTTATCCAAAGGAAGCAAAATCACTATTTTGACAAGATATCTGTACTGTTGTATTTATTGCATCATCATTGTAAGACATGGAAACAACCTATGTATCCATTGATGGATAAATGGATACAGGAAATGTGGCTCACACACACATGAACATTATTCAGCCATAAAAAGGGAAACCCTGACACTTGCAACAACGTGGATGAAACCTGAGAGCATTGTGCTAAGTGAAATAAGTCGGACAAAGAAAGACAAATAACTGTATGAGTTCACCTTATGTGGTATTTTAAAAAATCATAGATAAGGAAGATTGGTGGTTGCAAGAGGGTGGGGAAAAGAGGGTTGAGGGTAGGCTATCAGTGAAATGGGTCGAGGGTGTCAAAGGTATAAACTTCCAGTTATAAGATAAACACTATCACACTATCTGAGGATGTAATGTGCAGCATGGTGACTACAGTTTACAATACTATACAGAAGATTTGAAAGTTGCAAAGAAATAGATTTAAAACTTCTATTAAAAGGGAAAAACTGGTAACTCTGTGAGTGATAGGTATCAACATATAGTGGTAATTATTTCACAATATTAATATATATCAAACTATGTTGGATACCTAAAACAAAAAAATGTTACATATTAATTACATCTCAATAAAAAATAAAAATTTTAAAACGCATATTAATTTCTTTTTTCTGCTTGCTTTGGGTTTAATGTGCTCTTCTTTTGGTTTCTTAAGGTAGAAACTAAGGTCCTTGATTTGAAATTTTTTCTAATATAGACTCTTAGTACTATAAATTTTTTTCTAGATATTGCTTTAGTAGTAGCATTCCATAAATTTTGATATGGAGTGATTTCATTTTAATTCATTTCAAAATATTTTCTGTTCCCTTTTGATTTCTTCTTTGATCCATAGGCTACTTTAAAATGTATTATTTAGTTTGCAAATGTTTGAGGACTTTCAGAATTTTCCTGTAGTTGAATTCTAATTTAATTCCACTGTGATCAGAGAAGATACTTTGTATGACATGAATTCTTTCAAATTTATTGGGACTTGTTTCATGGCCCAGAATATGGTCCATCTTGGTAGATGTTCCACGTGCACTTGAGAATGTTTATTCTGCTATTGGTGGGTAGAATGTTCTACAAATGTCAATTAGGCCTGGCTGGTTGATAGTATTGTTCAGGGCTTCTGTATTCTTATTTTCTATCTATTCTATGAATCATTCAAAAACATACCATAGAAATTTATGAGAAGTCAGTGTGTGTAAGTGATGGGCCCTTCAGGACTCTCTCAGGCCACCATGTCAGAAAACCCACCAAAAGAGAGTCCTGACTGTCCACCCTTCTCAGTTCCTTACAATAGATTGTATCCCCCATCACCAATGCCTAGCTACAGACATATGCATTTATCCTCCCAGTTTCTCTTCATCCTGCCCTTAAGTTTGATGGTCAGTTCTGTGTACCTGCGGTTCTGATTTTACACCTTGGCTACATCACTTTTAGCTACTACAAGTAAACACAACACCCTTTCACCCAGGCCTGCAGGCTGGAACCAAACAAAATAAAGAGGAACTCCCAACTGCTTGACTCCAAGTAGAGGGTTTCTACCATTAACTGTGAATTCTTCTCAGTTAATTCAGCAAATGGTTAAGCAAGCGTATACTGTGTGCAATGCCCAGTTTTGAGCTTATGTTTTAATTGTGGGCCAATGAGTGGGGATTTACTACATATACAGAGAGGGTCTGATTGGAAGGGAGGTGAAGGACAAAAGACCTAGTGTTGGTAACAAGAGGAGCCCAACTTCCACAAAAGGGAAACCCAAATTCCCTCAAGAAGAACATAGCAAGGGTATTTAGCTGTCCCAGACCCAGCACAGAATAATTATACTCCTGGACTTCCCTGTGGGTACAGTGGTTAAGAATCCACCTGCAGGGAATGAGGGTTTGATCCCTGGTCAGGGAACTAAGATCCTATATGCCAAGAGGCAACCAAGCCCGTGTGTCACAACTGCTGAGCCTGTGCTCTAGAGCCTACATACCACAATGAAAGATCCTGCAAGCTGTGACTACTGAAGCCCATGTGCTCCTCAACAGAAGAAGCCACTGCAGTGAGACACCTGTGCGCCACTACTAGAGTTAGTCTGTGCACAGCAATGAAGACCCAGCGCAGCCATAGATTAATTACATTTTTAAAAAAGAATAATTACACTTTTTACTTCTCTCCACTTTCCTTCTGCTTCTCATGATCTCAGGAAGCAGAGGAGTTCTTAGCATGCCTAGGGGCATAGGGATCCCTCTGCATTCTCAGAATTCCTTTCATTAGATTGAGAAAGATCTGAGAAGCAGGCCACAGTGTGTCCAGAATGTCCTGCGTGGAGCTCAGTGAAGAGGTAAGAACTGCCCTGCCTCGTGTGCCCAGCTGATGACAATCAACACAAGCTTTTGCTCCCAAAATTTCTTACCAGCCATCACACCAGCTGACGCTCCTCTTTACAGCTGATGTAGCAGTTTCCAAATGGTTGAGGTATAAGAAGGTTGTAGCAGTCAAACCTAACGTTGCCTCTATCTGTAAAATATTTTATGAGAACAAAGAATTACCCCAGAATTCAAACACAAAAAAAACCTGCAAATGTCTTTCTCCCTAAGATATGTTCATGTAATACTGCATGTTCTGGTCCAAAGAGAGATACTTATCTAACTGGATTTTGACAAACCAGTTCTAGTTTATTTCCTTCCTACTAGCAGAATGAAGATCTTTGAACACCGGTTTCTATGTCAGATTTTTAAACATCAAAGATATCTATAAAATGTTGATTTAAAAATTGGCCCGGGCCCTGTTACACAAGAAAGATATATTTGGGGAGTCAGGAAGTTAGAAGATGGAGAAAGTTTACTAACAGTAACTTAACAAATACTACATTTCGTAACAAAAATCTTGGCAATCATCCATCCATTGATACTACTGATTTTGCTCTATTTATGGAAATGGGCTGATAAACATGATAACTGACATTATAACATTGGTCTATAGAAAGGGAGCAGTCCTAGGAGGCCCTGCTTACTTGTTTATCTTACAATATTTCTTCTGATATAAAAGAAACTTGCCAGTGGCTACTTCTGGGAAGTAGCACTAGGAATTTACGAAAATGTGGATTAGAAGGAAGGAAATTTTTACTTTTCATTTTATTAGCTTCTGAACTGCTTAAATTAATGTTGACCATGAATTACTTGTTAAAATAGATATGAAGTAGAGCTGTAAGTTTTAAAATGGTAAAGGTCTGTAAATTAAGTGAAGGCAGTATATCATATTCATTTTAAAATAGTTACATTATTGTGTATATACATATAAGTTTACAGATAAATTTACAATAGCTAAATGTACCAAAAAAGTCTACAAAGAGACACCATAAATTGATAGTACTTACCTCTGGGGGTGAGAGTAAGGTAAGAAGTAAGGTATTATTTTATACTCTTCATTATTTTGTTTTTCACAAGTGCATTTGCTTACTTGCTACCTGCATAATGTTTAAATCAATAAGATAAGGACAATTTTTATAAAATCCTTTTCCCCCTCCTTGGAAGTTCTTCTCCTTCTCCTAGTAACAGCACCCCACAGGACTGCACCCAGCCTGTTTTGTCTGATTCTGGTGGGTTTTCAACCACAGGCTCCACCTACCTGAGTTAAAGTCAGGTGTGGCACATGACCAAGGAAACACCAATCAGTTCATCTTGCTCAGGAATCTGAATCTGAGCAGAAACACATGTGTACTGGAGGTAGCTCTGAATGAGTCATCCAAAGACAGTCTTGAAAGGCTGTCCATGTGTATCTGAGGCTCTGAATCTACAAGTGTCCTGGGCTCCTCTCCTTAGTTCTGGTTTATCAGTTCTTCTCTTGTGTGTCCTTTCAGCAAATTCCTTTAGAAAAAAGCAAATGGAGAGAGAAAGAGTAACCAATTTATTGAAAATAATAATAAATTCAGGATCGATCACTTTGAGTCCATGGTTCCTATAAGACATTCAAGTGAAAGCGTCTAATAGATTGTTGAAAATATGGGCTTGGAACTCAGCAAAGACTAAGAATTGGTGGCACAGATTTAAGAGGTGTGAGAGTGCAAGCCAAAGTGTGTGATCCAATAGAGATGAGACAACAGAGTCAAGGATGTGACTGTGAGAACCACCACCACTTGCAGATGGGGAAGGAATATCAGACACTGCTATTTGCCCACCATGCTTAACACCACCATCAAACCATGATACCTGGGGAGACCTGCTGTACTCAGTCTTAAGACCTTGAAGATGATTTTGTGTGTATACCTACACAATGGGCACTGTCACATGGTTGCAAGGTGACGGAAGGTGCATGATGTCTAGTCATTATCATATAACATAGAGACAGTGTAGCCAGGTGAGTGAACAAGAAATTGTACCCATGGGACTTCTCCAGTAGTCCAGGAGTTAAGATGTTGCCTTCCAGTGCAGGAGGCACAGGTTGGATCCCTGGTCTGGGAACTAAGATCCCACATGCTACACAATGCAGCCAAAAGAAAAAGAACAAAAAAAAAAGAAGGAAATTCTACCCAGGTGTGTGTGTGTTAGACACTCAGTCGCGTCTGACTCTTTGTGACCGCATGGACTGTAGCCCACCAGGCTCCTCTGTCCATGGAGTTCTTCAGGCAAGAATACTGGAGTGAGTTGCCATTCCCTTCTCCAGGGGATCTTCCCAAACCAGAAAATGAACCTGGATCTCAGTTGCAGGTGGATTCTTTACTGTCTGAGCCACCAGGAAAGCCCTTGTGTCCAGGACAAGATGTTAAACCAGATAGTGTGCACCGTGAAACAAGTCTTTGCTACCATTTAAGGTGAAACAACACGTGAGTTTCTCAGGAACCGCTTCTGCCATCACCATGAAAATCCAAATTTCATGACAGAGTTGGAGACCTCAAGAGAAACAGAAAGGGAGAGCACGTAATGCCTTCCTTTGGAGGCCTCACCCAGGGCACCTGACACCTGGTGACCTGGCACCCCTGCCAATTAACATTAGAAAAACCCCGGGTAGAGTAGAGAACCCACAGCTCCTGCTGAAACAGGCCCTTAGAAATCAGAGGTCACAAGCCGATGGTCCTCAGGCCTAGTAGCTCTCAATCTTAACTGCACTTTGAAATCACCTGGGACATCTTAAAAAAATACTGATGACTCATCCTGCCTCCCAAGAGGCTGACTTAATTGACTCAGAGCGTGATTTGGTATCAGCACTTTTAAAAGCTCCCCATGTGATCCTAATGTGCAGCCAAGGTTTAGGACCCCAAATGAGCCCACAAATGTTTTGTTTGACTTGCACTATACTGGCCTGAAAAGTATTTTTTAATTATTTTTCAATAATAAAAAATCAGTCAATTTTCATAGAAAACAAACCTGTGATTACCAAAGGAGAAAGGGCAGTGGGGATAAATTAGGAGTATGGGATTAACAGATACACACTACTATACATAAAATATACAACAAGGATTTACTGTATACACGGGGAACTATATTCAATATCTTGTAATAATCTATAATGGAAAACAATCTGAAAAACTATATATAATTGAATCACTTTGCTGTACACCTGAAACTAACATAGCAAATATTGTAAATCAGCAATACTTCAAAAAACAAAAAAGGTAGTCAATTTCATACACCCAAATCCCCCAGACTGCGGTCGTCTGTTGGAGTATCTGTGCACAGTAGACCGGCATTCCCATGGGACACTATTCAGCCATTCTGAGTTGCAGCCACACCTTATACAAGCATTTTCTCAGCATTCCACAGCCCTCCCTGGCCAGCCCCTTTGCAGCCCCACCTTATGCAAGCGTTTTCTCAGCATTCCACAATCCTCCCTGGCCAGCCCCACTATCACCACAGCACAGACCCCATGACAGTTGCTCCTTATCATCCTGCTTGTATTGTGGGACTTTCACATCAGTGTTAAAAGAAGTGAAACAGCGCTTATCTTTGTGTCTCCAGTGGAACAGGAAATAGAAAGGCAGTCCAAGGGGGCTGTGTGCTCCATGGGGCCTGCTGCTCGTTTCCAGTGACTGCCTGGCTCTTAATGGCATTTGGGTATGTTTCCTAGATTGAAATCTGTTTTCCCAACAGGAAGACCAATATGCCCCATAACCTGTGGATCAAAGACCTGAGAAGTGAGAGATCCCACCTCTCGTTATCTTAATAATTAGTTACGTCTCATACAAAAGAAAACTACATAAAAACAATAAGAAACAAGAGGCAACCAATGGCACCAGAGATCGAGTTCCAGAATTAAAGCAATGCAGGAAGTTTGTGGGCTTCCCTGGTGGTTCAGCAGTAAGAGAATCTGCCTGCCAATGCAAGAGACTTGGGTTTGATCTCTGGGTTGGGAAGACCCTCTGGAGAAGGAAATGGCAACCCACTGCAGTATTCTTGCTTGGGAAGTCCACGGACAGAAGAGCCTGGTGGGTACAGTCCACGGGATCACAAAAGAACTGGACATGACTTAGAAATTAAACAACAACACAAAACAAGAAGGTTGTATCCTTTGTAGGGGACAAATGAGGCTAGAGACAAACCTGACCTGTAAGGAAGAAGTGGGGAGTCACTATTCAACAAGTATATAGTGCCAGCTATTCAAGATAAATAAGTTCTAGAGACCTGCTGTGATTGTAATTAACAATATTGTATCATGCACTTCCCTGATAGCTCAGTTGGTAAAGAATCTGCCTGCACTGCAGGAGACCCTGGTTCGATCCCTGGGTTGGGAAAATCCTCTGGAGAAGGAAATGGCAACCCACTCCAGTATTCTTGCCTAGAAAATCCCAGGGACAGAGGAACTTTGCAGACTACAGTCCATGGAGTCCCAAGAGTTGGACACAACTTAGCGACTAAACCACCATCATGCACTTAAACTCTGTCAAGAGGGTACATCTCCAGTTAAATGTTCTTACAAGATTCCAGAACTATGAACCTGGAGTGAGATAGACTATCATCCTTGTGAATATTGGAGCTGCCCTTTGATATTCCAGAGGTGAAATAGAGGGACAAATATGGCCTGGGGATCACAGAGCTCAGGCCACATTCATTGGAGGACAAGGAAGGGGAAAGTGCATCAGTGTTACATCACAAGCCTTGTCTGAAAAGAACAAAGGAGGGGAGAAATATCATGGCAGCTTAGAGACCCAATTTAGTCCCAGCTCAGACATGTCCTAGCTGAAGGATTTGGGCACTAATGAATTAGCCTCTGAGCCTCGATCTGTAAAATGGACGTAATAATAACATACCACATAAGGCTGTTAGGAGAATTAGGTGAGATAATTATAAGTGCTAAGAAAGCACTTAGCACAGGGCCTAGTGATGGTAGCCATGCAGAAAGTACATCCTCCACTCCAGAACACTGAACACAAGGCTTCCTCCAAGCTCTGGTTCAGAGTCTCTCGTGAGGTTGCAGTCTGTTGGCAAGCCCCTTTCCTCACCAGCTTCTGACTGGGTACCTCAGCTCCTTACATGTGGACCTCATCACAGGCTGCCTGACTATCCCCACAGTATGGCAACCAGCTTCCCCTAGAGGGAGAGACCAGAGAGCAAGCCCAAGAAGGAAGCCACCATCTTCTAAAACCTAATCTCAGGTGTGACATTCCATCACTTTTGCCATATCCTTCTGGTCACACAGACTAACCCTGATACAATGTGGTACACTGTGGAGGGAACCACACAAGAGTATGAATGCCTGAGGGGGTTCTTGGGGGGTCTTTGGGCCTGGCCACTACACTTCCCCTCCTTCTTCCTTGCTTTATTTTTCTCCATACACACCTATCACCAACTAACACATCATTTAACTTATTTCGCTTATCATCAGTCTCAACACAATAGAATACAAGACGATAAAGATTTCTGCTTGTTTTGCTCACTGTTGTATCAACAGGCCCGAGAACACTGCCGGCATACAGTGGGGCTTCATTAAACATTCATTCAATGGCGAAGAGTGGGCCACCCAGCTGCACCATTTTTACAAGAAATGACCCTTAATTCCCTGCTAGAAAATCACTGCTCATGTGATTTTCACTTTTTTTTTTTTTGGTATATGTGATTTTATTTGCAAAGCAGAAGTAGAGACACAGATGTAGAGAACAAATGTATGGATAGCAAAAAGGGAAGGGCGAGGTGGAAGGAATTGGGAGGTTCGGATTGACACATATACACTATAGATATTATGTATAAAATGGATAACTAACGAGAACCTACTGTATAATACAGGGAACTCTACTCAGTGCTCTGTGGTGACCTAAATTGGAAGAAAATCCAAAAAAGAGGGGATATATATATATATATAGCTGATTCACTTTGCTGTACAGTAGAAACTAACACAACATTGTAAAGCGACTGCTGCTGCCATTTAGTAACGAAGTCATGTCCAACTCTTTGTGACCGCATGGACTGTAGCCCACCAGGCTCCTCTGTCCATAGGATTTCCCAGGCAAGAATACTGGAGTGGGTTGCTATTTCCTTCTCCTCACTCTCACTTCTTAAAAAAAATTCGAGTACATGATTCTTACCATTTTACTTGTGAGGAAAATGAAACCCAGAAGGATTAAGGGTCTTCTTGCCCGGGGTCAGCAAATGGTGCCATGGATCAAGGACTGGTCACTGTGCCCTTGACCTGCACACCTCATCTTCCAGGGCCTCCCTATAGGCCTGTGCGGCATATAACCTAACAGATAAGTCACAGTCCACACAGGGTGCTTCACTAATAATTCACAATACTTCCTATAACTAATAGCCTGTTTATATTATTAATAGTTTCTATAGCTTTCACCCAGGCAGCCAGGCATTGTGGAATGAAAGGCAGAGCTGAAGGGCCTGGAGAAAAGGCACCCCCCAAACAGTCTGACTCAATTCTCCTTTCCTGGAGAGGCAGTTTCATTTCACTCCAAAGAGAGCCTCAAGCCCAGGCTGCCCCTGCTGGTGTTCTCTACTCAAGTAGTGGGGAGCAGTTGTCCCCACAGATGGGACACTTCAGGATGAACCAGTTCTGAACCACTATCCCCTCCCCCACCAAAAAAATATTACCACGCATTTAGCAGCTTGAAAAAGAAAAAAGAACCCCCATTGTAACCCCAGTCCCAGGGCTCTGAGCTCCCTGTGCTGGACGACAGAGTCCTATGGTGTCCTGCAGAAGGAAATGGCAACCCACTCCAGTACTCTTGCCTGGAGAATCCCATGGACAGAGGAGCCTGGTGGGCTACAGTCCAGGGGGTTGCAAAGAGTCAAACACAACTGAGTGACTGAGCACACAGCATCCCACGGAGGGATCTGGGCTAATCTTAGAATGGCCTCCTAGGTAATCCTCTGTCTCCTCCTTCATGGGGCCTGGGACCACAAAAGCCCCTTTCCCCTCAACTCCTACCAAGGTATTAAAATACGTTAACAATACACACATATGCGTGTGGGACAGGAAGATTGGGATTGATATATATATATATCACTATATATAAAATAAATAACTAAGACCAACTATATAACACAGGGAACTTTACTTAATACTCCTTAATGGCCTAAATGGGAAAATAATCTAAAAAAGAGTGGATATATGTATACGTATAACTGATTCACTTGGCTATATGCCTGAAACACAACACTGTAAATCAACTAGACTCCAATAAAAATTTTAAAAAATTAAAAAAACAAAAACCAATACACACATATACATTCAATTTAGTTGATCAACCACCTCAACTCTGAAAACCAATGGAAGGATAGCAACAAAGATGCCAGTTACAGGTACATATGGAATTCCTAACCCCTACTCTAGTGAAAGTGAAAGTCGCTCAGTTGTGTCCGACTCTTTGCAACCGCATGGACTATACATTCCATGGAATTCTCCAGGCCAGATTACTGGAGTGGGTACCCTTTCCCTTATCCAGAGGATCTTCCCAACCCAGGGATCGAACCCAGGTCTCCCACATTGCAGGCGGATTCTTTACCGGCTGAGTCAGAAGGGAAACCCAAGAATACTGGAG
The DNA here is from genome assembly GCF_054371585.1 of Giraffa tippelskirchi. Lineage (NCBI taxonomy): Eukaryota > Metazoa > Chordata > Mammalia > Artiodactyla > Giraffidae > Giraffa > Giraffa tippelskirchi. The sequence continues at coordinate 163,905,265 of NC_137275.1, forward strand.
TGGGTAGCCTATCCCTTCTCCAGGGGATCCTCTCGACCCAGGGATCGAACCGGAGTTTCCTTCATTGCAGGCAGTTTCTTTACCAACTGAGCTATATACTCTTGACTGTATAAGGCAGAGGAGAGAGAGGAGCACAGCAGGGAGGAAGTCTTCGCAGAAAGCAGTGAGAGGTTGACAACGGCATCAGGTTAGAGGGCAAAGAGAGGGCAACATCGTGATGGCCAAGGGTAAAGAAGGGTAGGTAGCCAGCTGCTCCCCTCCCCTCTCCAGCTAAGTCTTGTCAAGACTATCCACTCCTGGGGCTTCCCTGGCGGCTCAGCAGTAAAGAATCCATCTGCCGATGCAGGAGATAGGGGTTTGATCCCTGATCCAGGAAGATCCCATGTGCTATGGAGCAACTAAGCCCAAGCAGCACAACTACTGAAGCCTATGTGTCCTAGAGCCTGTGCCCCATAAGAGAAACCATTGCAGTGAGAAGCCTGTGCACCGCAACTAGAGAGTAGCCCCCCCCACAGCAACGAAAACCCAGCACAGCCAAAAATAAATAAACTTATTAAAAAAAAAAGACAACCCACTCCTTTGCCCTGCCTGCAGTTATGAGGGGAGGCACCCAGATCAGCTGCTGGGCCCTGGTACTCTCATTGTCACTGATCACTTACCTCCATCTCTTCCATCCTCTTTGAAACCAGCTTTGCCTTCCTGCATGTTCTCTCTTGTATTTCTCTAAGACTGCCATAACAGAATAGCCTACACTGGATACTTAAACGACAGAAATTTATTTTCTCACAGTTCTAGAGGCCAGAAGTCTAAGATCATGGTGCCAGTGGGGTGGTTTCCTCCATGCCTTGCAGATGACAGTCCACTTGCTACCTCACATGGTCTTTTCTCTGTGTGTATGTACCCCTGGTGTTCCTTTCTCTTCTTATAAAGACATCAGTTATATTGCATTAGGACCCCACCTCTCTAATTAATCTTTAACACATACTCAGCATATATTTGTATGAGAATTATGACTTTAGCTTTTTCTTTTTAATTATTCTTTGAAAACGTATCTAAGTCCACAGTTTACATGTTTCTACTATATTCGGAGTAGCCTTTAAGGGCTATTGCTGCATGCACGCTCAGTCATTCAGTTGTGTCCAACTCTTTGTGACCCTATGAACTGTAGCCTGCCAGGGATGTAGCTCTGTCCACGGATTCTCCAGGCAAGAATACTGAAGATGGTTGCCCCTCTCCAGGGGCTCTTCCTGACCCAGGGATCGAACCCCCATCTCCTGTGCCTCCTGCATTGCAGACAGATTCTTTACCCATTGAGCCACTTGGGAAGCCCTAACACAAATTCAAGAAGAACGACTCTCTCAGAGTGATATTTCAGATATATCCTATGCTTGTCTCCTCTTGTCCTCTCAACCAGACTCCATTAGGAATTTTTTGTAGAGTGAGAGTCTTCTGCCTGAGGCTTTCCACATCTGTCAGATCAGGGACCAAGCACTATCACACATGTCCCCAAGGGATCCTGCAGGGACTCTTCCTCAGCAAATAAATCCAACCTCTTTTGTTCTGTCTACTGGAAGTTTCACTATTTACCATATTACTTAAATAATTCACAAGTTTTGTGTTTATTGTCAAAAACACTTTAGAATTACTGATCAATTAATTTGCTGAGTATCTTATGAACTCAATCTACATTACTTTCAAGGTCATGTATTAGATTGCATTCCAGACCTGGGATTCAGATTCTGGCTCCATAATCAGTCTCCTGGGACAAACTGCTATTTCACATCCACCCACCCACACCCACTTATATGAAACTTCGCCCCTGGCAAATGTCAAAGAAGAACATCCTCAGTAATTTTTCTTATCAATCGATCCAAGCAAACACAATGGGCTTGCTTTTCCCCAGAGCTGAAGTCACCTCCTGGCCAGAAGTTAAAGCGTTAGGCTCTGGATCAGGGCACTGAGCTGAAACCCAAGGCCAAGCAAGAATGAGTGAGAATGTGGAGATATCAGTTTTTATCACCTGTGGTGAACTGGGACAGCACTCATTTTTGGAAGGCTAGAGAAAGGTTTGCAAATCAGAAGAAATGCTGTCCCCAGGCAGCTGGGGTCCCATGGGGATGTTTTCGCCACCTGTGCTGCTCTCCTCCCCCCAGCCCCTCTCAAGGCCCTCTGGGCAGAAGGCTCTGCGGGCAGTCAGCCAGCTCCTCCAGTTCTGATGTGCTCTCAGAGGGGATAACTTCAGATCTCGTGCTGTATGTAGCAAACTCACTTTCAAACAGGCACAGTCGGAGGAGATCTGCCAAACCATCAGGGAAAGCCAGTCCTCATCCCCTCCTCCAGGTAAAACCTAGCCAGGTAATTCCAGTTCCTAAGTGACACAGGATATCAGACCAAGTGTTTAGACCATCCGACATCTTGGAATGTAAGTCCCAAGGGAGCAGGGATTTATATTTTGCTTATCACCATATTTCCAGCACTAGAACAGTAGTGTGTAGGCACTCAATAAACTCTGACAGCCCAAGAGGTTCTGTGATTAGCTCAAGTTTGCCCAAGCATGGTCAGAGTGAAGCCTAGAACTCAGAAACAGAGAAAGAAAAGAATAATTGTTGAGTCTTACTATGTGCTGCTGCTGCTGCTAAGTCGCTTCAGCTGTGTCCGACTCTGTGCGACCCCATAGACGGCAGCCCACCAGGCTCCGCCGTCCCTGGGACTCTCCAGGCAAGAATACTGGAGTGGGTTGCCATTTCCTTCTCCAGTGCACGAAAGGGAAAAGTGAAGTCACTCAGTCATATCCGACTCTTAGCGACCCCATGGACTGCAGCCCACCAGGCTCCTCCGTCCATGGGATTTTCCAGGCAAGAGTACTGGAGTGGGGTGCCATTGCCTTCTCCGTCTTACTATGTGCAGATAACCATTTCTTAAAATGTATTCCTTATTTTATCTAACTCTTACTACACATTATGTGGTGGCTACCATTGTCATCCTCATTCTACAGAAAGCTTATCCAACAGATCACAGAGCATCAGTGTTCATCCATCCATTTGGCAAACAGTTACTAAGTATCTGCTATTTACCTGGCCCCATATCCAGCATGGAGGGTACAGTAGTGAACAGGAGAGACACGGAGCTGATATTCTAGGGTGGGAGACATCCAATGAGCCAGCAAGACACAGACTGACAATGTACTTGCCAGTTAGAATACATTCTACAAAGGAAATTGATGGAGGGTGGTGACAGAAAGAGAAGGGGTAGAGGGAAAGGTCTTCGTTAGGTAGAGTGGCCTGAGAAGGGCTTTTAAAGAAGGGAACATGTAGACTGAGGACTGAAGGATGAGAAGGGTACCCCTGGGATAAGCCTGAGGAAGAGGAGTCAGAAAGAAGAGCAAGTGCAAAGGCCTGAGGGACAGAAGGGCATGGCGAGTGGAAGGACCAGGAAGGGAGCAGACAGAACGGTGAAGAGGGGGCCTGGGGTGAGCTCCAGGGACAAGCAAAGGTCAGCTCTCTTTCCCCAGGAAAACCTAGGGATGATTTCCCTCTCCAAACACTTTCTTAGGATGTTTCTGGAGCTTGTTCTCTATCCAAACAAGGAAGTAACCTCAGAGAAAGGAAGGCATGGAATTCAGATGGGGAATTTCAGGATGGAATTGTGTCCCCCAGCCCCTCGAGCCTAAAGAGAATCATTCCAGGTTGAAGCAGGAGGCAGGAACCTCCCTGAGAGGGGTTTCTGGGGGACAGGATGTTCCAGGGATTTCACACAATGCTGGGGAAGCTAAGGAAGGGAAGAATACAGTCAAGGCAGACAACACAAGTGAAGAGGAGGCAGTTAAAAAACCATGGAAAAAAACACTTAACTCTCCATGAAATGAAATGTATCAAATATAAAAATTGGTTGTGGGACTTGCCTGGTGGTAAAATGGTTGAGAATCAACCTTGCGAAGTAGGGGACGTGGGTTAAATCCCTGATCAGGGAACTAAGATCCCACATGCTACCGGGCAACTAAGTCCTTGTGCTGCAAGTACTGAGCCTGTGCAGTCCAGAGCCTGGGCACCACAACTTAGAAAGTTGGTGTGCCACAGGAAAAGCTCCTACATGACGTAACAAAGATCCAATGTACTGCAACTAAGACCTGATGCAGCCAAATAAGCAAGAAAATATAAACCTTAAAAAAAAATAAAAATTGATTGTGCCATGGATAATATTTGCATAGTAATAGTCTAGTCAAGGCTATGGTTTTTCCAGTGGTCATGTATGTATGTGAGAGTTGGACTGTGAAGAAAGCTCAGTGCTGAAGAATTGATGCTTTTGAACTGTGGTGTTGGAGAAGACTCTTGAGAGTCCTTGGACTGCAAGGAGATCCAACCAGTCCATCCTAAAGGAGATCAGTCCTGGGTGTTCATTGGAAGGACTGATGTTGAAGCTGAAACTCCAATACTTTGGCCACCTGATGCAAAGAGGTGACTCACTGGAAAAGACCCTGATGCTGGGAAGGATTGGTGGCAGGAGGAGAAGGGGACGACAGAGGATGAGATGGCTGGATGGCATCACTGACTGGATGGACATGGGTTTGGGTAAACTCCGGGAGTTGGTGATGGACAGGGAGGTCTCGCATGCTGTGATTCATGGGGTTGCAAAGAGTTGGACACGACTGAGCGACTAAACTGAACTGAACTGAATTTATTCAACAAATATTTATTGATGACCTTTTCTATGCCATGCCCTTATCTGGCTCTGGGGACATATCAGGGAACAAAGGCAAGCTGCTTCCTCTCATGTAACTCATGTTCTAGTTGGGTAGACTCATGTATTTAAAAAAGAATGAGGTTAGTTTCGTCTTGCATTCTTGTTCAACAAACCAAATAAATACACTTACTGCACTGTCTGGAAGAATGCTCACTACATGTTTACTGTGGTTATTCCAAGGGGTGATTTCTTGCTCTCTTTTGAGTATATTTTTTCAAATCTTATAACATTTTATAAAGTACATATTATTTGTGCAAAACATTAAATCACTGCTTTGTAAAGAGAAATCACACTGCTTTCTGTCTAAAACAGAAAGCACTAGCTGGGGTGGGAGGTGAAAGGCCAGATACAAGGCCATTGCAGTTATCCAAGCTAGACAATGGTTTTAAACTGGGACCAAAAAACCCCCAAAAACCTGCAGCTTCCCTGGTGGTCCAGTGGCCAAGACTCTGCACTTCCAATGCAGAGGGCCCAGGTTCGTGCCCTAGTCAGGGAACTAGATTCCATGTGTTGCAACTGAGACCTGATACAGCCAAATAAATAAACATTTTTTTTAAAGTTGGGCAGATTTGGTATATATTTTGGAATTAGAATCGACAGAACTCATTGGAGGGTAGAGTGTACAGAGTGAAGGTAAGGAAGGTGGGAGGGTGACCACCCAGGTTACTGTCAAGAACCATTCAGTATCTGAAGGTATTTATTGAGATGGTATAAATTGGAGAAATTTCAGATTTGGGGTAAGACTTAATTTATTTTTAGTCTTTTTCAGGGGTAAGATTCTTAAAAATCTATTCATTGGGTCCTAAAAGTTTTGAAGACTCCAAGTAAACCACAAATAAATGTCTCAAGGATGACATTACTCTGTAAACCTCTACTGGTCAGTATTGGTTAATTCCACACTGTTCCCTGGCAGTGAGACCCAAGGCAAGAAAAGAACTCCTAGAGGAATAACAAAGTAGAACATCATTCATTTTTTCTTTCATTCATTGACTCACTAGTAGAGTGTCTGTTATGTGTCAGAGATACTGGCTAAACAAGGAAGAGTCACAGTGACATTGCAGGCTCTGGAAACACAGAGGAGGGTGCCTAAGACCCACTTGTGGGAATAGAGCAGTTTCAGAAAGGACTCTGGAAATGATCACATCTGACATGTAAAAGGATGAGAAGGAGACAGCCATGTGTTCTAGCCATGATGCAGTGCTCAGTCGCTTCAGTTGTGTCCAACTCTTTGTGACCCCATGGACTGTATAGCCCACCAGGCTCCTCTGTCCATGGGATTCTCCAGGCAAGAGTACTGGAGTGGGTTGCCATGTCCTCCTCCAGGGGATCTTCCCAACCCAGGGATCAAACCTGGGTCTCCTGAGTTTCCTGCACCACAGGCGGATTCTTTACCACTAAGCCACCGGGGAAGTGCCAAGATGACTACATAAAAAATTACTCCAAGATATACTGACTTAAACTTGTGCCCACATCTTTTATACTCACAGATTCTGTGGATCTGGAATTCAGACAAGGCACAGTGGGGACACACTTTGTCTCTGCTGTGTGGCACCTAGGGACTCAGTTGGAAGACTCTGAGGCTGGGGCTGGAATCTGAAGACCTCTCATTTGTCCAGCGGTTAATGCTGGAGGCCTCAGTTCCTCTCTATGTGGTCTCTGCTTGGGCTAGTTTGAATTTCCTCAAAATAAGACACGGTCCCCCGAGCAAGAATCCCAAAACAAGGGAGTTAGGAGAAAGTTAGATCCTTTTCATGACTTAAACATGACAGTCATCTCTTACCTGGTGTGCCCTATTCTCTTTTACCACCTCTCAGGACCTGGAAGAGATTTGTGGGAGTGGGAGACCTTAATATTTTCTGCTCTGCTATGGTGAGCCTGTTTCCTTGACTGAAAAGATAGGGCAGGGATACCAGCTTTGCTGGGAGTTGGAGCAGGCGCCCTTCTATGCCGGAACACGCTAAGTACACTGGTTGATAAGGCTGCAGCTCTCTAAGTATATAATTGCATTCTGAGAGTGTGAGGAAGGGCTTCACTGTCAGTGCAGTGGGTCCAGGGCCAAGGTCAACAACCAACACAAGTCCCTTTGCTTCAAAGGGATTCTTCCGGTGTGGCTTCATGAGTGCTTCTCAGATTTAGCATCCCTGCCATTTTGGACTGGATGATTCTGCGTTGTGGGTGGCCTTCCTGTTCATAATAGGATGTGTAACAGCATTCCCCAGTATATATTTAGCAGGTACTCTATAAATGGCTGCTTAGAATTAACTGAATGCAGGAGAACGTCTCTCATCCAGAAAAATGCCCTGTCAGATAGCCAGTCAGATCCCATCTCCTCTACCCTATTTTTCCAGGTCCTGTGCAAATGCCACTTCCTCCATGATGACTTCCTTGATTGCCCCCACCTCTAGTTATAGATACTCTCCCATGCAACGCTGCCCCTCTTTAGTTCATGTTCCTCTTTAACACTTGTTTTTGACCTAAGTATTTATATATGTGTCTTATCTCCACTATTCACAAAGTACCAATGTAGCCACTAACTTACCCATAAAAATTATATTCTCTAGCATGCATATTTGACATTTTCTGAAGCATATACAAAATATGAAAGAACTTTCACAATTTGTATTCCTTTGAAGTATACTACCGAAGTAAAATTTTATTTTAAAGTGTATTAACAATATTTCTTGTAGACTTAACAGTATCCAGGGCCAGTCTGAGAAAAAACTTTACAGATTAACTCATTTTATCGTTACAACAACCCTGTGAAGTAGAAACTTTTCTATCCCATTTTACAGAGAAGGCACAGAGAGGTTAATTAACTTGCTGACTGGTGACACTGGGCTTCCCAGCTGGCTCAATGGTAAAGAATTTGCTTGCAATGCAGGAGACCCAGCTTCAATCCCTGGATGGGAAAGATCCCCTAGAGAAGGGAATGGCAACCCACTCCACTATTCTTGCCTGGAGAATCCCATGGACAGAGGAACCTGGAGGGCTACAGTCCAGCAGGTCGCAAAGAGTTGGACGCAAATGAAGTGACTTAGCATGCACTGGTCACACAGGTATGAAGTGGGCAGAGGTCAGATTTAAACCAGGCAGGCAGTCTCCTGTCTGTACTCTCCTAGCTGCTTTAACCTATACTGGCTTTCAAGCAAGTTCAAGACCTGCATCCCACTCAGTTCACAGCAGAACTGCAGCTCCTAAAGCCTTTCTGTATAGAATTCTCCAGTAACGGGTCACTAAGCTGAAGTCTCCGAGGTCAGGACCCTAGGTTACGCATTCACTACGTTGCCCAAGGGTTATGCCTCGTGCTTTGCATTAACCAAGCTTTCTATTTCTGTTAAAAGCAGAGATAGAGCAATGCAGGGAAGTTCTTCGTAAAGTCTAACTTCTAGTCATTTCCCAAGCCGACAGAAAAGGGGAACCTGCGACTGCAGCTGCAACCCGTGACCACCAGGTGGCGCCCGGCATTCCCTGAGCAGGAGGGCGGAGCCGCCGCAGATCGCAAAGAGCATGTGGACGCTCGGGCGCCGCTCGGTTGCCAGCTTCCTGCCCCGCTCCGCGCACCCGGGCTTTGCCCCTACCCATGCCGGGGCCCCGCGGCCGGCGAAGGACCCCTCGCTCTCCGGCCGCCAGGGCCTGCGCACCGGAACCGCCAAGGCCCGCGCGCGCAGCCAGTCCGTAAGTACCCGCGCCGGCAGCTGCGCAGGCCTCACGCCGGGAGGGAGGCCGCGCACGCCGAGGACGCGCCGGGCAAGCGCACCCGCCCCGGCTCCGGCGGGGCCGCGCTTGGGCGGGGAAAGTGCGGCGGCGCGCGGCCGAGCAGTGCCCAGTCTCCATGTCTCCAGGTTACTTTTGCACTAACTTCCGTTTTCTGGTGAAAAAGGGCGGTTGTATCCTGCGGTGCAACTGCGGGAAAAGCAGGAAAGGTGGGCGGGGACTGGCTCTTAGGGACCAGTGATGGTTCTAAGCTTGTCACTTCTCTTTTCGAGAACTTAAATTTAAGTAATAATAGATGCTAGGTACTATAATATACATATAAGTATTCTATGTATAATATTAGCATGCTATAAATATAGAACTACTTCAGTAAAATAGTGTATATATCAATATAATGATATAAATGTGTACTATCAGAGCGATACTTTCAAGCATGGGCTTTTATGAACGAAATGCTTTCATCTAGCGAGGTGAAGATGTCAGAGGTGCGGAGCACAGCAGCTAGGGCAGCAGCGCTCTTTGGATCGGGCCTGGGTTCCAAATTCCGGCTCCTGGACTCAGCAGAGGTACCTCGAGGGATCGCGGAACCCCTCTAAGGCCTGGCTTGTTTTTCTGGGAAATGCCCGACCCAGTTACTCCACGACTTGGAAGTCCAAAGAAGGGCTGTGGGATTAAGGAGGTTACACGCGAGGATAGAGGTGATGTTTAATCAGCAGGGTCTGCAGATAGCAGGAGGCGGTCCCTTCTCTAAAGTCTGGGAACACTGCCCAGTTGATGGCGAACACTCCAGAACGTGCTGTGGGATATTGTGCTTTTTACAGCCACTCTCACTTCTCCTTCAGAGCCAGTGTTTTTAAATGGCCATCTGTGTTCTACACCCCATTTCCTCCTCCTCCTCTCACGTCTCAGCCTTAAGTCTTTCTCAGCTTGCCCAGGGCCCCAGTGGCCCAAGAGAGTAACCACAGCCTCTGTCCCCTCCTCTTAGTGGCAGCCACGGTGCCCTTTGGAGAAGGTGAACCTTGCCGCCAACCTCTGCAGGCCCCTTGGCATCTTCCCCAGATGAAGCCCTGCAGCCTGCCTCTCCATTCCACTGGACCGCTTCTCTCTCCTTTCGGGCCTCCATCCCCTCTGACAGCTCTCCGGCTGGTCATAGCTCAGACCCCACTGCTCAGAGGTAGCAGTTAGGTATTGAAAGAAATCAGTGTGTCACAGGGTCCCCTGCAGATCCTGTTAGTAAGATCTGTCAGGCAGCAGTCTGCAGTACAGCCTTTCTCCTGGCCATCCAGCTATTTGTGGTTGCTCGTTTTAGTCACATTCTAAGACTTTGCTGACACTCCTTACCCCACCTGTGTTTACCACCCGATCCCAGCCAGCAGCACTTACGGTGATGGTAGGTATCTTCTGAGTCTGTGCCACTGTGCCCCACGACACCCGACAGGTAGCTAGTGAGACCGAGGAACTGACTTTTCAATTTTGATCTTACTTCAGTAAATTTACATTTGAATAGGTGCATGTAGTGAGTGGCTACTGTGTTGGGGAGCACAGCCTTAGAGAGAGCCTGGGTTAGTGCAGTGTATTGCACTAAAAGAAGGCAAAAAAATTGCCGAGGAAGAAATAGTCTGAAAAACTTTAACCTGGTTACTCCTGAGTGTACACGTAATAATATTTAAACTGGGCATTAATGGACTGTAATGTATTGGAAAATGGTAATGTTCTTCACTTTGGCTTTTAGAGCTTGAGCCTCCGCTGCCTCAACCAGACCCTGGATGTCAAAAAGCAAACTGTCTGCTGGATAAATTTGAGGACAGCAGGAACTTTGGGTGATGCTGGGTAAGACAAAGCATCTTCCATGTCAGAGATCATTTCCTCTTTCCACCACCACCCACCATGTATAATATATGCACACATACATTTACTTGTCTTTTTCTTTCCTTTTCACTTTTTTTTAACAACAAAAAAAAACCCCAAAACCCATTCCACAGAAAACCTGTCTTCTCCCTAAGCAGCAGCGCTCATAAGCATCTTTCCACATCACTTAACTATCCACTATACTATTTTTAGTAAAATAGTACTAAGTTTTATGGATGTGCCATAATTCATTTAACGCATTCCCTATTGCTGGACATTTAGGTTGTTTCCAGGGTTTTGTTGTTATTCTCTTTGATATCTTAGTCTTTAGGGCTGGCCAAGTTTCTATAACAAGTAGACCCAAAATTGAAATGGCTCCAACCAGGCCCCCCTCTCTGTTGGAGCAGGGTGGCCGTACCTTTGTGAAATGGTTCAGAGAGCCGGACTCCTTCCACCTTCCTGTCTCCTGTCTGCACCATCTATCTGCCCTTTGCAGGTCAGGCCTGGATCATCCTGTCCACGGTACACTCCACAGAAATGGACAAGAGCATGGCAGGCCTGGCAGTGGCGTCTGTCCCTCACTCACATTTTAGTGGGAAGGACTTGGTCCCAGGGCCGCAGCTAAGAGCAGGGGAGGCCAGTAAGGTAGTCTAGCGGGTGTCCTGGGGGGAGGAGGTGATGGGTTCTGGGGGAAAGCTGCTAGGCGCTGCTGCAGCCCAGCCCTTTATGCCTGAATCTGCATGACCCCCCACCCCGCCCCGGAACCTTGTATACACATCCTGGGGCTGCAACCACAGGCCCACGGTCCCTCATCCACCTTGAAGGCCGAGGTGTCCAGATAACTGCAAACCTGTCTCCAGGTCTAGGAATGGCTTCTCTGACCTACACACAAACACACACGGAGAGGGGCAAGATAACCAGTACATCAATAGCTCGTGTTCAAGTAAAAGACACGTATCCCTTTTATTTGAAGGGGGCAGCAATGGAGCCCCCTGGGCTGCCCTGGGACAACTTCTACCCTGGTTGTGGGGGACATCCCCCTAAGAAACCCCAGCTCTGCCCCCAGAAGGCTCCTCACTGGCTGTCCCTCCCCGTGGCCTCAGGGGACACAGGCAGTGGGATGTGTCCTTCCTTGGGGGTGAACAGTCTTCACAGCCCTCTCCCTGCTGATAGTAACAGTTTCCACAGGCTGTCGTAAGGCTCCAGTTGGCCAGACTGATTTTTCTTTGATAACAGGATTTTCTCAGAAACCTAGTAGGCATCTGATCTCTTAAGACCTAGTCAGTCTCACATACCAGCCACCTGGATGGGAGCCTCCTGCATGTGCTAAGGCACTTCATGTGCTAGTCATGTCCAACTCTGCGACCCCATGGAATGAAGCCCACCAGGCTTCTCTGTCCATGGATTCTCCAGGCAAGAATACTGGAGTGGGTTGCCATGCCCTCCTCCAGGGGATCTTCCTGACCCAGGGATTGAACCTGCGTCTCTTACGTCTCCTGCACTGGCAGGCGGGTCCTTTTCCACTAGTGCCACCTGGGATGGGAGCCTCCAACTGACTTATTTTGGGCATCCTCATCCCACAGCCACCTCTCTCAACCTAAGAGCATTTTCCCTGAGGTCATAACATTAAAGACTACTCTTAACCTGCTTTTTGCAACAGAATTGGTTCCCCTTTGTTGGCTTAATGAGAGGCTTGAGCTTCTCCCCTTGGCTCATCCATCTCGGTACTGCTTTCAGCTCCCCAGCGCAGACCGGCTGGTCTTCTCCTGACTCACCGTTTCTGAGTTCATCAGCTAACAGCAGCAGGGAGCCACCCACATGCAGGAACATTCTAACCGTCCCCAGAGCTACAGCTCCGCAGGACAGTGTGGGCCTTCCAGGTTATCACAGGCAGCAGTTGACAGAAGATCTACAGGCTGCGGGCTCCCATGTCTGTGTCGTTGGCCCCTCCCCACAGCCTCTGAACAAGTGCTGCCTCCGCAAGGGTTAGGTTTTCGCCTCGGGGGCACCATTTCCAGCCCTTCCTTGCACAGACTCTTTGCTACTGTCCCCCAATCCCTCCAGACAGCCGTCTGAGGTTGGGTGGGACCTTGGCAGAATGCCCCATGCCCAGCTCCCTTCTTCAAGGTCTACTTCTGGCCTCTGGGAAGCATACCTTGACCTGCCATGTGTCGGACAGTCCACTTTTGCCATGGCCCACCTGCCACTGCCAGGTAGCACCTGCTAAGCTCCCGACTTTGGACTTTATGCCCGAGTCAGGTGTGTCTTTATGTTCCCCAAGGTCCTCCAGGCACCTATCAGTCTGCCCTGCTTCTCTTCAGATCTCCCTCGATCAGCGTTAACTGAGGAGGGGGAGAGGGAAATGCCCAACACCCGCCCACCTAGGCCCACCACTCACCATCAGCCCTGTAACCTTCTCCACATTGTGCCCTTGAGACGGGTGATGGGCTGGCAGGGGGAAGGATCATACTGCAAATCTTTGTCTTCATTAGTTGTTTGGCAGCCACTGGTGTCTTACTTGGGCTTCCCTGGTGGGAATGGTAGCCATTTCTGTTGTTACCAGCTCATTTGTAGAAACAGACACATATAGGAATGATATGTTGAGTTAGGGGATTTCACCTGTATGCACAGGCTTCCCTGGTGGCTCAGACAGTAAAGGATCTGACTGCAATGCGGAAGACCTGGGTCCGATTCCTGGATTGGGAAGATCCCCTGGAGAAGGGAATGACAACCCATTCCAGTATTCTTGCCTGGAGAATCCCATGGACAGAGGAGCTTGATGGGCTATAGTCCATGGAATGTCTTACTTTGGGCCTCCTAGAAACCCTCCAATGATGGAGTTTTCCAAGACACCTCTTGTAACCTATAGATATGTTCTATACAGGGAGGTTTCTGGCAGATTTCATTGTCATAAATTACATACCATAAAATTCACCATTTAAAAATGTACCACTGGGACTTCCCTTGTAGTCAAGTAGTTAAGATTCTGTGTGCCCAATGCAGAGAGCTCAGGTTCAATCCCTGGTCAAGGAACTCGAATCCCACCATGCCACAACTAAGCCTGCACGAGGCAATGAAGATCCCCCTCATGATGCAACTAAGACCTGGTGCAGCCAGAAACAAAACAAAACCCCAGCCAACCAATTTATATGAAAAATAAAATGTACCTTTCAGGGATTTTTCGTATCCTCACAAAATTATGCAATTTTTACCACTATCTAATTCCAGAACATTTTCATCACTCCAAAAAGAGACCCCATAGCCATTAGTAATCACTCCCCATTCCTCCTTGCCCCAGACCCCCGACAACTACTTCCTGTCTCTTTAGATGTATAGCTTTTTCTTAAATTAAAAAATAGTATCTATATAGAATATCTCCAAGTATTCAGTGTGATAAATTTTTAAAAACTGAACATACCATGTAACTCAAGAAATAGAACGTTACCAACCCCTTGAGAGCAGGCCTTCTGCTCACTTCTAATTAGTAACCCCTCTTTGTCCCAGAGTAGCTACCATTCTGATTTCAAATAGCATGGATTAGTTCTGCCTGCTTTTCAAATTTATATAAATGGTATTAAGAATAAGTATGTCTGTGTGTGGCTTCTTTCAGTCACCATTTATTTTGGGATTCGTCCATATTGTTCTTTTTGTAGACAATTCTGTTTCACACTGTAGTATTCCATGGTATGAAGGTATCACAGTTTATTTATCTACCGTATTACGTCTGGATACTTGGCAGCCTGTAATTTGGGCTATTGGATAGTTCTGCTGTGAACACTCTAGCGTGGTGCGTGTCTCTTGATGAACCTGGGTATGCATTTCTGTCGGGTATATACCCAAGAGTGGAATTGATGGTCAGAGCACCTGAATGTATCCAACTCTTGTAGAAGTATTGATAGTTTTCCAAAATACTTGTCGAACTTATTTGCCCATCAGCAGTCTCTGAAAGCTCTGGTTACTGCACTTCCTGACCGACTCTTTATGTTATCTGTCTCTTTCATTTTAACCTTTCTGGTGGTATCTCATTGTGGTTTTTTAATTTTCATTTTCCTGAAGATTAGCAAGGTTGAGCCGCTTTGCATACATTCTTTGACCATTTGGATATCTTTTTTTTTTAAATGAAATCTGTTCAAATATTTTGCGTACTTTTCTGTTGGGTTTTCTTATTGATTTGTAAGAGTTCTTTACATGTCCTGGAAATAAGTCCTTTTTCAGATATATGGAATGCATGTATTTTCTCCCATTTTGTGATTTGCCCAACAGATGTTAATAACAAAAGCAATGGAAACAACCTCAATGGCCAGTTGAAAGGGACAAGCTGAATGAATAACATAAGATAAAATACTGTGAAAATCCATATGTGCTAATATGGAACAATGTCTAAGACATATGAAATGAAAACTGCAAGGTGCTTCATTTGTATATTAACAAGAATATAACTATTCTAGAAGGATACAGAAGAGCTTGCTCATACACAGATTGCCTATTTGGGAAGAAAGGTTTACTTTTCATGCTATTTAAATTTTTACTCGTATATCTTGGGCTTCCCTGGTGGCTTAGATGGTAAAGAATTGGTCTGCAGTGCAGGAGACTCGGGTTCAATCCCTGGGTCAGAGAGATCCCCTGGAGAAGAGAATGGCAACCCACTTCAGTATTCTTGCCTGGAGAATTCCATGGACAGTGGAGCCTGGTGGGCTACAGTCCATGGGGGGACTAGAAGGATACAGAAGAGATTGCTTATCATAGTTTAGCCTGTTTGGGAAGAAAGGCTTACTTCTCTAAATTCTTTCATGCTCTTTAAATTTTTACTCTGTATATGTTAGATGTTTTCCATCTATTTAAAAAATTTTAAGTAAAAAATAAATATCAATTGATGCTAATAAAATGCAGCAGTTTGGTGATCGCATGATTGGCGTTGTTTCTGTTCCCCCTGCAGCACTTTGGATGATACCACCTACGAAAGACTGGCCGAGGAGACACTGGACTCCTTAGCAGAGTTTTTTGAAGACCTTGCAGACAAACCATACACGTTTGAAGACTATGATGTCTCCTTTGGGGTACCTCTTTTCTCTTCATTCTTCTGTATCCTCCCTAAGAATTTTAGCTCACCGAGATAGAGAATTCCTTTCCGGTAGCGAGTAGTTATGGATGGGGCCAAAAGACTGGAGTTCTGGTTTCAGCTGCACCAGTCTTGTGACCTCAGGCAAGTCACTTGGCCTCTCTGAGCCCTCATTTTTCCTAAAAATACAGATTTTGAACCTTCACTCAATAACCATGAAGGTAAATCAGGGAGGAACCCAGGCATGTGTTTGTGTAGCAAGACAGACCTCATCACGCAGGCATGGAGAACACTGAACTAGACTGCTAGTTCTTAAGCCAGGTGAGAGACTGCCCAAGATGTATTCAGACTAGACATGTGCCTCACTCTCTGGAAATTCAGGGTGCAGTCCTAGGAAGCCTGTTTTTGAAAAGCTCACCTGAGATTCTAAAGAGCACCTTTGGATCCCACCTCTAGGAATATTTGATTGGTCTAGGGTGTGGCCCAAGCCAGGCATTGAGGTTTTTGAAGTTTTTAGAGTAACTCCCCAGATGCTTCTAATAGCCATACAGGGCTGGATGAAACTTAAACCTCAGATCCTAGAAGCCCAGGTAGTGCTGGTGTGTATCAGCTGGCCACCAGGTGGCAGACTTGAGTAAGGGTAGCCTTTGGATTTATGTAGAATTATTGGGTAGGCCGTAGGGAGCAGCTCTTTTTGGCCAGTGGGAGCAAATCCCCTGCAGGAGTTAATCCTCTTGACAGCAATTAATTAATACCAGGAAATGTCATGAAGTGTGCATTTGGGATTAAGTCATGGAATTATTTAGGACAACCAGCTGTCAGGCTAAAGTAATAGAAATGGTATTGGATATTGCTGTTGGGGGTGCTGGATAGAAAAAGGACTCCATCAGATGGAGCAGGTGTCAAGCCTGGTTGTAAGGACAGCAAGGGACTTGGCGGTAACGGGGCAGAGCAGGAAAGGATTAAGTGCCTTACAGGTGGATCCGTTGGAAGCCGTCAGCACCAGAAAATGCAGCAGTGCTCAGGCTGGGCTGTGGACGTACTTGTGCAGGCAGCCTCAGAAGGGAGAGATACCAGGGAACCCTTACAGACTGGTCCCTCCAACCTGACCATCTGTGGGATGATTAGAGCTAGGGGAAGCTACAGGTCTCATATCCCCCAGCCTTCTTCCTGGGTGCGGTAACTATAGGGAAACCAAGTCTCAGGCTAAGCTCTGCCACACTCGCAGACACCACAGAAGCAGTCACCCCATCTGTTCCTATAGGATTAGTGAAGCACGTACCTGCTTGACTCAAATACTTTACATGACAGTTTCATTAGAAGCGAAGGTGCCAGTATTCTAGCAGCTGGATTCTGCTTCCCTCACGAGGCAGGCAACAAAAGCTTGTGCTCAGTGCGGGGTCAGGACCTTCCCTGTCTTCACAGGGTCTCTCTGAAGAGTGACTCAGCTGCTGCACTTGCCCATTCATGCAAGGGAAGAGGCACCTGAGTTTTTCCAGCCAATCCATACACTGTGTGTTGAGTATCATTCTCCTCACTAGGGAAGAAGTGTATCTGCTAAATCATTTGCTAATTAGGAAAATCTCTAGTGTAGATGCAGAAGGCTAATGGCATTTAGTAGCTCCCTCTGTTGTTGGGCTACCTCGGGTGTGAATTTCTGATCAGAGTCCTCCATGTGCTCACTAACTTATGTATTTCACATATAAGATAAGTTAGTTGACATTACATTACAGACAGTAGAACACCTGTAACACCGTTAGTTGGTTGGAGCACAGCCTTTCCATGCCCTGAGTCGTATGTCACCTTCTCTTCAGCCCTCCTAGATGCTCCAGGCAGATACCACCAACCCTCTTTGCCCAGCACTCTTGAGTTTGATACTGATCACCCTCTGCTGTAACTGTCTTTACACACCAGCTCCCATGGCTACAGTGAGCTCCTTGGCAGCTGGGACACTGTCCATTCCTGGTCTTCCAATGCCTAGAACACTGCCAGGTACATAGCAGGGACTTAAGAAACGTTGATTCACTGTATAAATGAAATGAGACTCACCTACTTTTCCAGAACATACTTTCAGTGATGGCACTCAGCATGTAGAGCTGTTTTATCAACTTGCTATTGGCCAAATAGGCAAATGAAAGCAATACTCTAGATAAACCCACATTTCTTCTCTCTTCTGTGGACTGGGAGACATGGGCAGCTTCGTGGCTCTTGTGTTGTCTGGGTGGGGCAGGTCATGTGGTTGTCAGTGTCTGGGTCCAGGCCTCATCCCTTACTGGTTATGGTTATCAGAGGGAACTGCCTGCAGGAGCCAAAGCCCCACCCATGGCTAGGTAACCATGGAGTCACTGCACTTAACCCTGGAGACTGTGACAAGCACCATGCTATTTAGAGAGTTACCTCCATGCTGCCTTTGTTTTTTTTTCCAGGTGGAGCCCTAGCTTCTTAGTCACTTTAAATAGAATTTACCGGTTGCCATGCCCTTCATCCACTGAGTTTTCTGCATATTATTGCCGTAGACAGAAGCTTCTTAACCATTTGGAGATCAGGACACCCTGTGAGAATCTGACTGCTCTGGACCCTCTGCTGAGAAAAACTTCTATGTATACCTAGGAGTTTCTGCTTCCAGGGCTGTGCTGTTTGCAGAGCCATGAAGACCACCTCTGGGTCCTAGGTCATGCACTGCTGCTCGGAGGTAGCACTTTACTGGATATGGTGACAGAGGGCCTCGCCTAGCACCCTGCATTTGTACTTTTTTCCTAGAATGCTTAAGTGAATTATCTAACCATGAGGGCAGGTCCTTTAGCTGTAAAGTGGGTGACAGTAACCTCCTCTTCTCCAGGTGTATTTTAGGATTAAGTGAAACAATGTAGATAAAAGTGCCATATATTCATTATTCTTACTCCTTAAGGGGAAGTCAGTGTCCATTTTAGGAGTAGGGGGAAGTCACATGCATATTGGTGTGTGTTAATCGTTCAGTCGTGTCCAACTCTTTGTGATCCCATGGACTGTAGCCTGCCAGGCTCCTCTGTCCGTGGGATTCTCCAGGCAAGCCTACTGGAGTGGGTTGCCATTCCCTTCTCCCAGGGATCAAACCCGGGTCTCCCACATTGCAGACAGATTCTTTACTGCTTCCCTGAGCCACCAGGGAAGCCTATTCATAAAGGTGAAATGCCCTAACTCAACATGTCATTCCCATATGTGTCTGTTTCTACAAATGAGCTGGTAACAATGGAAATGGCTATTTTTGCTTCCACTGATGCTGTCAGTTGGAATCAAGCCTTACCTCCTGTGACTGGGGGCTGCTTCCACTGGTCAGTGTCTGGATGTCAGGAGCTAAGAACTGCCTCTCTCTCCCACTGCCCCATATTGATGTCTGCCCACTCTCCCCAAGTAGACACTCAGATTGCTCCTTAAGGAATAGCATTAATGAACAAAAAGCTCTCTTTTATCTGGGTTACTTGCAGATGGTTCCAAAAGCATTAAGAATTCCTGGGGAACCAGTAATGCAGCTAGTTTCCTTTGGAAATGGAAGAAGTTATAACAAATCTGGACAGTGTATTAAAAAGCAAAGACATCACTTTGCCAACAAAGGTCCATCTAGTCAAAGCTATGGTTTTTCCAGTAGTCACATATGAATGTGAGAGTTGGACCATAAAGAAGGTTAAGTGCCAGAGAATTGATGCTTTCCAACTGTGGTGTTGGAGAAGACTCTTGAGAGTCCCTTGGACTGCAAGGAGATCCAACCAGTCAATCCTAAAGGAAATCAACCCTGAATATTCATTGAAAGAACTGATGCTGAAACTGAAGCTCCAATACTTTGGCCAACTGATGCAAAGAGCCAACTCTTTGGAAAAGACCCTGATGCTGGGAAAGATTGAGAGCAAGAGGAGAAAGAGGCGACAGAGGATGAGATTGTTGGATGGCATCATCAACTCTATGGACATGAGTTCGAGCAAGCTCTGAGAGATAGCAAAGGACAAGGAAGCCTGGCATGCTGTAGTTCATGGGGTCGCAAAGAGTCAAGACACGGCTTAGCAACTGAACAACCTCAGTAGAAAACTCATTGCGCACAATGAACAGGAGAAACGCTGGGCTGGAGGAAGCACAAGCTGGAATCAAGACTGCCGGGAGAAATATCAATAACCTCAGATATGCAGATGACACCACCCTTATGGCAGAAAGTGAAGAAGAACTAAAGAGCCTCTTGATGAAAGTGAAAGAGGAAAGTGAAAAGGTTGGCTTAAAGCTCAACATTCAGAAAGCTAAGATCACGGCATCCAGTCCCATCACTTCATGGCAAATAGATGGGGAAACAGTGGCTGACTTTATTTTTCTGGGCTCCAAAATCACTGCAGATGGTGATTGCAGCAATGAAATTAAAAGACACTTACTCCTTGGAAGGAAAGTTATGATCAACCTAGACAGCATATTAAAAAGCAGAGATATTACTTTGCCAATAAAGGTCCATCTAGTCAAGGCTATGGTTTTTCCAGTGGTCATATATGGATGTGAGAGCTGGACTATAAAGAAAGCTGAGCACCGAAGAATTGATGCTTTTGAACTGTAATGTTGGAGAAGACTCTTGAGAGTCCCTTGGACTGCAGGGAGATCCAACTAGTCCATCCTAAAGGAGATCAGTCCTGGGTGTTCATTGGAAGGACTGATGTTGAAGCTGAAACTCCAGTACTTTGGCCTGATGCGAAGAGCTGACTCATTTGAAAAGACCCTGATGCTGGGAAAGATTGAGGGCAGGAGGAGAAGGGGACGACAGAGGATGAGATGGTTAGATGGAATCACTGACTCAATGGACATGGGTTTGGGTGGACTCCGGGAGTTAGTGATGGACAGGGAGGCCTGGCGTGCTGCGGTTCATGGTGTCACAAAGAGTCGGACAGGACTGAGCGACTGACCTGAACTGAGCAGGAGGGGGCGTAGTTGAGCGTTGTCTTGTGTGACCTTGCCCTTCATGTTCCAGGGGTTATCACAGTGCCTGGTTATCATCCACTTGGTTCACTCATCGGGTTTTTTAAAATCCATCAGTGTTTTGTACAAATATTGAAAATGCTAGGATGAAAAGACAAATCTGCTCTCAGCGGGCTTAAAGTAGTGGAGGGAAGGAGCAGGTGAGCAGCAAGCTGGCAGCTCAGATACAGTGAGGAAAACACAGAGGCTATGGGGACACACATAGGACATAGTCCCAGCTGAGGGGTGTCAGGGTAACCTTCCCAGAATCGCCTCGGTTCTCCTATCAGCCCCCGCTCCTCGAACTGTCTCTGAAGGGGGCAGAGCAGCTGTTGTCCTAAGGAAACTGGTGAGACTGTGCATCCTAGACCTGGCCCCCTGCCTTTCCTGCTGTATCATGTACCGCCTGGGTGTAGGGTCACAAGAGGGCACTTAAGGGCCGCAAATAGGTCAAATTAGAAGAAATTATGTCTTGATTCCTTGAGTCTATTATATGGAAAAATAAGCCATAAACTATATACATGGAGGGAGAAATGAGTGACTGTGATGGGTACAGACCTTCTTTTTGAGGTGATGGAAATAGCCTGGAATTAGATAGTGAGGATGTTTGCACACTTTATGAAAACACTCTGTGACACGCTAAAAACTACCAAATTATACAGTTGTAAGAAACTGTGACATATAAGTGAAAGATAGTCCTAACAAAATAACACAGGTAGGTTTCAGGGGAAAAAAAGGAAATTTAAAGCAAACTTGCGTGATCATAGCCCTGCATTTTACAACTGGCAGCTGAACCCTACCTTGGTGGTCCACTGGTTAACATTCTGCATTCCCAATGCAGGACCTCGGTTTGATCCCTGGCCGGGGAACTAGATCCTGCATGCCACAACTAAGACCTAGTACAGCTAAATTAAAAAGAAACGAAGAACTGGCAGCGGATACCTGAGCTGATATCGCTGATTAACAGGGCTGAGAGAACACTTCGTGTTGTGGGAAGAACAGCATCTTCTGGACTGGAGCAGACCTAGATTTAAGATCATCTTTCCCAGTTACTAAGTTTTCTTTGTTACCCTGTCCCTTTGTTGTCCTCATCTGTAAAACTGGGATAATGATTTCCACCTCCTGATGGTTATGATCGTAGAGGAAACAGTTTTACACAGAGTGCAAAGCAATGCCTGGCACAGAGCAGGTGCTGAAAAATAATAGATGCTATTTTTGTGGATGTCTTCATTTTGTTTATAACATCTGTATTTCCAACGTCTCTATAATTTTGCTACATTTCTTTTTCACTGGAAAAAAAATCATTAAAAATATAACCCACTAGTGTCTTCCCCATCCCCTGCCTATCAGTTATACTATTATTGGCACTCTCTCCACCTTTTCAATAGCGCTTTATGTTTGCAAACCAAACACAAAACGTTCTAAGAACCACTGGGGACCCGTTGGTGGACAGGGACTCTGAAAGGCTGCCTGTCTGAGGGCCGTGCAGGGGTTGGGGAGCAGCGAGGCTAAGCTGTGGAGCTGTTTCTTTAATATCCTATGCCGTCTAGAGAGATCTCAGGCCTGAGGAATAAGAGGCTCCTTTGTTGAAAGAGGGTTTTCAAATTTAAATGAGCATTTACTGGGCAAAGATAAGACTGACCAACTGGCCTTTTGAAGAATTCGAGGCTCCTGGAGAGGAAAATGAAGCTGGAGAAGGGCATCTGAGAAACTTGTGAGCTGCTTTGGTGGGGGACAGGGGGAGGGGGGCGCGGTGGAGAAGAGCCCTCGTGTGCAGAGGGTCTGCCTTCTGCCAGCAGACCTCAGGCTGCTGCTCTTCTGAGACCAGCAAAGCTGGTGGCTGGATGGCTTCCTTCTCTCTTGCCTTTTCTTCCTTTCTTCGGTCATGAATTGGGTCTGCCCAATGTTTGTGCTGACTGGGACTGCAGTAGAGTTGGTGCCTGCGTCTTTTAATGTCTCTAATATGTTCTGGCCCGTCGTTGAGAAACCAGGGCAGCAGTCAAGATGCTGATCCTTTCATTCGTCAGCTGCAGTAGAGCCATTGGACACTCCTGTCTCCTTACCTCAGGAGGGGAATAAGGATATTCTTTGCCTTGTCCACCCCAAAGGGAATGAGGGAAAACACTCGGAGATATGTGTCGTTGTGACTAATCATCGTCTGATTCCAAGAGCAGTGCTCTTTCTGCGTGATCTAATTCCAAAAACTAAATTAAAGACAGTTCCTTTTTGGTATATGTTGTGCCCTGGTATAAATGCAGTATTGAGATATAACAAAAGAGGAGGCAACTATGACACAGTGATAACCCTGTCTTGTTTTACTTCCTCATGCTTTTTTCCACCTGATGCACCAGAGTGGTGTTCTAACAATTAAACTGGGCGGAGATCTAGGAACCTACGTGATCAACAAGCAGACTCCAAACAAGCAAATCTGGTTATCTTCACCATCCAGGTATGTCCAGAAGTCAAAGTCTCTCATGGTTTAGCTTGTTTGAAACATGACCTGGTAGACTGTTTAAGAAGTGTCACCCTCGTGTATTAGCATCTATGTAAGGCAACCTCTCCTGAGGTTTTACAGCATGTCTCAGGCTCAGTAGGAAGGTACTCTGGTGTTTATATGGCTGCTATAAGCAGATATCAGGATATTAAGATTGGAAGTGAAAAATTTTCAGAACCCACCTTGCCATTTTTTCTCTATTAAATCATTTCTGCGCCTTTGAAAAATCTGTGCCTTTGAAAAAGCCACCTTTGCTATTACAGCATGTGAACAAGTTGCAATTTGTCTTCAAAGCGTGTTCAAGTTTGACCTCTGGTCGGTTTTGAGCACCTCAGTTAAAAGTTAGTTGCAGAACTGGGCTGTGTGCTCTGTGGAGGTTGGAGAGTGTTTTAAACTGTACTTCCAGGGCATTCCATGCCTCCTACCTTTTTCATTGATGTGCTTTCAATCTAGCAGAATAAAAGATTGTTTTGGAGACCTTCTGTGCTGCGTTTCAAGGCCTGAGAATGTGCAGGGAGAGAGGGTCCCTCATCCCTCTAGCTGTTGTTGAAGTGGTTGTAAGAAAGTAAAGGGAGAGACGCCCACAAAAAGCTCTCAGAACAACCTTCCCGGTCTTTCATTAGCACTTCCAAAGAGAACATTCAGACTGAATTGGGAAAGGCCCAGATACAACTAGCATGGGATTCTTTGAAAGCCTCACGGTGTTTGCCTTTTTTTTAAAGAAAAGTATTTAACTCTTCCCCTGCCTCAGTATTGACATCACTTTTAGGTAGTTAATATTATACTGTTTATGGTGCTGTAATGTGTGATTCTTTGTTCAAACTAAATCAGGCATTATGCTTCCTTCATCCCAGCCTCATCTAGGAAGAATGTTATCATTCAAGAAAAACCAATTCTAAGGAATCGCTCATTTCTAGCCAGATGCTTATTCACAGATTGTCTTGCTTTTAGATCCAACTTTCTTGAAGTTGAGGGAGATTTTACCCTGTGTGGGCCAATTAGCCTGTTCTCTTTGGTCTCAAACAGCCACCTCAACCCTTCCTGTGGCCATGCATGAGGGCTGCACAGCCTTCTCCTTCATCTCCAGAGGAACCAGGACGAGAAACTGGGTGGACCAGCTCAAATCCAGCCATCAGCTTTGGGGATCGGTGGCTTTGAAAATAGCAGGCAGAGCACCAGAACCAACTGTGCTGGCTCCACTAAAAGAATTCCCTCATGTTGTATCTTGAGACTGAAAAGTCCTTATCGCATTTGGACACACCTACCAGCAACAGGATCCTACCTCAGGCATGTTTAGAAAAATAGACTTCTGGATGATAACAAATTTTGAGAAATCCTAAGTTTTGTTTTGTTTTTTTTAATTCATGATGGGAATCTGGAAAGAAAATATGCCACGTAGCCTTTTACTATCATGGAAATACTATGTTCCTCAAAAAAAAAGTTATTCTCCACTCAATTTTTCACATTGGCCCAAAATAACCTTTGTAAGGGCTGCTTTTCTGATATTATAGGGCTTTTTATTTTATGGCATGTGGGATCTTAGTTTCCCAACCAGGGATCAAACCCATGCCCCCTGCATTAGAAGCACAGAGTCTTAACCCCTGAACCGCCAGGGAAGTCCTGGGGCTTTTTAATTGACCACGTTTCAGGTCAGAAGAAACACTGGCTTTGCCTCGATACCTTGCTTGAGGACGTTAAAGGATGGAATAAAGGAGACGTCTGGGTGGACAGCTGGGTGACCATGGCTGAGCACAGAGCCCTGGGCAGTGTGGAGGGGCCTGGACGTTCTCATGCTTGCCTGGTATCCTGGCAGCAAATCAGAGTGCAGAGCCAAGGAAATGTTCTCTGGTTTTGGTCCAGGTTATTATGCCTCTATGTGTTTGGCTGTTTGTACATGATAAAAGCCCAGTGCTTTTGGTTTGTTCCTTTATCCCATTAGGAAAGTGCCTTTGGTTGATAATACAGAAATCCTTGATGTTTTCATAACCCTCAAAAGATGCTTCCCTTCTGAACTTTCCTCCTCCCTGGCAAAGCTGTCTCAATCCTGCACTTCGGGGAAGCTCCCGTGAGCACAGCTGGACTTGGCAGCCCCTTGCATCCCGTGGGCTCCCCGTATCCTCTGCTCCTTCCTCCATCAGTTGCTGGCACACCCCCTCCTCCACTAGACCCGGAGGAAGTGGAATTAATGGTCACAGGTTGTGTCGGTCTGGAATAACAAGACACTGCGAAACCTAGTCACGCTGGGCCACACGGACACAGCGTTCCCGGCATGAAGCGCATGTACTGCTGTTGTTAACTAGATGAGCTTGAGATGGATGCACTAGCCCGTCAGACGCTCACCTTCATGGATTTCAAATTGAACTAAGCAAATTGTTTTTAAAAATATCAGTAGAGACGGTTACCAGGAGCTGGGAAGAGGAGTGAATAGGGAGTAACTGCTTAATGGATGTGGAATTTCCTTTGGGTGATGAAAATGTTTTGAAACTAGATAGTGGATGCCCAGTGTTATGAAATGTACTGAAATGATGATAATAACATAGGTAAGGGGCAGATCATGCTGGTAGTGCATGAATGGCCATCATCCAAAAGACACTGCCCTGATAGTTCAGGTTATCATATGTGACTTAGGAAAAGCAAAAGATCAGAATGTGATAAATGGAGACTCATCAACAGGGTTGAAATGTTTTCAGGTCTTGAGCGTTGTTCTATGAATGGTTCTCGAGGATGATGATGTAATTCTGCTTTTTTTACAATTAGAGTTAATTTCACAATGTTGTGTTAGTTTCAGGTGTACAGCAAAATGATTCGGTTATATTAAATCGAGCCTAAGACGAGAAGTCAAATACATGCCTTGTTTATTACTTTTTAGATCTTCACTACAGTCAATTTCTTGGTGACAGTTTCTTCAGAAGCACAGCTCCCGTGAACTTACTCTAACTGTGTTTCATCTTGCAGCGGCCCCAAGCGTTACGACTGGACTGGGAGAAACTGGGTATATTCCCACGATGGCGTGTCCCTCCACGAGTTGCTGGCCACAGAGCTGACTCAAGCCTTAAAGACCAAGCTGGACTTATCTTCTCTGGCCTACTCTGGAAAAAACACTTGCTGCCCAGCCCAATGCTAAAGACATGAAAAGCTCTAAAGCTAAGACCCCAGCCTTGTTCTGCAGCTGAATGGCTAGCTTTTTCCATTCCTGCCTTTGAGGACAGTTGCATTGTATGTAACACCTCTGTGAAAAGACTGTGTCGCCTTCCACCCTGCCCCCTGGGTTTAGATTTTTAATTTCCATAGAGTTTTTTTAAAAATATTTTGTCTGATTTCCTCCCTCACGTGATAGCCCTAATGTTTCATAATGTCTGTGTGCCCATACCTTTATACTTAACCTCATAACTAAGAAAAACAAGAAGGATAAATTCTAGGAGGAGAAATAAATGGGCTTGACCATTCATTCTTTGAAGGACTTACTACAAAAAACTGCATGAAGAGCATTTGGCCAACCTCATCATACTGTCTCAAAATGAGACTTATTAAAGGGAAGCCTAAAATGTTTCTCCTCCTCTTGAAAGTGTAAACACTTCTAAACCCTTTAGTACTGAAGCATCAGTGACAACTCGGAAACTGTCAAACGAAGACTATTTTCTCTTTGTGCTTTGTGACCCAGGGTGTGATGGGGCAAGCAGGAAGTGTCTTCCATATGTGCATATATATGTACATACATATTTATGTGTGTGTATACATATTTTTTTTTTAAGGATCGGTATAGAATAAGCTATTGAAACACAGGTCTGAGTATGCAAAAAGTCTCCCAAAGACCGGGGGGCAGGGAGCCATCTCCCTAAACTTGTGGATATAGTATAATAAACAAGGTCATGAAGCTAAGGAGGTGCTTGGCAAATTGTGAAAGCCCACATAAATGAAAAGATGTTGGTGTAGCAGAATAAAACTTAACTCTCGACTTTCAGGTTGTACATAATTTTTGAATTCCACACCCCTTTCCTGTTTCCCCATTTCTATTCCCCTCCTACCTTAAAAAAAAACTAATTATAAGAATGTGATCACTAAGCAAATGAAACTAACTCCTGAGCTTTGCTCTCCTGAATGTACACCATGCTTTGTCTAACCTGTTGATTCTTTTCTTAGATAAAAAGAAGTCAGACTAGCTCTCTACACCCAAAAGTTCCCCCAAAGCAATCCTGCAGGCAGATCACTCAGGCAAAGTAACTCTGACAAGAAAGCCAGGCAGTCTGCACTCAGTGGGGATGCAGAGCCCAGCCTCCTGCCTCGGTGATTCACTGAGATGCTTCCCCCTCCATTTTTCCCATTAAAACTGTCCTGGCTGAGCAGAATCTTGGGAGTTGATCTCTGGACACAGATCCACTGTCTCCCCAGACTGCCAGCTCTTCTAATTAAAGCACCTTTCTTTTCCTTAAAAACAAACAAACAAAAATATCTTGGTGTTAACAAATGGAACCCTGGCCCTACACCTTGTTTAGTTGCTGAGACTTGGCTCAGCCCCAAAAGCGGTTGTCTGTCTCTGGGAAAGTTTCTCAAACTCTCTGGACCTCTGTGTTCCCACCTTAACAGAGAGGATGAAACTGGATAGAACAGAGTCGATTCCCAAGTCAGACACACAGTAGTCCCATCAGGCAACTTTCCAGGCTAGCTTTAATTCTCTCTAACAGAGGAGATGACAGTGGACACTTTTTATAAGCTGCAGAGTGAGTATATGGTTCTGGGTTTAGGTCCACTTGAATTTCAGTTGAATTCATGTTCAGATAATCATCTTTTATTGTGCCATTACTGGCTAAGCTTGTGAAGGCAGAATGTTTAGGTGTTGATTCTAACCCCCAATCACAGGCCTCATAAATGAGATTAGTGCTCTTTTACGAGAGACCCCTGGGAGCTGCCTTGTCCCTTGCAACATGTGCAGACACAGGGAGAAGACAGCTGTCTGTCAACCAGGAAGCAGGCCTTCACCTGCCACCCAGTCCACTCTTGATCATGGACTTCCTAGCCCCCAGAACTATGAAATAAATGTTTAAAAGCCATCCAGTCTCTACTATTGTTGCAGCAGCCTTGGTGGACCAAGACAGCCTGCTACACCATCTGAATTGTTAACAGCCTTGCATTTTACACATGCAGAAACCAGGGCTTGGGAACATTAAAACTCACTCAAAGTTAGGCTCCTGTTCTGCTACTCTCTTACTAAAGAAAGATTTATTAGTGACTAGTCTATGCAAATATGTAACAAAGACTTTTTGCACTGGGAAAATGAAAAACGTTCTTTGTGGGGGAAAAAAACTCATAACAATACAACAATACAGACAAATGCTAAATGAGTATTTAAAATACAGTCTTTCTTTAAAAATAAGTTATTTTTTAGTCCAGTGAAAATTTTTAAGTGGGGTCAGTACCAGTGAAAAAAATAAATAAAATCGTGTGTTTGTGTGTGTCTGTGTATATACACTTGTATCTGTCTCTTGCTTCAAATGAAAGTTTCATTGTCCTTCATTTACCTGGAACTCAGTTAAGTTGTGCCCTCTCCTACCTGGGAAACAGCATAAAATTTAAAGATGTATTTAATTGGGCTGAGGTAACAGGAAAATAGAAATTAAGGACTGTGCTCTTAATGCTTTTCCTTGCATATCCTTTCAGGCCTATTTACTTTTACTCTATGTACAATTCTAACTGGTTTAATTATTTAGATCCTAAGACTCTGGCAGATTGCCATTTAAGGCAGTGAAAAAACTGCAAGCACAAGAATAGCAGTGGGGACAGGAATAAAAATCACTCTGACAAGCAAACTGGAAAAGCACCAGGACATGGGGCCAGTGCCCCTCATACCTCAGACCCTGGGAGCATCATCTCATCTACTGTATCACCCATACTAAAGGCGAATTCTGGACTTCCCTGGTGGCCCAGTGGTTAAGAATCTTCCTGCCAATGTAGGGGACACAACATCTCTGGCTCTGGAAGATTCCACATGTCTCAGGGCAACTAAACCCACAAGGCAGAGTTCCTAAAGCCCAAGCTCCCTAGGGCACGTGCTCCACGACAAGAGTCGTCGTTCAGTTGCTCAGTCGTGTCCGACTCTGCGATCCCATGGACTGCAGCACGCCAGGCTTCCCTGTCCTTCACCACCTCCCTGAGTTTGCTCAAACTCATGTCCACTGATTCGGTGATGCCATGCAACCATCTCATCCTCTGTCGTCCCCTTTTCCTCCTGCCTTCAGTCTTTCTCAGCATCAGGGTCTGTTTAATGAGTCAGCTCTTCACATCAAGAGAGGCTACAACAATGAGAAGCCCATGCACCATAGCTAGAGTAGCCCCTGATCTTTGCTACTAGAGAAAAAGCCCACGTGCAGAAACCAAGACCCAGCACAGCCAAAAATAAGTAGATAATAAAAATGTTAAAAAATTAAGGATGTATTCTCAGGAGCAAATTGTAAATGTTCAGTATAATAAGTTCAAGGGGGGAAAGAAAATATATTACATAATTTTAGAAAGCTTTCTCTTATGTCTCTCTTCCTGAGTGAATAGACCCTTTGCCACTGGAACATAAAACTATCCAGAATGATTTATTTACCTCTTTCTGAAGATACAGAGAAGCACTGAGGTATGTAAAAGAATTTTTTTTTATCAAAGTTTGAAAATTTTTATCCAAAGTCTGCCACTTATTTGTTTGTTGACACGAGCCTTACTTTTCTGGTCTGTAAAATGGGGGATCTAACCTGTGATACCTGGGCCACATGCAAAGCAAACACATGACAAACATTATCACATGCACAACGTAATCTTATATATAAATGTGAGGTTTTCCCAGGACTTCCCTGGTGGTCCAGTGGCTAAGACTCTGTACTTCCAATGCAGAGGGCCCGGGGTGTGATCCCTGATCAGGTGTGATCCCCGATCAGGGTCTGGAGTGTGATCCCCATATGCTGCAACTAAGAATTTAAATGCCGCAACAAAAACTCCTGCATGTTGCAAGCAAAGATTTCACATGCCACTATGAAGACTGAATATTCCACATGTGGCAACTAAGACCCAGTTCAGCCAAATTAATTACTTATTTTTTTAAATAATAAAAATTTCAGAAATAAAAATTAGAAGATAAATTTGATATTTTTCTCCAAAGTAATGATTTATGACATCCTGTCCTCCTCTCAACCTCAAACTTAGTTAAAACACTTATTTTGGTTATCTTGGTGATGGATTCTCACTGCTTTAATTTAACATAATATTAGAAGTCCTAGTCAGAGCAATTAGGCAAGAAAAAATAAAAGGCACCTGAATCAGAAAGGAAGAAGTAAAATTGTCACTGTTTGCAGATAACTTGCACAAATCCCTAAAGACTCCACCAAAAAACTGTTAGAACTAATATACCATTTAATTAAAGCTGCAGGGTACAAAATCAATATAAAAATATCAAGACAAACAATGAAATATCAGAAAGAGAAATTAGGAAAGCAAGCCTATTTATAATTGCATCAAATAAATAAATAAATAAATAAAATGCTTAGGAATAAACTGAACCAAGGTGAAAAATCTGAAACTGAAAACTATAAAACACTGATGAAACAAATTGAAGAAGATACACACACATGAAAACTTATTTTATGTTCATGGATTGGATGAATTCAGTTCAGTTCCGTTGCTCAATCATATCCGACTCTTTGCAACCCCATGGACAGCAGCACGCCAGGCCTCCCGGAGTTTACTCAAACTCATGTCTATTGAGTCAGTGATGCCACCCAACCATCTCATCCTCTGCCGTCCCCTGCTCCTTCTGCCTTCCATCTTTCCCAGCATCAGGGTCTTTTCGAATGAGTCAGTTCTTCATATCAGGTGGCCAAAGTATTGGAGTTTCAGCTTCAGCATCAATCCTTCCAATGAATATTCAGGACTGATTTCCTTTAGGATGGACTGGTTGGATCTCCTTGCTGTCCAAGGGACTCTCAAGAGTTGTCTCCAACACCACAGTTCAAAAGCATCAGTTTTTTGGATGAATTAATACTATTAAAATGTCCATAATACTCAAAGTGATCTACAGGTTCAATGCAATCCCTATCAAAATTCCAACGGCATTTTCACATAAATAGAATAAACAACTCTTAAATTTGTATGGGACTACAAAAGACCCCGAGTAGCCAAAGCGATCTTGAGTAAAAAGAACAAAGCAAGAGGCATAATACTTCCTAATTTCAAACTATATTAAAAAGCAATCAAAACAGTATAGTATTGATATAACATAGACATATAGATCAATGGAACAGGATTGAGAGCCCAGAAATAAACCAGCACATACATGGTCAACTAATTTACAAGAAAAGACTCAAGAACATATAGTAGGAAAAGGAGAGTCTCTTCAATAAATGGTATTGGAAAAAAGTGGACAATCACATGCAGAAGAACAAAAGTGTACCACTGTCTTACACCATACACAAAAACAACTCAAAATGGATTAAATAGAAACTAAGACTTCAAACTATAAGACTCCTAGAAGAAAACATAGGCAGTAAACTTCTTGACATTAATCTTGGTGATGATTTTTTGGATTTGACACGAAAAGAAAAGGTAACAAAAGTAAAAGTAAGCAAGTGGGCCAAAACCTTCACCTTAAATACCATCTTCAGCTTAAGACACAAGGGATGTTGGGGGTAGTGTTTTGGGACTTCGAAGGGGAGGAAAGCAATTCACATGGAAATGATAGAAGAGCCAGTATTTTAAGGGCCAAGCACAGACAATGGGATAAAGATAGGAATTTCATCATGGACTGCTAGGTTCCTCCTTGTCTACCACATCTGGTTCTTATAAAACTACAGTTATTTACAGTGATAGTTTCATTCCTGGAACAGGCTCTCTATAAATTATTTTAGGCAGTTAGGAATTCTTCCTGAGGTTTTCGGGCTGAAGAGACACATTTGGGGTGACAAATTTTGCCCCCTTACATCTTCAAATTTCCCATCTGTTCTTCTAAGTGTCCATTCATCTTCTCTAAAAATCATTTACTTTTCTCTAAACCAGCTTCCCTGGTGGCTCAGCTGGTAAAGAATCTGCCTGCAATGTGGGAGACCTGGGTTCGATCCCTGGGTTGGGAAGATCCCCTTGTGAAGGGAACAGCTACCCACTGCAGTATTCTGGCCTGGAGAATTCCATTGACTGTATAGTCCCTGGGGTCGCACAGAGTCGGACACGAGTGAAGTGACTTAGCAGCAGCAGCATTAATAGTTACAACATTGGGGAGGGAAGGACAATAAGGGTCTGGTTTTTCTGTTCCTGCATTCCAAGACCCTCCTTGGTTTTATCTGCCCTTTTGTCCTTGGGTCACCACAGTTATGAAACCTCTTACCTCAGACTGAGTCTTGAACCCACGTGGCCAGGACTTGAGCCCAGCCAAAACCCTGCTAGAGACTCAGCCAAAACCCATGGTCTTCCAACTGAGATCACAGACCCAGTTTTAGGATCTAATGAACCTCTGGTTCTTGACATCTCATCACAGAAAGAATTCAGTGAGAGATAAAGTGATAGGTAAGAAGGGGATTTATTTAAAGATAAACACACTCCACAGAGTGTGGGCTATTGCAGGTGGCGAATGTGACCTCAAAGTGTGGTACAGCTAGCTTTTATGGGCTGGACAATTTCATATGCTAATGAGTGAGAGGATTATTCTAACCATTTTGTGGGAGGGGTGAAGATTTCCATGACTTGGGTCACTGCCTACTTAAAATTCTTAAAAAGATAGGAATATTAGACCACCTTACGTGCCTCCTTAGAAACCTGTGTGCAGGACAAGACACAACAGTTAGAACCAGACATGGAACAGCAGATTGGTTCAAAATTGAGAAAGGAGTACATCAAGGCTATATATTGTCATTCTGGTTATTTAACTTATATGCAGAGTACATCGTGCAAAATGCTGGGCTGGATGAAGCACAAGCTGGAACCAAGATTGCTGGGAGAAATAGCAACAACCTCAGACATGCAGATGATACCACTTTAATGGTAGAAAGTGAAGAGGAACCAAAGAGCCTCTTGATGAAGGTGAAGGAGGATAGTGAAAAAGCTGGCTTAAAACTCAACATTCAAAAACGAAGATCATGGCATCTGATCCCATCACTTTATGGCAAATAGATGGGGAAACAGTGGAAACAGTGACAGATTTCATTTTCTTGGCCTCCAAAATCATTGCAGATGGTGACTACAGCCACAAAATTAACACATTTTCTCCTTGGAAGAAAAGCTATGACAAACCTAGACAACATATTAAAAAGCAGTAGCATCACTTTATCTACAAAGGTCTATATAGACCAAGCTACAGTTTTTCCAGTAGTCAGGTACAGATGTGAGAGTTGGACCGTAAAGAAGGCTGAGCGCCGAAGAATTGATGCTTTCGAACTGTGGTGTTAGAGAAGACTCGAGAGTCCCTTGGACTGCAAAGAGATCAAACCTGTCAATCCTAAAGGAAATCAGTCCTGAATGTTCATTGGAAGGACTGATGCTGAAGCTGAAGCTCCAATACTTTGGCCACCTGATGTGAAGAGCTGACTCACTGCAAAAGACCTGATGCTGGGAAAGGTCAAGAAGAGAAGGGAGCAGCAGAGGATGAGATGGTTGGATGGCATCACCAACTAAATGGACACGAGTTTGAGTAAACTCTGGGAGATGCTGTGTGACTCGGTAGAAGAACTCCAGTTTTGGTCTGGCTGTTCTTTCCTCCCTCAGTATTTTTCACCCCTGTTTACACAAGTTTTGCTCAGATTACTGCATGCTCAAGGTAAAAAGTGCAAGCCACACTACAAGGTAAAATCATCTGATTCCCAGGGACAGTTCTGTTCACCAAGCAAACTCCTCAGCAAACTCCAGGGGCAGAGCAGAGATATGCATGTTTGACCAACTCCACAAGGGGATTCTTGTGTAAACTGCAATCTGAGCACAGAAGAGGAGAAATTAAGGGCTTTAGAGATGTTAAGAGGGGTTATTTGGAAAACCTTAGAAAGGGGGGAAGAGGGCGGCAGAGGATGAGATGGTCAGATATCATCAACAACTCAATGGACATGAATTCAAGCAAACTCCTGGAGATAGTGAAGAACAGGGAAGGGTTGCATGCTACAGTCCATGGAGTCACAAAGAAATGGACAGGACTTAGCAACTGAACAACTAAAAAGAATAGGGGGGATTCCGAAAAGGAGGAGAATCCAAACCTTTTCTTTCTTTCTGCTCCAAGAGGAGGCTGAAAATGGCAATTATTTCCTGGAGTGGTAGCCAACTCTGGTGGTAGGAAGGGGCAGGGATGGGAAGGGAGAGAGGAGGCTGGAATTGGGGATTATTAATGTCCCCTGTCTCACCCCTCGTCTCTTCCTATCTCCAAGACTGGTGCCTGGACCCAGAGAGGTGGCAGGCTGTGCAGGGGGACACGTTCTCTGACTGGCTCTAGGGGTGCCAGTGACAAGAAGACAAGAAAGAAAAAGAATCCCAAGGGCAGCTTGAAAAGATAGAGGAGCTTCCTAGGGGTTGTAGGAAGCAAGTCAATATTGGGAGAGCAAAGATTGCCAGCAGAAAGCATTCAGGACTGCATTTGGCTGAAATCCTAGAGATATATTCTTCTCTCAGATCGGATACACAAGTCTAGAAGACTGGCCATTAAAAAAATAAACAGTATTAATGATATTAATAATCATGAGTGCCAGTAGTGTTGAAATGTTTCTGGAACCCTTTCCTAGTTGCCTAATGCATAGAGAAGGAAAATAACAGTGTTTAGTAGACATAAATTATAGGATCAGTGCATGTAGCTATCAGTGTGCAGAGATGATGAGCCAAGGCTTGTAAGTTGGTTTTGTTTTGGTCTAATTAGATGTTTGTGGTGTGTGTGTGTGTGTGTGTGTGTGTGTGTGTGTGTGTGTGTGTGTGTGTGTGTGTGTGTGTGTGTGTGTGTGTGTGTGTGTGTGTGTGTGTGTGTGTGTGTGTGTGTGTGTGTGTTTAATTTCAAAACTTTTTTTTTTTAATGCCTCCGACTCTTCCTGATTCACATATACCAAAAAAAAAAAACAAACAAACTCAACTTTAAAATGGTAGGAAGTGACTTACACCTTTGATGGACCTGTGTTTATGTTACAATACTGGCTTAGTAAATTTAACTGAGAAAAGGAAACTGTTAAAGGCAGCGTTCCTGCCTGTATTTAATGATTCCTTTCTTCAACTGACTTTTATTGATTGCTTATTTGATCCAAGCCACGTGCTAGGATACAAAAGTCAATGAAGGAATTCCTTCCCCTCAAGGAAGTCACGGTCTTCTGGAAGAAACAGAAAAGTACATGAATAAAATGCATTGTGAAGAGTGTGTACTTTAGGCACAGAAACCACCCTGTATTTACCCAAGCATATTTAAGACTGTTTTTTAAAATTATAAAAGGAAAAAAATTTTAATTAAATTATGAAAGATACCATACTGTACCAACTGTCCAGCATCTTGCTTTTTTCTCCTTTTGATTGATCCATTCTTTTAATTCAAGTACAGTTGGTTTGAGGGCTTTGTGTGTGTGTGCACATGCACGCTTTGTTTTTTACTGTACAATATACCCTGGAGATCATTCTATGGTAAAGAAAAAAATGTTGCCTGCCAATAAGTTCTATAAGGATCAAGCCATTATCCACTGCAATGCATCTTGGGGGATTTCAGAATTGAGAAAAACAGGAAGCATTCTCTGCTTTGGATATGCCAGTGCCTAGACATTTAAGATAGGTATCTAAGGAAATTATTTAATGAACCCAGATTCTTGCATGTTTCCACACACAGAAAAGCACCAAAAAAAGAATGAAATAATACCATTTGCAGCGACATGGATGCAACTAGAAAGTATTATACTAAGTGAAGTAAGTCAAAACAGAAAAACAAATACCATATGATATCATTTATATGGGGTATCTAAAATATGGCACAAATGAACCTATCTACAAAACAGAAACAGACATGTGGATATAGAGAATAAACTTGTGGTTGCCAAGGAGAAGGGAACTGGGGGAAGGATAATAGAGTGGGAGGCTGGGGTTAGCAGATGGAAGCTATTATATAAGGTGAAGTGAAGTGAAAGTCGCTCAGTCATGTCCGACTCTTTGTGTCCTCATGGACTATACAGTCCATGGAATTTTCTAGGCCAGAATATTGGAGTGGGTGCCTTTACCTTCTCCAGGGGATCCTTCCAACCCAGGGATCAAACCCAGGTCTCCTGCATTGCAGGTGGATTCTTTACCAGATGAGCCACAAGGGAAGCCCAAGAACACTGGAGTGGGTAGCCTACCCCTTCTCCAGCAGATCTTCCTGACCCAGGGTCTCCTGCATTGCAGGAAGATTCTTTACCAACTGAGCTATCAGGGAAGCCCAAGCTATTATATAAGTGAAAGTGAAAGTCACTCAGTCGTGTCCGACTCTTTGCGAGTCTGTATAGTCCATGGAATTCTCCAGGCCAGAATACTGGAGTGGGTAGCCCTTCCCTTCTCCAGGGGATCTTTCCAACCCTGGGATCAAACCCAGGTCTCCTGCATTGCAGGCTGATTGTTTATGCTATTACATAAAGAACAGATAAAAACCAAGCTCCTATTGTATAGCGCAGGGGACTATATTCAATATCTTGTGGCAAACCATAATGGAAAATTATATTTAAAAAGAATGCATATATATAAGTATGTATGTATGTTAGTCACTCAATCATGTCTGACTCTTTGTGACCTCATGGACTGTAGCCCACGAGGCTCTTCTGTCCATGGAATTCCCCAGGCAAGAATACTAGAGTGGGTTGCCATTCCCTTCTCCAGAGGATCTTCCCGACCCAGTGATTGAATCTGGATCTCCTGTATTGCAGGCGGATTCTTTACCATCTGAGCCACCAAATAACTAGATCACTTCTCTGTACAGCATAAATTAACATACTATAAATCAGAGTGTGTTGTGTTAGTCACTCAGTCATGTATGATGCTTTGTGATCCCACGCAAAAATACTGGAATGGGTTGCCATTCCCTTCTCTAGGGGATTTTCCCTACCCAGGGATCGAACCTGGGTCTCCTGCATTGCAGGCAGATTCTTTACCATCTGAGCCACCAGGGAAGTCCTATAAATCAACTATACTTCAAAAATAAATAAAGAATCACTCTCCAATAGATAGAAAAAAAGCACTAAAGTAAGTAACTTGAGATGTCTGTTCTTGTGATTAGTAACAATATTCTCTGCTTGACTACATATTTTTCTCAGCAAAAAAGTTCGTATATATCATATATATCCTGGTTTCTCCCTTACCTCTTCAGAACAGTTTCCCCAGGCTGAATACATTCTACTGACACTATTCTGTAGTGCATTTTTTTTTTTTCCTAAGAGAACACTATCTAGTAGGTGTGCATTTTAAACACATTTTCTGGCCTTAGACAAGTAGTAGGTAGGAGGACCTGGGGCAGTGGAGAGTGAACCAAGGAGAAGAGTTTAGGAACAGAAGGGCTGTTGTAGCATTTTCATGGTTTGATGCCTGGTTGGGAGTGGAAGGTGTCCGGGTTGGTGCTCCATCTAATGGACATTTCACTCACCCTCCTGTATTACTTTATGGTTTCTCTAATGGGAGAGGAAGGTGGTGTAACTGCTAGGGTAAGACTGAGAAGCTATTTTATTTACAATGTAGACATGGTGGGCTAAGTGCTGTGCTATGCTCAATAATTATTGTGGTAAGTACAATTTACTGTAAGGTTTAAGATCTCCATAAGTCCATAGGAGAATGTTAAGCATCTCTAATTCTGTCATGTGGTTCTTAGGGAAAAAAAAAATTGTCATGTCTTGTGTTCAACTCTATAATTATATGTATCCATTAGGGAACAACTTTGATTTTGGTAGTTCAATAAATAAATAAGTAAATGCCACAAAAATAAACCATTGATTTCCAAGAGAACATAAAATTTGGGGAGAAGGCATCTCTTAACTTCAAATTTTCAAGTGCTTTGTCAATGTGATTAATAATGCTAGAGTTGTTACTATACAATTTACCTAGCAAAGGCTTGCATTTTCATCTGAAAGGATAACTTCTCAGGTCCTCACCCCTGACAATAACTGCTGCACAATCCCATAAATTTGATGAAGAGCTATAGGGAGAGCTTCAGGTAACCAATGCTATTTTCATCGTGCAAATAAAAGGCAGCAATGCTGGGGAACCAAACCTGGCAATAGTAATGGGCTGGTGCATATTTCATGAGCAGTTCTCTAAGGAGGCAATCCTCTGATTTGTAAGATTTGCCAAGTTCTATGGTATAAACACTCTTCCCACAACTGATAGTGTAACTACTTTGGTCCAGTTTGCCTGAAACTTTCCCAGTTTTAGCATGGAAAGTCCTGAACCTCAGGACACCCTTCATTCCTCCAGAAACAAGGTGGTTGCTTACCAGAATGGCCCATTTCAAGCTCCCAACATGACATCACTGAATAGGAAGGAGATGTGTGCATGGCACAGGCCTTGTAAGGAAAAGCCTCCAGCATGCCAGTGCTTGCGGAGGGTGTGGATGGGGATCTTCACCCATCAGAGGGGTGTTAACTTGGCCAGGTTGTTGTCCAAAACCTCTCTCAATTTACCACCACCCTTGTATTTGTTTCCTGGAACTACCAGGACAAAGTACCACAAAGTGGGTGCCTCAA
The DNA here is from genome assembly GCF_054371585.1 of Giraffa tippelskirchi. NCBI lineage: Eukaryota > Metazoa > Chordata > Mammalia > Artiodactyla > Giraffidae > Giraffa > Giraffa tippelskirchi. The sequence continues at coordinate 163,943,744 of NC_137275.1, forward strand.
ACACAGACATTTATTGTCTTGTGGTTCTAGAAGCCAGAAATCCAAAGACAAGGTGTGGGCAAGACAATATTCTTTTCTTAAAAAATTTTATTGAAGAATATTTGATTTACAATGTTGTGTTAATTTCTGCTGTATAGTGAAGTTATATATATATATATATGGGCTTCCCTGATAGCTCAGTTGGTAAAGAATCCGCCTGCAATGTGGGAGACCTGGGTTTGATCCCTGAGTTGGGAAGATCCCCTGGGGAAGGGAAAGGCTACCTACTCCAGTATTCTGGCCTGGAGAATTCCATGGACTATACAGTCCATGGTGTCACAAGAGTCAGACACGACTGAGCGACTTGGTAAAGAATCTGCCTGCAATGCAGGAGACGCAGGTTTGATCCCTGGGTCAGGAAGATCCCCTGGAGAAGGGAATGGCTACCCACTCCAGTATTCTTGTCTGGGAAATCCCATGAACAGAGGAGCTTGGTGCACTACAGTTCATGGGGCTGCAAAGAGCCAAACATGACTTACTGACTCAACAACAACAGCAAAATATATATATGTATATATTCTTTTTCAAAAGGGTCATGCTCTTTTGAAGGCTCTAGGGAAGAACCTGTTCCATGCCTTTCAGTTTCTAATGCATTCCATGACTTGTAGCCGCATGACTCCAATCTCCACCTCTGCTGTCACATGACATTATTCCCTCTGACTGTGGGTCTTCATGTGGCCATTTTTTTATAAGTACATTAGTCACAGTGGATTAACTGCCCTCCCTACTACCCCACCATCTTAATTGTAACTACTTCTGCAATGATCTTACTTCCAAACAAGCAAAGCATTGTATGCGAAGTAAAGCATTCTTTTTGTTTCAAATAGTCATATCATTTTTATATTTTGACAATGATAGATCTAGATTTTCAGAGAAAGGAAGAAAACCATGTGACTCTGTTCACTCTGAGAGGATGAGCACTGGGAGACGAGCTGATGGGACAAAATGAGACAAAGTAGGACTCATGCAAACAAGGTAGAACATAGCCAGACATGTCACAGTGAGGCCAGCCATGGGAAAGGCATCTAAGTTCTGAAAGGGAACTTAAGAGATTCTCCATTTTAGCACCTGCCCAAGTGAGTCCTAAGAGTTCTATGGGTATAAAAGAATTCTGTGGCCAAGGAAATCTGGGATACCCAGCACTATGCTTCCTCTTGAGAAGTTACAATGCACACATCTGAGAGGTCCTGCAGTACAGACGCATGTCCAGCCCAGAATTTCCCAGACATCTGGATTTAAAACCCTTTTTGGGAAAGCCTACTACATCTATTGGGCTTCCTAGGTGGCTTAGTGGTAAAGAATCCACCAGCCAATGCAAAAGACACAGGAGATGCGGGTTCAATCCCTGGGTCAGGAAGATCCCCTGGAGAAGGAGATGGCAACCTACTCCAGTATTCTTGCCTAGAGAATCCCATGGCTGAGGAACCTGGTTGGCTACAGTCCATGGATTTGCAAGAGTCAGACACGACTGAGTGACTAAACCACCGCCATCACCGCTGTGCCTGCATTTCTTCCTGCTCAGGGTTGGTGAAGCTATGTCAGGAATCCTGGACAAGAGAAAGATGAGTAGGACATTTCCATTAGATTTAGGAAAGACAGAGTCAGGCTGGTGGTAGAGCAGTAGAAGTGTATTTGTTTGGAACAATTGTTGTGTTGGTTTTTCTTCACGTGTTTGATCCATCTAATCTCTATCACAATTCTCAAGTAACTTAAAACTTAAAAAAAAAAAAATGTTTTATTCTCTTAGTTCACACTTCAGAAATCAGCCAAGTTTTGCCCATGAGATTTGCAGCTTGTACATTGAGTCTCCACTTTATTTCCCTCTAGTCTCCCCCTGGCCCTGGGTTGGGCCCTCCCAAGAGAGAAACATTCATGGTGACCTGACAGACAATGGGGTTTCCCGCAGGTCACCATGCATCTCTCCCTCCAGGCTGACTCAGAGGCAGAGGCTGACAAAGCTCAGCTTTCCACAGTTTCAGGATCAGCTTATCAGGAGCCCTGGTGTTCTTGTGATGACACACAAGTAAACATCTGCCCTGTTGACTCCCTCAGAAACTCCAACAGGTCTCAGGGAGCAGTCAGGTGGACACAGACACGACTGGCTCTCCTCTCTGCCAGTGAAGTCATGCCCTGCGTGCCCATATTTGGGATGACACAGCCACTAGCGCCCACACCTGAAGCTGACAGACAATAGCCTCCATGGAGTGTCTGAATGGAGAGGGCAATGTCCTGGAGGCACACGTGACAAGAACTCAGTTCTCACAGATATGCTTTAAGCACCTGTTGTGTACACTGCCACACTCCTCTGCACCTTTACAGTCTGGTCAGGAAGAGAGGCAGAGGCACAAACGCCTTCGATCCAACACCCACAGCAGTGCTTGACGCAGAGACTTAACATGCCATGTGAGACTGGGATTGACATCTATACACTAAAATGTATAAAATAGATAATTAATGAGAACCTGATATATAGCACAGGGAACTCAACTTAAAGTTTTGTGGTGATCTAATGGAAGGAAATCCTAACAAGAGGGGGTATATGTATACATTTAGCTAATTCACTCCAATGTATAGCAGAAACTAATAAAACATTGTAAACCAACTATAATAAAATTTTTCTTCAAATTGTTTTAAAAAAGAGAATGTTTTCCTTATTAAAAAGTTATACTGTTTTATTATTATTAGCCTAGGGGATAATATTTTTAAATACAATTTACAATGAGCTAGGCTTCAGCAGTACATGAACCAAGAACTTCCATATGTACAAGGTGGATTTAGAAAAGGCAAAGGAACGGGAGATCAAATTGCTAGCATCTGCTGGATCATAGGAAAAAGCAAGGGAATTCCAAACAGACATCTGCTTCTGCTTCATTGACTATGCTAAAGCCTTTGACTGTGTGTATCACAACAAACTGTGGAAAATTCTCAGAGATGGGAATACCAGACCACCTTACATGTCTCCTGAGAAACCTGTATGCAGGACAAGAAGCAACAGTTAGAACTGGACATGGAACAATGGACTGGTTCAAAATTGGGAAAGGAGTAAGTCAAGGCTGTATATTGTCACCCTGCTTATTTAACTTCTATAAAGAATACATCCTGAGAAAAGCTGGGCTGGATGAATTACAACCTGGAATCAAGACTGACGATTGATGGGAAAAACATCAACAACCTCAGATATGGGGATGATACCACTCTAAAGGCAGAAAGCGAAGAGGAACTAAAGAACCTCTTGATAAGGATGAAGAAGGAGAGTGAAAAAGCTGGCTTAAAACTAAATATTAAAAAAACAAAGATCATGACATCCAGCCCCATAACTTCATGGTAAATAGAAAGGGAAAAGTTAAAAGCAGTGAGAGAGTTCCTCTTCTTGGGCTCTAAAATCACTGCAGATGGTGACTGCAGCCATAAAATTAGAAGACGGCTTCTTGGCAGGAAAGCTATGACAAACACAGACAGTGTGTTAAAAAGCAAAGACATCAATTTGCCAACAAAGGTCCATATAGTTAAGGCTATGATCTTCCTAGCAGTCATGTACAGTTGTGATAGCTGAACCACAAAGAAGCTGAGCACCAAAAAATTGATGCCTTTGAACTGTGGTGCTCTCCTTGGAGAACAAGGAGATCCAACCAGTCAGTCCTAAAGGAAATCAACCCTGAATATTCATTGGAAAGACTGATGGTAAAGGTGAAGATGCAATATTTTGGTCACCAGATGTGAACAGCTGACTCACTGGAAAAGACCCTGATGCTGGGGAAGATTGAAGGCAGAAGGAGAAGAGGGTGTCAGAGGATAAGATGGCTCGATGGCATCACCAAATGCAACAGATGTGAATTTTGGCAAACTCCGGGAGATGGTAAGGAACAGGAAGGCCTGGTGTGCTGCAGTCCATGGGGTCATGAAGAGTTGAACACGACTGGGCAACCGAACAACAATAACCACTTTAATGGCAGAAAGTGAAGAGGAACTAAAGAGCTTCTTGATGAAGGTAAAAGAGGAAGAGTGGAAAAGCTGGCTTAAAACTCAACATTCAAAAAAGATCATGGCATCTGGTCCCCTCACTTCATGGTAAGTAGGAAAAAAGTGGAAATGGTGACAGATGTTATTTTCTTGGGCTCCAAAATCACTGCAGACAGTGACTACAGCCACGAAATTAAGACGTTTGTTTCTTGGAAGAAAAGCTATGACAAACCTAGACAGCATTATTAAAAAGCAGAGACATCACTTTGCTGACAAATGTTCATCTAGTTAAAGCTATGATTTTTCCAGTAGTCAAGTATGGATATGAGAGTTGGGCCATAATGAAGGCTGGATGCCATAGAACTGATGTGTTTGAACAGTGGTGCTGGAGAAGACTCTTGAGCGAGTCCCTTGGACAGCAAGAAGATCAAACCAGTTAATACCAAGGGAAACCCACCCTGAATATTTATTGGAAGGACTGATACTGAAGCTCCAATACTTTGGCCACCTGATGCCAAGAGTCAACTCATTAGAAAAGACCCTGATGCTGAAAAGATTGAAGGCAGGAGGAGAAGGAGGCTACAGAGGATGAGATGACAGGATGGGCAGCATCTAATCAATGGACATGAGTTTGAGCCAACTCCAGGAGATAGTGAAGGACAGCACTTCACAAAGAGCCAGATATGACTAAGCAACTGAACAACAACAACTGTATTAACACCTAGGGGATAATATTTTTGAATTAAATATTTTTAAATAAAAATTTACAGTGAAGGAAGTAGGGGAAGATCCCCACTTCCCATAATCAGGGAGACAGTGAAGGAAAGGGAAGCCTAGCGTGCTGCAGTCCATGGGGTTGCACAGAGTTGGACACAACTGAGTGAATGAACAACAACAGGGCTTCTATGATTAGATAATGAATGAAGCACCCCAGGGAACTTGTACTTGGGGTTTAAAACAAAGAAAATAAAGAATAAATGACACATAAAGAAAAAAAATAAATACATAAAATGTCTCAGGGAAACTGGCAATTATTTTTGATTTAAGGGAAGGATGGAGGAGAGGGCCTTGAAGGATAAACACAACTGTGGCAGGTGGAGAAGAGAAAGGGGTGCTAAGGGGTCAATTGGAAGGGGAGGTGGGGGCTTTTTGGATAGGGGAGAGCTTTGAGCAGAGGCAGGCAGGGAAGAACACGGGCGTGCATAAAGGGAGCAGAAAAGCCTACTCTTGCTGGAGTACAGGAAGCAGCACAGTGTGGGGGAGGAAGAACATTTCCTCTACCCTTGTAAGTTTTTCTGGCTGGTCTAAGAATTAAATTGACATGAGGCAGATGGACAAGAGAAAAACCAAACAAAAGTTTAATAACATGTATACCTGGGAGAAACCCAGGAAAACTGAGTAACTGCCAAAATGGCCAAACCCCTCTCCTTAAATATCATCTTCAGCTGAAGACAAACGAGGTTGTTGTGGGTGGTGTTTTGGGACTTCAAAGAGGAGGAAGGTAATGCACGTGAAGATGGAAAAGCAGAAGTTTGATAAATAAGTATCTGCTGAGCATGCAGCGACAACGGGACATGGAGTGGACTCTGATCTCTAAGCCCTGCCAAGTTACTCCCACCACGCCTAGCCCATATTCTCTGCAGATACCTCTGGAGATCGCTCTATTCTAGGGGTGGGTTTTTAGGCAGTTAAGCGGAAGGTAAGGAGGTGTCCTTTACATTATAGGGGACTGGAATGCAAAAGTAGGAAGTCAAGAGATACCTGGAGTAACAGGCAAATTTGGCTTTGGAGTACAAAATGAAGCAGGGCAAAGGCTAACAGAGTTTTGCCAAGACAACACACTGATTATAGCAAACACCCTCCTCCAACAACACGAGAAGACTCTACACATGGACATACCCAGACGGTCAATACTGAAATCAGATTAATTATATTCTTTGCAGTCAAAGATGGAGAAACTCTATACAGTCAGCCAAAACAAGACCTGCAGCTGACTGTAGCTCAGATCATGAACTTCTTAATGCCAAACTCAGACTTAAATGGAAGAAAGCAGGGAAAATCACTAGACCATTCAGGTATGACCTAAATCAAATCCCTTATGATTATACAGTGGAAGTAACAAATAGATTCAAGGGAATACATCTGATAGAGTGCCTGAAGAACTACGGACGAAGGTTCGTGACATTGTACAGGAGGCAAGGATCAAGACCATCCCCAAGAAAAAGAAATGCAAAAAGGCAAAGAGTTGTCTGAGGAGGCCTTACAAATAGCTGAGAAAAGAAGAGAAGTGAAAGGCAAAGGAGAAAAGGAAAGATATACCGATTTGAATGCAGAGTTCCAAAGAGTAGTAAGGGGAGATAAGAAAGCCTTCTTCTGTGATCAATGCAAAGAAAAAGAGGAAAACAATAGAAAGGGAAAGACTAGAGATCTCTTCAAGAAAATTAGAGATACCAAGGGAACATTTCACACAAACATGGGCACAATAAAGGACAGAAATGATATGGACCTAACAGAAGAAGTGGCAAGAATACACAGAAAAACTATACAAAAAAGATCTTCATGACCCAGATAACCAGGATGGTATGATCACTCACCTAGAGCCAGACATTCCTGGATTGTGAAGTCAAGTGGGCCTTAGGAAGCATCACTACAAACAAAGCTAGTGGAGGTGATGGAATTCCAGTTGAGCTATTTCAAATCCTGAAAGATAATGCTGTGAAAGTGCTGCACTCAATATGCCAGCAAATCTGGAAAACTCAGCAGTGGCCACAGGACTGGAAAAGGTCAGTTTTCATTCTAATCCCAAAGAAAGGCAGTGCCAAAGAATGTTCAAACTACCACACAATTGGACTCATCTCACACACTAGCAAAGTAATGCTCAAAATTCTCCAAGCCAGGCTTCAACAGTACATAAACTGTGAACTTAACGGATGTTCAAGCTGGATTTAGAAAAGGCAGAGGAACCAGAGATCAAATTGCCAACATCTGCTGGATCTTCGAAAAAGCAAGAGAACTTCAGAAAAACATCGACTTCTGCTTTATTGATTATGCCAAAGCCTTCGACTGTGTGGATCACAACAAACTGTGGAAAATTCTTCAAGAGATAGGAATACCAGACCACCTGACCCGCCTCCTGAGAAATCTGTACGCAGGTCAAGAAGCAACAGTTAGAACTGGACATGGAACAACAGACTGGTTCCAAATCGGGAAAGGAGTATGTCAAGGCTGTATCCTGTCACCCTGCTTATTTAACTTATATGCAGAGTACATCATGTGAAATGTTGGGCTGGAAGAAACACAAGCTGGAATCAAGATTGCTGGGAGAAATATCAATAACCTCAGATATGCAGATGACACCACCATTATGGCAGAAAGCGAAGAAGAACTAAAGAGCCTCTTGATGAAAGTGAAAGAGGAGAGTGAAAAAGTTGGCTTAAAGCTTAATATTCAGAAAACTAAGATCATGGCATCCGATCTCATCATTTCATGGCAAACAGATGGAGAAACAGTGGAAACAGTGACAGACTTTATTTTCTTGGGTTCCAAAATCACTGCAGATGGTGACAGCAGCCATGAAATTAAAAGACACTTTCTTCTTGGAAGAAAAGCTATGACCAACCTAGACAGCATACTAAAAAGCAGAGACATTACTTTGCCAACAAAAGTCTGTCTAGTCAAAGCTATGGTTTTTCCAGTAGTCATGTATGTATGTGAAAGTTGCACCATAAAGAAAGCTGAATGCCGAAGAAGTGATGCTTTTGATCTGTGGTATTGGAGAAAGCTCTTGAGAGTCCCTTGGACTGCAAGGAGATCCAACCAGTCCATCCTAAAGGAACTCAGTCCTAAATATTCATTGGAAGGACTGATGCTGAAGTTGAAACTCCAATAACTTTGGTGAACTGATGCAAAGAACCGACTCACTTGAAAAGACCCTGATGCTGGAAAAGATTGAAGGCAGGAGTAGAAGGGGATGACAGAGGATGAGATGGTTGGATGGCATCACTGACTCAATGGACAGGAGTTTGAGTAAGCTTGGGGAGTTGGCGATAGACAGGGAGGCCTGGTGTGCTGCAGTCCATGGGGTCACAAAGAGTCGGACACGACTGAGCAACTGAACTGTACTGAACTGAAGATGTCATACCATCTATTAAATTTGTATCTTCTACCATAGTTACTAAAAAGCAAGGGGTGGTTTGGGGAATTTTTGTTGTTGTTGTTATTCATGCCATTGGTTTGCTTATGATTTAATATCTTTGTTAACTCTTACGTGAAACTTTGACATGCAGAGAAACTAGGATGTTATTTCTCAGAGTCGATCTAGGTAACATTCTGTGGTTATCACTTGTTATTTCTTCTTCTCTCTTTAAAATAGTGTTTGTTTTTCTCCTAAATGTACAGAATTTGGGGATACTAGAATAATAAGATCAAATCTATGTTTTAAAAAGAAAACCCAAGTAACTCTAGGGTCAGTGGCAAGGCTGGATTAGAGGGAGAGAAACTAGAGGTAGGAACACTAGTTTCAGGCCTACCTTGCTCACTTTTATTCATTAATTCAGAAAATCTTTAGATGTACCTACAGTATGCCAGACACTGTTCTGGGCATGGCAAATAAAGGCATGAAGAAAACAAATGAAGCACCAGCTCTCTTGGATCTTCCTTTCATTTGGGGGAATACAGATAATAGACAAATGAATCTACCCAATCTAGAGTTGGGTACTGATGTGCTAAGAAGGAAAAAGAAGCAGGTGAAAAGAATGGCGTGTGCTGGGTGGCACTATTTTTTTTTCTTCCTTCCTTTTTTGCCCCCATCATTGTGGTAAAATGTCCATAGCATAAAATTTACCATGTTAATCATTTTTAAGTTAAAGTTCATGGCATTAAGTACATTCACATTGTTATACAACTGCAACAGCTGTTGAGGACACAACATAAATTATTTAGAACCAACTAGACCCAAGATGGTGGAAGATTTGACTTCCAGTAGACGTAGAGCTTTCATTACACACTCACTCTAACACATCAGCATGCTAAATGATACACCCACCAGTGCCATGACAGTTCCGATGCTGACCAGAAATTCCCACCCTTCCTCAAAATAGTTGGACTAATTTTCCCCACTTACTCGTTAGCCTATGAAGTTACCCAGTCCATAAAAACTAGCCACCCCATACTTCAGGGCCGTCTCACCTTTTGAGACAGACTTCATTCTTTCTATGGAATGTATATCTCTCAAAAATAAATCTGCTTCTTACCTGTCACTTTGTCTTTCACTGAATTCCTTCTGCACTGAAACGTAAAGAACCTGAGCTTTATAAAATGCTGAGACCAGGTGTGCACGATTTCAATTAAAAGGCACTGGGTTCAAGTCCCTATCTGAGCTTTGGCTGGGTTCAAGTCTCAACCCATGGGTTCAAGTCCCAGTCTGAGTTGTGCGGTTCACAATCATCACCACCAGCCATCTCCAGAACTGTTTTGGGGGAACTCAGATTGATAGAGTGGTTGAAGACTTCTCCAAATACACTAGCAACTGAGTAGAAGCCTGAACAAAATGAGAAAAAGCTTAGGGTAGTGTGTTCCACACCATGGAAACAGTGAAGATGACATCAGTAGCCCAGGTGATAGTTGATATAACATGTTTTGGTGTAGCTGAAACCCTGCTTCCAGAGTGTGAATGAGGAGGGAATTGGGAGTCACTTTTCTCTTGGAAGTAATGCATTTAGCAGAGATTCCAAACCAGAACCGTGACAGACAAACAATTCACTGCTAAGCACAAGCCCTTTCATCATAGAGAGGATCTTCATATTTGTCCTGGGGTCCTGCATCAAAGAGCATGTGGTGGTTGTGAATGCAAATTTACGAGGCTGTGAAGTTTACTGAGTTTCCTTATTGAGTCGTAGAACTTTCTTCTATCAGATATGATCGAGGAGTCATGAGTTTCCTTCAGAATGTCCTTTAGCTTGTTGATACAAGTTTCTCTCTGTGACAGGAGCAATTAGTCATACATTACTGGGTACTTTCCAGTTTTCTAGGTACAGAGGAAAATAGGGACATGCCTTTATCTCCTCTACTTGGTCACCAGAAATACCTTTAGACCTTCCTCTGTTCAGCTAACGTAATAATTTGTCATCCATGAATACTCCATGTGTTCTGCATTCTGTATCTGATTCCTCCTGTTCAATGAAAGATCCAAATCATGATTTCTGACCTAACTGAATATTTGAAAGATTAACTTGTTGTGCTAATATTATACAGGAGTCACAACACCATGCCTTGTGTCAAAGCCACATAAAGGAAATTTAGGGATACACAAAAGAAACTAAACACGTTGTCCTCCTTTGAGTTGCTCTTCAAATTTTCTTTCCTTGGAAACTTGTTGTTGTGGTTGTTTTAGTTGCTAAGTCATGTCCAATTCTTTTGTGACCCCATGGACTGTAGTCTACCAGGCTCCTCTCTCCATGGGAATTCCAAGACAAGAATACTGGAGTGCCATTTCCTTCTCCAGGGGATCTTCCCAACCCAGGGATGGAACCTGTGTCTCCTGCGTTGGCTGGCTGATTCTTTACCACTGAGCCATCTGGGAAGCCCCTTAGAAGTTTGTAGAGAAACTCAAATATGTTTGCCCAAGGTGGGTGCTTGTTTTTTTTTTAATGATATGAAAAGCAATAAGAGGAAATGGGAGTTGTTTTGCCTGTAAGGAGGAGCAGTCCTTGTAAACAGAGGCAGAGCCAGTGCAAATTCACAGTGTGAGAATTTGGAGGGTGTGTTCATCAGTTTGCAAAATTTTCTGCAGAACTGATACAGCTTGCAATAGTTAGGGTTATACACATGGTGTGTTTGGGCAGGGAAAGCAGAGACTCTACTGTTTACAAAGAGGCTTCAAGTACAATGTGATATGTTGAATAACCCATCTCTAACTACACATCTCCCTGGGGTTTAATTTTACATGTTCATAAAGCTTTATCTGAAATTCTTGCGCCAAATGTTTTGGAATTCAGAATTTTTTCAGAAATATGGCGCATATATTACATAGCATTACATGATACTTCCAGCAGAGTCTGGAATTAATTAAGCCCATCGATATATTCCCAGTGAAACGTATGATTATTTGTACCAAGTAGAATAAATAATGATCATGAATTGACTTATCTCATCAGCTGAGGTCAGATTTTACTGCCAAATGAGCTTGAGCACCAAACTTGTGATTTCAGAGATAAAACTTAGAAATTTCAGAATTGTGGCTAAGGGGTTGTGGATTTATTAATACCATAACCTTTCTCTGTGCAATTCCAAAAAGCAAGCAATTGCTTAAACCAATCTCATGAGTAGTTAGGGTGCTATGAACCAAGAATCTGGGTCTGGGCAAAAAGGAATTACTCAACACCACATCCTTCTACACACAGTGGATGTGATTGTATCAGAAGGTCCTTTGTTGGGGGTTAATTAGTATATATCAGTAGGATCTGAAAATACACAAGAACTGATAGACATTTGCAGGGTGCTTTTTTCTGGCTCACCAGAAGGCAGAAACCAATGGATCATATCCAGCTAGGCAGGTGCAGGCCACAGACAGTCGATATGTCCCAGGTGTGTTTTGAAAGGATCTTATTACCTAAGATCCTAAGGGGGTTGTTGCCTTGTTGCCTTAGGAACCATAGGTAAGGATAATTAAGTCAGCTCATTTTAGTCACTCTTCAGTCAATGCACTTTCTCACAGACATGGCTGCCTAACAGTTGCCAGACCTGCGCAACTCAGGACATATTTCTTCTCCTGCAAGGTTCACGTGGCACCTGTGGCTGCTCCATCCCTAGGTGGGCTCATGTACCATGCTCTCCCAACAGGCCACACACTGCACAGCCTCTGGTTTCCGTCTCCTGGGTTTCCGATTAACTAGCCCGAAGCAAAGCAACCTGGACAATGTGGGTCACAGGATGGCTTGGGAGCCAGGTGAGTAGCTTTTTCCTTTTTCCTTACTGTGGGTATTTCCTAGTCAAGGAACATACAGAACTTTCTTGACAGGAGCCTTACTAGTATCAGGTCAAGAAATTAATAATTTACTTTTAATTTACTATTCATATAGAAAATCATACCTTAATGAGGAGATAATTTTTCAACACATTATTTACTGAGCATGTATTATGGGTCACTGTACCAGGTATAAGCTGTATCTGCAAAGAGTTTAGAGGCTAGAATGTGTGTCTGCGGGTATATGTGAGTGTGGAGCTAAGAATAGCCTTGTTGTTGTTTAGTCACTCGGTCGTGTCTGACTCTTTGAGACCCCTTGGACTGTAGCCTGCCAGGCACTTCTGTCCACAGGATTTTCCAGGGAAGAACACCGGAGTGGGTTGCCATTTCCTTCTCCAGGGGATCTTCCCCACCCAGGGATCAAACCCATGTCTCCTGCATTAGCAGGCAGATTCTTTACCACTGAGTCACCTGGAAGCCCAAGAATAGCCTTAGGACCCAAGTTTGGCTAATGTAAGCAGAGATGCTTACAGGGAAGCTCACAGGCAGACTCAGCTTGAGCAGGTCCTTGCTCACACTATACACGAAATGCCTGATGGTGGGGGAGCCATCTTGGACCCATGAGGATCAAAACCACAGGGAGATGGCAGAGCAGAAAGAACGGAAAACCTTGTCCCCTGTATTAGTGGTGGTTTCTCTTGTCCCCTGCTTTAATCTTAGAATGCTATACAAAGCAAAAAAAAAAAAAAATACTGGACAATCTGCCTCCAGATATTTTGTGATGTGAAATAAAATAAAGGTCTATCTTGTTTGGCTATTGTAGTTGAGATTCTGTCATCTATAGACAATTGTAATCCTGATACAATATTCTAGTTTTCCCTCTGTCTTTGTAGATATATGGGCTTCCCTGGTAGCTCAGCTGGTAAAGAATCCACCTGCAATGCAGAAGACCCAGGTTCAATCCCTGGGCTGGGAAGATCCCCTGGAGAAGGGAATGGCTTCCTACTCCAGTATTCTGGCCTGGAGAATTCCATGGACTGTATAGTCCATGGGGTCGCAAAGAGTCAGGCATGACTAAGTGACTTTCACTTTCATGTAGATACATAAATTCTAACACTGACAACAATATGAAGCAGGTAATATTGACCTTCAGTTCAGTTCAGTCACTCAGTCGTGTCTGACTCTTTGCAACCCCATGGACTGCAGCACACCAGGCCTCCCTGTCCATCACCAACTCCCAGAGTTTACTCAGACTCATGTCCATTGAGTTGGTGATGCCATCCAACCATCTCATCCTCTGTCGTCCCCTTCTCCTCCTGCCTTCAATCTTTCCCAGCATCAGGGTCTTTTCCAATGAGTCAGTTCTTTGCATAAAGTGGCCAAAGTATTGGAGCTTCAGCCTCAGCATCAGTCTTTCCAATGAATATTCAGGGTTGATTTCCTTTAGACGGACTGGTTGGATCTCCCTGCAGTTCAAGGGACTGTCAATAGTCTTCTCCAACACCACAGTTCAAAAGCATCAATTCTTTGGCGCTCAGCTCTTTATAGTCCAACTCTCACACCCACACATGACTACCGGAAAAACCACAGCCTTGACTAGACAGACCTTTGTTGGCAAAGTAATGTCTCTACTTTTTAATATGCTGTCTAAGTTGGTCATAACTTTTCTTCCAAGGAGTAAGCGTCTTTTAATTTCATGGCTGCAATCAACATGTGCAGTGATTTTGGAGCCCCCTCAAATAAAGTCAGCCACTGTTTCCCCATCTATTTGCCATGAAATGATGGGACCGGATGCCATGATCTTAGTTTTCTGAATGTTGAGCTTTAAGCCAACTTTTTCACTCTCCTCTTTCACTTTCATCAAGAGGCTCTTTAGTTCTTCTTCACTTTCTGCCATAAGGGTGGTGTCATCTGCATATCTGAGGTAATTGATATTTCTTCCAGCAGTCTTGATTCCAGCTTGTGCTTCTTCCAGCCCAGCGTTTCTCATGATGTACTCTGCATGTAAGTTAAATCAGCAGGGTGACAATACACAGCCTTGACATACTCTTTTTCCTATTTGGAACCAGTCTGTTGTTCCATATCCAGTTCTAACTGTTGCTTCCTGACCTGCATACAGGTTTCTCAAGAGGCAGATAAGGTGGTCTGGTATTCCCATCTCTTTCAGAATTTTCCACAGTTTGTGTTGATCCACACAAAGGCTTTGGCATAATCAATAAAGCAGAAATAGATGTTTTTCTGGAACTCTCTTGCTTTTTCGATGATCCAAAGGATGTTGGCAATTTGATCTCTGGTTCCTCTGCCTTTTCTAAAACCAGCTTGAACATCTGGAAGTTCACGGTTCACATATTGCTGAAGCCTGGCTTGGAGAATTTTGAGCATTACTTTACTAGAGTGTGAGATGAGTGCAATTGTGCAGTAGTTTGAGCATTCTTTGGCATTGCCTTTCTTTGGGATTGGAATGAAAACTGACCTTTTCTAGCCCTGCTGTCACTGTTGAGTTTTCCAAATTTGCTGGCATATTGAGTGCAGCACTTTCATAGCATCGTCTTTTAGGATTTGAAATAGCTCAACTGGAATTTCATCACACAGCCACTGAATATTAGCCTTATTTTAGCTTAAAAAAATGTATTTATTTGACTGTGCCGGGTCTTAGTTGCAGCACCTGGGGTGTTTAGTTGCAGCATGCAAACTCTTGTTGTAGCATGGGGGATCTAGTTCCCTGATCAGGGATTGAACCTGGGCCCCCTGCATTGGGAGCATGGAGTCTTAGCCACTGGACCACCAGGGAGGTCCCTAGACTTCTTTTTAAAAGAGAAAATAGGTTCAAGTAGTTACAGTGAGCTTACCTTGGTCAATTGGAAAGTGACCTGGGATGTACCCAGTGCCCAGGTCTGTGGGACTCAAATGCCCAATGCAATTTTTCCTGTACCATGTGCCTTTCTCTAGAGTACTTGGACTGACAGGGGAAATGCTCCTCCAAGCCTCTTTTTAAAGCACACATTGTTACAAGACTTGGAGCAGCAGCATTAACTCGCACTTGTTAAAAAGAAAAATGAGTTAGCTCAGATCCTACTGCTCTTCCTGATACTTTTCCTTTTCAAACGTTGTTTTCCATCTCTGTCCATCTGCACACAGAGCTGCAGCTATTCTATCTGTATTATTTATTATTCTGTTTTTTTCAGCTAACATTTCTTAATCTTTCTTTATATCATATTATTTTAAACAAAAAAAAATGCATTCTCTAAAATGATGCAGAGGGGGGAAATCATACGTGCTATCAAAATCCCATAAAGTTTGCATTTTGGTTTTTCATTTTTGCATTGGGGTAATCATAGCATGTGAATTTTATAGTCTGTCATTTACACTGAAAATTATATCGTGTTATCCATGAGCTCCATGAGGACAAAACTTTCTCCATTTTTTTTTGTTCATCATTGTATCACTTGTGCTTAGTGTGGTAATAGTAAAGCTGACTCAATAAATATTTGCTGGGTGAAAAACTATTTCTAAATACTCTTCATACTTAATATACATATGCCCACATAGTGTTCCTTTTAGTGGACACGCCTCAATTTACCTTTCTCGTAATTATTGGCTATTTATGCTGTTTTCATTTTCTTGCTCTTACGAAAAATATGTTGAAGAATAGTTTTATGCATGTAGTTTTCTCTGCATCTGTACTACTGGCTTAAGATAGCGGAATCTGTGCCCAGGGTAAAATCACAGGGTCAATGATTTTTTTTAACAAGTCTTTATATGCATTGTCTGAAAATACTTTTTAAAACAGTTAGAGCAGTTTACAAAGGCAGTAGCAAGGAAGCAGTGTCACCACACCCTCACCTGCCCTGGTTTTTGCTGTGGCTATTGACTTAAGCAGAAGAATCCCTCAATCAATTAACATGCTTATGTAACCTTGGTTTAGTGTCACAGGCATTCTTTGCCAAATAAATACTCATTAAAATAATTTTGGTCATGTCTTTTTTATTATCTGATGCATAATAAGCACAGGTGCAATTCAACTGTATCTCAGCCTCTAGCTTTATGATTGAGCTATACATGTAAATACCAGGTGTAATTATCACAAAACTATTATTTTATTGTGTAGCTTTTTTGAGCATCATAATGAGAAAGATGATTTTTACACGAGACACTATAATACATCCTTGTTTTCCTACTAAGTTGTTCGCTGAATATATCCATATCTCTATATATTTCTATCTCCCTGGAAATTCCATTCCAAGGAAAGTGTGTTTTTCATGCATATTTAAAATCAATATAGACCAGAGGGTTAACTAAAACTAGATCTCTGGAACAAACAAGTAATCAAGACAAAGTACTGTATCTTTATGAGCTATTTGTCAAAGTCCAAATAATTGACATTATTAAATGTTCTAAAGCAGGCAGTGTGTCAGGTACTTGAACTGATATTTTCTTAGAAAAACTTCCTAAGCTCTGGCCATAGGAACAGTGAAGCTAGAGGTAACCCCTGGCTCTAAACAGAATTATAAATTAAATGACTTAAGGTATCATTCTAAAGTAGAGTGGACTATGAAGGGTGTTAAAGGAGATCAAAGTACTCTTCAGCGCAGTGGTTGCTGAACATGGCTCTCGCCTTTCTTCTCAATACTGTGACTGGTAGCTACACGTGGGGTGTTTACCTGCCCCATTATCTGCCTTTGCCCAGGAAGAAGGTGGAGCTGCTGCCTACTGTGACCCCATGGAGGAGGTACTTGGCTCTGGAGCAATCCTGCTTTCAGGTGTAGCTGGGATGAGGACAGTCAAGAGTGTCGAAAGAGCACTTAGCAGTCCCTTGAGCCATGTAATCGTGGCCTGTTCTAGGAGCTGCAACTGGTCCCATTCAATGTTCAGAGGGCACCCCATTACCATGACCTTCCAAGTGCCCCTTAAGACAGCTGTGCTTCATGCCCCTAGGACCACTGCAAGTGTCAGCTGGGAGACACCTGGCAGGCCTTCTAGTCCACCCCATGCATTCACTTTACTTTTGCTTTTAATTAAATTCAAACCAGTACCCCAGAAGTACAGGTCTAGCTTCACCACCATTCCCCTCTCCCCCTAAATCACAGCATCTCCCACTCACTTTTCCAGTTAACCACTGTGACCAAGATGCGAGCATTCTTCCAGCCCTTTTTCTAGTCATTTGCAGACTTGCACAAACAGTTTCATACCATATGTATTGTTCTTCAACTTGCCTTTTTTTTAGCAACATATCTTGAAGAACTTTATATGTTGGTTCATACAGATTAGTTTACTGCTTTTAACTGTTGGAAAACATCCTCAGAGGCAGTCAGCAGAAATAGCTAAAAAAGTTGTGACCCCCAAATCAGACAGTCAAGAAAGACATCAGAATTCAATTCAATCCCCCTCCCTTAATTTTTATACAGGAAACATTTCAAATATACAAAATAGTGGAAAGCACAGGAAACACACACATAACATTCCATTAGATTCAACAACTGTTACCACTTTCATTGGCTGTCGTTTTAATATCCGCTGGAGTTATGCGGCTCTAAGTTGAGAGGTATATGAAAAGAAGCAGGATTCATGAAGTCCCAAGGCCTTAAGAATTATGAAGAAAAGACGTTTACAAATTATAAGAGCCAAAGAAATATAAAATTTTCTCAAAAGTGCATGTAAGGTGTAGATTTCCATGAGTAGAAGGAAGAATTAGTAATCTAGGGATGTGGGCTAGAAGGCTACCCCTTCTTGGAATTACACAATGATTAGCATAAGTACAAACAACGTTTAATGAGTTCCATCCAGACACATTTTTCTGGGAGCTATGTGTCTTCTGATATACTAGGCAAAACCCCCAAAGACATGGGATGATATATGCATTTTCTTGATACGTGTAAAGAAGAATCACTCTTCCTGTCTACAAATTCTGATCTTGTGATGGTCTTGAAATCTTTCCCTTAAAGTTCACTAAGAAAGAAATCATCTGCCTAGAGGGTAGACATCTTTTTACAAAAAATTTTATTGGAGTATACGTGCTTTATAATGTTGTGCTAGTTTTTACTGTATAGCAAAGTGAAACATATACACACATCTCCTCTTTTTTTGGATTTCCTTCCCATTTAGGTCACCACAGAGCATCAAGTAAAATTCTCTGTGCTATACAATAGGTTTTCATTATTTACCTATCTCATACATAGGATCAATAGCATAGATACGTCAATCTCAATCTCCCAATTCCTCCCACTCCCCACCAGGGTATCTTTTTATACAAAGGAAAACTTCAAATTAAATAGAGAAATGGAATATTATACAGGAATAAAGTTGGATGAAATATAGCTATATTCAGCAACCTAAATAAATCTTAGAAATATAATTTGTGGTGAAGAAGAGCTGGTTGCAGAAGACTACATAGAGTGTGACTCTATTCTTATAAAGCTCAAAAACTAGCAAATCCAAACCATATATTGTTTAGGAAGATGTACATGTCTTGGTTAAAAAAGAACAGCAACTTTTTAAATGAATGCATAATTTAGGATAGTGATTACTTTGAAATGGTTGGGGGATGGGGTTAGGATTTGGAAGCCTGTGGCATCATCAAAAGCAAATGTTCTATTGATGAATAATGTGGTGGATTCATGTATTCATTTTATTATATGCTCCCAAGTGTATATAGATGTTACTTACATGATTTTGTATGTATCAAATATAACATAAAATTTTGGAAGTGAAAATAAAAACAGACTTACAAAACAGAATAATAAATTGTGTAAAGTTAAAGCCTAAAGAAGAACTAGGGTTTTAAATTATAACTTTAATTAATTGAATACTCATTTTGGACATGCAAATCTCTGAATGGTTCATACAAAAAACTACCTTGAAAGGCACCAAACTACATTTAGCACATCAGCCAAATGTACTGTTCATCTAGCCATTCCTTTAGTGGTATTTAATTTTAATTTTTTGCCAGTCTAATACACAAGAATAAGCATTCTTAAATGTATTTCTTTCAAGATGTATGCAAGTATATGTGGGGGATGGGTAGATACCTAGATACTTAAAAATGGATTTGCCAGGTCAAAGAGTAAAAAGACTGAAGTTGAGAGTCAGGGAAGTTAAATATAAACTTGTGTTGTGGGGGAGGAGGAAAGAGGGAGCAACTGGAAGATGGTCAAAAGGTAATCTTCCAATTATATTATTATAAGATATTATAAAATAAACATTACAGGATAAATACTAGGGATGTAATGTACAACATGCTAACTACAGCTACCACTGCCATACGATATACAGAAAAGTTGTTAAAAGGGTAAATCCTAAGAGTTCTCATCACAAGAACATTTTTTCCCCTTTTCCTTTTGTTATGAGACGATGCCCTATTAGCTGAACCTGTTATAGTAATCATTTCCCAATATGTGTAAATGAAACTATCATGCTATATGCCTTAAATTTATACAGTGATCTATGACAATTATTTCTCAATGAAACTACAAAACATGCAAAACTCAGAATCACATAGGCAGCAAGTAGCAAAGTCAAAACTAGAAACAAGGCTCTCTCGGGGGCTCAATGATACACCTATTGCCTGTACAGGAAACACCTGTCTCATCAAGGCAAGTGCCCCATTTTAGACTGAGATTTGACTCTTTCCCCATCCTATTTATCCAGCTTGCAGGTGAAGCACAGTATTGATTTCAGAACCTCAGAACACAAGTGCTCCCTGTCACAAGAGGCACAGAATAGGGCTTTGTCTCCTGGGAAGGCAAGATGGTTTCTATGGGGCTGACTGAGTGCCAGTGGCAGGAAGAGAACCTCTGCTGAGCTGAGTCAGAACCCAGAGTTCTTGTCCCATTTTTCAGAGTACTGTCCCTATGGCCCATGGAAGTGTCTCTTTATTTCTAAGAGCAGATTTTGCAACGTTTAGTGTTCAGAATGGAAATAATTATTAGTTACTGAAAATGCTGTTTGCTGTTTACAGGAAAGCACAAAGGCACACATAGAGTCCGTACCCAAAATGAAAAGAACGGACGGGAAAAGCAGAAAATGTCAATTACCACCTGTGCCAGTCAGAGTCCCTTTCTTCCTACCTGAAATGTTCTCTGAAATGTTCATTTCATTTCAGATATAGAAAGAAATTAAACAGATATTTTGTTTTGTGTGTGTATATATATTTATAATAAACACACCACCCAAACACAAGTAGTAGCAACATCAACTCCATATATCAAATTAGTGCATATGATTAAAATATTTAAAAAACATTTCCTAAAATTTTTTTACCTTAGGGGCTATCAAGTTTCCCCAAATATCTCCTCGTTTTGAATCAGAAACCAAATACATATTGTATTTCACTGATACCACTTAAGTCTTTTTAATCTATGTTTCTTCCCCCATCATTTTTAGTGCCTGCTACTTTTTGAGGAAACTGGGTCATTTGTCTTTTAGAGTTTCTCACATACAGGATTTTGTTCACATGCCCCCTGGTAGTGTTAACACATTCCTCTATTCCAATAATTCCTCTAAACTGGTAGTTCAGTTTAGAAGCTTGATCAGATTCAGGTTTGCTCTTTTTTGGCAAAAATGTGTCATTTGCAGTGTTGTGTATTTCTGGCAATTGCATATAATGTCTAGTGATTTTTTCTATGATATTAGTAGCCGTTAATGAACATTGCCTTGATACATTTTTATTAGAGTTTTGGAAAATGCTCATATTCAAATTTTGTCATTTCATTTGCCAGAATAATTTCCTCATCAATTATTTAGTTATCCTGAGATTCAGTTTGTACAGCTCATAGCTTGGGTTTCCCAGGAAGCAGAGTTCTTGAGACATGGGCTGTATGTGTATCAGTAGCTCAGTGTGTTAGACTCTTTGTGACCCCAGGGATTGTAACTCGCCAAGCTCCTCAGCCCATGGAATTCTCCAGGTGAGAATCTTTAGGCAATCTTTCCAATCCAGGGATCAAACCCAGGTCTCCTGCATTGCAGGCAGATTCTTTACCATCTGAATCACCTGGGGAGCCCTACTGGAAGCATGGTTCTAGGGAAAGCTAGTGGTGGGGGAACCTGAGGGAGCCAGTTCAAAGGAGCCTCATCCAGTAGTCTTGTGGCTTCAAACATCTGATTAAGTGATTCATTGTGACTTGATTTCTGAGAAATGATATGGACTGAGCCTCAGAATAGTTCATCCTGGGAGAAAAGGAGGGAATATTTATTTATCAGCTTCTATCCCCCACTGCTCCACAGTTGGACCATGAAACGCTAACTCACCCACCCCTCAGGGTGCTGTATGCATAGGCAACAAGATAGTTTCCATGGATTCTCACACTGCTATTAACAGGGAAGCACTGGAGTGGGAGGTAGGAGATGAGGTCATTTGGGTTGTTCCTGCATGAAGCTGGAAAGAGCCCACCCAGAGTTTGTTGCTACAGCAGTGGCTAGAATGCGAGACAAGTGAGGGATATAAGACCTAAACTGATACAGATGAAGTGTTAGATACAGTCCAAAAGAGGCAGATAAAATATGTAATTCTCTCTTACAATTTACCAGCTCTCAAAATAATGAATTAGTTCCACTGAATCTGCAAGGTAACCAATTAGGGCTTTTGGGTTTGTTTAAGTATTCTTATGACATATATATATATATATATATATATATATATATTTGCTATGTCTCAATTCATTGCAGTCATTTTTGTTATTAATGCTCAAATTCATTCCACTTTGGCCAGTGGGTGCTTCTATAAGTTGGCTTATTTGATTTCATGTGAATCTATTAGTTTTTGATAGCTTCCTTGCTTTCTGAATTGACAAGATATTCCCAGTCTTATTTTGGGTACTTCTTGCCTTTAATCTAAAATAAGTCACTTCTCCAAATAGGTCTAGCTCCTTTCAAAGAAAAATGGTATTTAGAGGCCACAATCTGGAATCTAAGAGTGCTTAATCCTGCCAGATTGGTCACTGTTCAGTGAACACTTTGAACAACAGACCTTGGGAAAAAAAATTAAGAAAAGTATAAGTTCTAAATGACAATTTCAGTTCAAATTTAATATTGCTTAGCTTTGATTTTATATTTATCTTTTATATTAAAATAAGATTCATAAGAATATTAACATAAATTATTGCTAACATTATGTTTGCTGAAAAGCAGTTTATGTTTTGTTTTTAGCATTTTCTTCATCCTTAAGGTATATTCCTAAGGCATGTAGAACCAAACAACTGTGTTTTAAAGTTACCTGACATAATTTCCCTTTATGTGGTTAAGCCACCAACTAGATACCTGTATTCATTTGTTGCATTTTGCTTTTTAAGTGTTTTTCATAATCATGTAAAATTTACGGCATCCCAGTCAAACCTACGAAACAAGATAGAGAAGTTTAGCTTCTATTCTTGTACTTTCCAACTTGCTCCATCTCTCCCAAATTTAATAATTTATCTTTCCACTTGGAAAATACACAAATGTATGTGTTCCTGCTTTCTTAGATTAACAGCAAGACACCATATTCACCTTTATTCATCTTGCCAGCACTATGTTCCTGACACACTACTGTTCATCTTTTTAAAAACTGTACTGTCCTGTAGATGCAATCTACTCACTTCTTGGAATAACTTGTTGATAAGTACCCCCCAAAGTCTAAAGGATAAAGAATCTGCCAGCAATGAGGGAGACCTGGGTTCCATCCCTGAATTGGGATCCTCTGGAGGAGGGCGTGGCAACCCACTCCAGTATTCTTGTCTGGAGAATCCTCACGGACAGAGGAGCCTGGCCAGCTAGAGAAAATGGGGTCTTAAAGAGTCAGACAGGGTTGAGAGAGTGCGCGCGTGCGGACGCGCGCGCACACACACACACACACACACACACACACTAAACTAAATGAACTTGAGTTTTACTTAATCCATTACTTCTGGCAAAGGTTTGTGTAAGGGAGGAGGGAAGGGGAGCTTGCCAATCATAAGCAAAGATGTCTTGAATGAATGAAGATATGATCTTTCCATGATTTTTTTTTTGGTGGTAAAATACACATAACAAAAAATTGACCATTTAAACCATTAAGTATATTCACATAGTTGTGCAACCAACATCACCATCCATCTCCACAATTTTTTCAGAGTTCCAAATTGAAACTCTTCACTCCTTAAACAAGTCCCCCAAACCATCCCGGGACCTTTTTAACAAGACTAAATGAAGGCGCACCTGCTAGCCAGTTGCAGGTTGAGCACTAGGAGGATTCTGCCTTTCCATCTGAGCAGGGATTCCAGTGGAGACTAAGCCAGCTCTCGGTTAACGCTCCCGCCCTCACCTATTGTCCCAGCAGGAGGAACCGGTATTTCCGGATTGGGGCCTCAGACCCAGTGATCCTGGCTAAGGGTGAGGTTGGTGGAGGAGGGGAACGGAAGCTGATCAGAAAAAGTTAACTTTCCATCAAAATAATTAACCTGTTTTTTCCCACCACCCTCCCTACAAAAACAAAGACCTCCACCCCTCCCTCCGCCGCCTCCAGCAGAAGTACCCAATCGAACACTCACAATGGCCCCCAACCATCGTCCGGTGGTTTTTGAAAAAGTAGAGACGCTGACCAATTCCTTGCCCACACCCATGAGGAGGATCGAAAAGCCGACCAGGTCAAGAAAAAAGAAAGCAGCACAGCGAATTCCACTCGCCCTTGGACGGGAAGAAAGCTCAGCGGTAGTTTTGCAGAGGAGAAAAAAGCCAGACCAGTGAGCGCGCGGGCTGGAGTGACCAAGCAGGCAGTCCCTGCGGCCGTAGCCCCTACCCCACCGCTGGGCGGCGTGTGTGAACCTCCCCCACCTCGGTCCTTCCAGATACCCCAAAGTAAAGCTGCTAGAAACTTTCTCTCCCCCGCCTCGCACGCTTGGCACCCTTGGGGGCTCGAAGGAGACAGGCGACAGCCTCTGGCCACCCGAGTCTCCTCCGGGCCGCCGCTCTCTCTGGTCGCCGCCGCCCCAATCCCCCTGCCCCCACCCTGGATTTTTTTTTTTTTTTCTTTCTCCCAAACCTCCAAACAGGAAATAGCTTGAGTCACAATAATACACGGGAGCTACGGCCGAGGCCACTCGCACCCGCCCATTCCCCGGGCCGCCTCCAGTACTCCGGCTCCGCCAGGCGCCGCCGGCGACGCGCGGGGAGCGCAGGGGACACCGGTCCAGCCGTAGGCGTCGTGTCAGAGGCGCCCAAGCGCCGGCCGGAGCCGCCTTCACCCTGAGCCCGACCCCGACTGCGCCAGCTTCAGCCGCCACCAGCTTCAGCCGCCACCAGCTTCCAGGCGAGTACCCTCCTCCCTCTCCCTCCCGACCACCGAGCGCCCGCGGGCGTCCCGGCAAGGCCCTCCGCGAGGCGGGAGGAGAGCCGCCCCGAGCGCCGCAGCCGCTCTCCGGCAGCGCCGGGACACCTTGCTCGGGTCTCGACTTCGGCTGGGGAGGGCTTTGCGGGGTGCTGGGGGGTGCTCTCTGGATTCATCGTGCGGGCGGAGGTGGGGGGGTAACGCGAGTAAACGCGAGCTGATGTCACCCCACGTCCCTGTCGATTCGGGGTATACTTTCTTGGACAGTAACTTTTTTCTCCCCTTACGAGGGATGCTTAACTGACTTTTGCCTCCCCGCTCCCTCCAGGGGATGACAGTCACAGGGTTCTCCTGCGGAATCCTCTAGAAGCGGGGCGGCTACAGGTGCCTGCGACCCACTTTCTTTCTCCTACCTGGCCTGGAGTTCTCTCCTCCAAGGGACAGGAAATGTTTCACTTTCTGTTGAGCTTCTCTTTAACCAGATTAAAAGGGCCTCTGAGTTTGTGTTGGAGCGGTCAACATTCGCAGCGTCGGGAGGAGGCTTACGCGGGCCGAGGGAGGCGCGGGCTAGTTGAGAGCCAGGTGGGGGCTGCCTGCGGAATCTCCGCCGCACACCTGAGAGCCTAGGAGATGCTCGTTAGCCCGCGCAGCCCGGGAGCTCCGAGCTCCCACCTCCGCAGAATTTTTTTCCCCCACTTTCTGATCCATTTGTAAGACAGGGGCCGAGTTCGTCAATGTGCTGGGCGTTGTCAGTCTTCAAGGGCTACATTGCAAGGTTCTTCTATAGGGAGCTCGGTCAAAATTGAGTTGGACATCTTTGTGTTGGAGAAAGGCCACTGAATTCCAGGCATTCTTCAAGGTTGAGAAGGGTGTTTTCAAGACTGTTCTGAAGGCTTGAGGGCTTTCTGCGAAACTACCGCTCTGTCAGCTCCCCTTGCCGCCTGTGGCTGCTTTCTAGTCCCTGGGGGTGGGTGCGTTTTCTTCGTACGCTGGGTGCAGTGAGACCTTCCATCTTGGTTTCTCAGCGCATTTTTACGAAGGTTGTGAACAATCCTCCGCGTTTCCCGGTGAGAGGGCCGTGGTTCTAGAGCGGTTGGATTCATAAGGTGGCTGCGTTACTTCAAGTGCTCTGGGGCCTTGCTGCTGTGAGTGACGTCCACGTCCAGCAGCATCGGCATCACCTGGGGGCATGTTGAAATATGGGATTTCAGAGCTACCCTGGCCTGCTCAATCAAGGTCCTCAGGGGATCCTTTGAGTATTATCGCTTGAGAAACACTGGCAGAGGGTATGTTGGGCTGAAGTTTTTTTGTCCAGTTTAAAAAAGCAATTTACAGTATATTACCCTATATTTCCATCCAGTCCTATATTTGAACCTTCATTTTGCCCGGTCAGGACAAACGCCCTTAACAGCTTTATGGGCAGAGCCCCTCCGCCCCAGGGAACTGGGCACCTTAAGCAAGATTTGGACATGTGGTTAGTATACTAGCTACGTGTTTTTTGTTTCTAGATACTTTAACATAAAATTTGTCATTCTGATAAATTTTTTTTCTTCTTTTTTCTTCCACCACACTGTGTGGCTTCCCGGTTCTTAGTTGCGTGACCAGGGATTGAACCCAGGCCCCAGGCAATGACAGCACAGAGTCCTCACCCACCACCAGGGAATTCCTAACCGTTTCTAAGAGGACAATTCAGTGGCATTAAGCACTGTCACCATGTT
This sequence comes from Giraffa tippelskirchi, assembly GCF_054371585.1. Taxonomy (NCBI): domain Eukaryota; kingdom Metazoa; phylum Chordata; class Mammalia; order Artiodactyla; family Giraffidae; genus Giraffa; species Giraffa tippelskirchi. Next base: position 163,969,698 of record NC_137275.1, read on the forward strand.
GTACAACCATCACTGCTCTCTTTTTCCAGAACTTTTTCCTTGTCCCAAACAGAAATTCTGTACTTATTAAAGAATACCCTCTTCCCCCCTCTTCCCAGGACCTGAGCTTCTGGCTACTGTTAATGACATTTTCTGTAGGGTACAGAGAAGTTTGAATAAGAATATAGAGTAAAAGTAAAATCATGTTTACAGAATATGGGTAAACATTTGGAAATTCCTGGGTTGCTGGCCTGATGGACTTGGCACCAAAACTCCAGGTTTTTAAAGTGCATCTGCTTTCTTTGAAGGGAGGCAACCTGAACCTATAAGGCCTTCCTTTTTGATTTGACTGGAGCACTTCATTTAACTGGCTTTATTTTAGGTGTCCTGTTTATATTGGGCTTAGTTTTTTGTTATTGTTTTTTAATAGTGACTCAAACTCATTTTTGAAAGTAGTTGGAATAAACCTTAAGAAAAAATATTGTTGCTTGGGGTATATATAGGAAGAGATACAGCAAGACTTCAGAAAGATTTGAAATGATTTTCTAAAAGACTGTTTCAAACTGTTTTGATTCTGCTTTAATGTTAAGTGAGTCTAATAGTCCAAGGACATTGTTTCTGGTTCTAAAAATGTTTGTATATAATTTGGGAAAGCTTTGTTGTTGTTTCAATTGAAGTATAGTTGATCTACAGTGTTGTATTAGTTTCAGGTATATAGCAAAGTGATTCAGTTACATACATATATATATTCTTTTTCAGATTTTTTTCCATTATGGGTTATTGCAAAATATTGAATATAGTTCACTGTGCTATACAGTGGGTCCTTTTTGTTTATTTTGTATACAGTAGTGTATATCTGTTAATCCCAAACTCATAATTTATAGAAAAGCTTTGTAATAATGAATGTCATCTTCTTGCATCTGCTTAAAATTGTCCAGGCTGTGATTTGAGGACATGCTTTTCAGTGAGAACAGAAATGTGAATTAGCAAACTAATAAAAATGGTTTCATTCATGATCTAACAAAGACACTGTTACAGATCAAGAATGTGGTTCAGAATACATAAGTGATCAGAGATATTGGGAAGATTTAATACTACACAGTCTAGACTTTGAAACAAATAAAAAGATGAACCCAAACGGAAATAAATTCCAAAAGAGCAAAGAAATCAACAGCAAAGGATTCTTTCTGTGGTACTACAAGACCTCTGATCAGTTAGATTATACTTGGCTTGATTTTAGGCATTAGGATAACTAGTCCAGCTCCCAGGAAAATCAAGTCATGAGCAATCTCCTTTTTGAGACCAGTCAGTAGTGCTACCTCTGCATATCAACCAGATGGTCTCTACGCAGTACCCCAAGATGCTACACAGTGTGGAAAGAAGGGCACAGTATTCAGTTGCAGAAGAACTGATATTTACCCTGACCAACTGACTGAGCAGGAGTAAGCCTCATAAACTCGGAGCCACCATGTCCCTAAATATAAAATTAGGGAGACAGTTGTCTCTCTCTAAGATTATGTAGTAAGGACTCAAAAGGACCTTACTTATAAAAGTGCTTGTAAACTGTAAAATGAAAATAAAAATTTCTTACCTTCATTTGGGAGAAATTTACAGTGCAAAAGAGAGAGAAGAAAGCACATATTTGGGGTACCTAACACTTTTTAGTTAACTGAGTTTGTTTGTAATTTTCTTCCAGCTTTGAGGTCATTTTTTTTTTTTTTTGCCATGCTGTAAAGCTTGTGGGATCTTAGTTCCCCAAGCCAGGGATTGAACCCACACCCTCTGCAGTGGAAGCACAGCATCTTAACCATTGAATCACCAGGGAAGTCCTCCTCAAGGTCATTTTTTAAAAAACAGTTTTATTGAGATGTAATTCATATACCATACAATTCACCAATAAAGTGTACAATTCATTGATATTGAGTATATTCACAGAGTTGTGCAACCATCACCGTAATCAATTTCAGGACATTTTTATTGCCCTAAAAATAGTACTACTCCTTCCACCCCTTAGCTGACCCCTTCTAATCTCCTGCCTCCCCCAACCTAAATAACCACTAATCTTTCTGTCTGTAGATTTGCCTATGCTGGACATTCAATATAAATGGAATCATACAATATGTGGTTTTGTATTCTGACTTCTTTCATTTAGCATAATGTTTTCAAAATTTACCTACATTGTATCATGTATCAGAGCTTTCTTTTTATTGCCAAATAATGTTCTGTTGTAAGTGTATACCACATTTTGTTTATCCATTTGTCTGTTGATGGACATTTGTGTTGTTTCTACTTTTTGCTTGTTATAAATAATGCTGCTCTGAACATTCATGTTTTTATGTGGACATATGTTTTCATTTGGGGGGGGTACATACCTACAAGTGAAAAACATATGTTAATTCTGTATTTAACATTTTTAGGAACTGCCAGACTGTTTTCCAAAGTGACTGCACCATTTACAATTCCATCAGCAACGTGTGAGAGTTTCAGTTTCTCTAGTTTTTTTTCTTAGCCATCCTAGTTGGTGTGAAGTAGTTTTGATTCACATTCCTCTGATGGCCAGTGATGCTAAACATCTTTTCATGAGCTTATTTATTAAGCCATTCTTTTTTTTTTTTTAATCATTTTCTAAGGAAAACTAGGTAGAGGAAGAGGAAAATCAGTTTTGTATAGTTTCCCTAGTTTCAGTGGTCTAGGAAAATACTGAAAATGTAAATTGAGTACTTTGCTTTTTTCAAATTTATTTTGGTTTTGACTCATCTTTTTATTTGCCTTGAGGCCTAGTACCTATAGTACCTGATGTTCCAAAGGATTTGAGTGAAGAATTAATACATAGATTCTTGGAGGTGAAGGGGAGTAAGTAGACAGGGACTTAGTATTCTATATGCTGATACAATGCCCCCTAAAAAATCATGCACCACTCAAATGTTAATAACGCACCAAAAAATAAATGTACTTGTGCTGATGGTGGACATTTTAAACACTTGAACTAAAATATTGTTTGATATTCTGTTGATTAACATCTGTCCATTCTACTTAAATATAAGAATATACAGCTCATATTCATAGATTGTAGCTTTTATTAAGCTATCTTTTAAAAAATCTTTTAAAATTTTTATTCATTTTTTGGGGGGCTGTGTTGGGTTTTCATTGCTTTGCATATGTTTTCTGCAGCTGCAGCGAGCAGGGCTTATTCTTCCGTTGCGGTGTGTGGGCTTCTCTTGTTGCGGAGCACAGGCTCTGGGCTTCAGCACTTCTAGGGCACGAGCTCAGTGGTTGTGGTTCAGAGGCTCAGTGGCATGTGGAATCTTAACAGACCAGGGATCAAACCTGTTTCCCTTGCATTAGCAGACTATTGATTTTATTTTCATATACTCGGAGTAGGCTGATGGACGTTTTGGCATGAGTTTGTACATTTCTGTTCTTTCTTCCCTAGGCTGCATGGCAGTGTGTTTTCTCTATAGCCATGTGGAGAATCATCTTCATGGTCTATAGTTACAAATGAATCATGAATTTTTAAAATACCTATAGGCATTTTAGAGGCCCACTATATTGAACTTGGGTTGTATGTTTGGATCTTATATTACTGGTGAATGTAGAGAGCAGTAAGGGGAATAGAAAAATCAGCCAGATTTAGAAAATTGCTTCCATTTCCTTATTCCTTAGAATAAGCAAATGGAAGTGTGTGGTTCAGTGGTCCTCACACACTGGGCTGTATCTGAATCACCTGGAAGCTTGATAAAACATACATTGCTGACCACCCCCACCCCGAATTTCGTTCCTGAGTTAGTCTGGAATGGGACCCTGATAATCTGCATCTCCAACAAGTACCCAGGTGATGTTTATGCTGCTGGTCTGGGGGCCTCACTTAGAGACCCAATGGATTGGAGGCGTTTGGAAATGGACTGGAATAAGAGTGAGGCAAGGGACAAGGTTAGCGGTGGGCTCCTGCATTCTGTGCATACAGGAACTTGATAGAACTGAGGAAGTAGGTGTGACTCAGGAGGGGCATAGACAGGTGCTGGGAACTGGGAGCTAGGGATTAGTGTGAAGGGGTAGCTGGAAGAGAAGCCTCTGATATGGGGAAGGAGTGGGGAGAGGGTTCTGAGGAGACCAAGGCCAGTGAGGACCCCAACTCCATGTAAACAGGGGAGTGAGGACATACCTCTTCACGACTTCCGGAAAGGCCAGCGTTACCAGGTAGTGGGATGGGCTACTTGGGGACAGAGCCAAGTGTGAACTTGCCTTCATAAGGTAAGGGATCCCTGTAGTCCTTCAGGCAAAGTCCTGGAGTCATGACTGGCCCCTCCCCATCTTGCCTATTACTGTTAATCATAGTCAACCTAGAATCTGGGGAGCTTTGTAAGCCAGAGCAAGAGTCCTTTGTGCAAGGAGTAGCCATCAAGTTTTAGTTTTCCTCCTTTTGCGCCTTTGCCAGCTCAGCTTAATGGCTTAAAAATCTGTGCTACCAGGTGTCTAGTCTCCTTAGCATAACTTGGCATAAGCGGATTCTGAGAATGGGTGCTGACAATCCATGTCATGAAGGTCAGGTTCACTACAGAAAAGAAATCCAAGAAGGGAGGTAGCCCACTGCTATTGGGTCCTGTGAAGTTAAGCTGTGTGCCATCCTCCCTGTGGTTTCACAGACTTGAGACTAACATTTAATTTTATTTCATATTTTGCATGAAAGGAATCCTCATTGTATCTGAGGATATAAAGCATTTATCTTGGGCTTTGGAACAAGGCCAAAGCCTGCCACCAAAGTACTCTGTGTTCCCATCTGGGAGCACCTGCCATCAGCAGAAGGAGAGGGTTTGGTATCCATGGGTGTGATCTCCGCCCAGCTCTGCCTGTGGTGTGCTGCTGAGGTCAGACCTGGGCAGCTGCCACCTATGTTAGACTCACCTTGGCGTCCTCCACCCCACTCAGGTGGTTGCACAATTTTACATTCCTACTTGGCCCCTGTGGTCCAAGGGTGTGTGATTCCACTGGTTAATGGTCAGAACTAGACAAGAAGCATTTCTCAGTCTTGCTTCTAGGAGAAATGCTGTTTCAGGATCCCTAAGGTCACCTCCAGTTTCTATGATTTGCTAAGAGGACTCAAAGGCTCACCTCTATGGTTATTACTGTGAGAGTACACAAAGCAAAATCAGTAAATGGAAGAAGCCACTTGGATCAGAATCTGAGGAAACCAGGCACAGGCTTCCAAGTGTCCTCTCCTAGGGAAGTCACATAGGCTATGATTAATTCCAACAGACCACATGTATGAAATGTTGCCAACCAGGGAACTTCATTAGAGACTCAGTGCCCAGGATATTTGGGGAGGAGGGACTTATGTTGGCATCCTCTGCATAGAACGTACCAAAAGTTCAGACTCCCAGAAGGGAAGCAGGTGTTTAACCTAAACCACATTGTTTATGCAGTTTAGGGACAGTGAGCAACTGAAGTCCTGGGAATGGTGGTTGTTGTTGGTCGTAGTTCAGTAGCTAAGTCGTGTCTGACACTTGGCAACCTCATGGACTGCAGCACTCCAGGCTCCTCTGTCCTAATGGTGGAACCTTCCTTCAATGCAAGTTCCCAGATGCCAGCCACAGACCAACCTTGTCAGTGGGCCTCTTAAAGGGTGTTAACACATTTGTGCATAGATGGGGATGAGGCTGGTGACAGAAGCCTCTGTACTTGTGGGGGGGGTCCATCCATGTAGCTTCAGAGTCCAGTGCTGTAGGAGGTTTTTCTCCCTGTGACCAGAGTAGAAAAGGACAGAAGTGAACTTGGGTTTTCCACTCAGATCTTGGCTTCAGGATAATAATACAGATTTGTTCACTTTCGAGGACAGAGAAGGGTGAGAGTCCACACTGGAAGAGAGTTCAAAGCCCTGTTCACTCATGCATTCATTCTCTGAATGCATTATTAATGTCATACCCTGCCAGGCCCTGTGGCACATGCTAGGGGTACAGTGGTGAACAAAGCCTTGCCCTCATGAGATCCTCGAGGGAGACCAGTCAGTAAAGAGGGAATTCCATTTCATTATGATGAGGACATACCAAGGGCCTCAGGTCACCTACTCATGCTTAGTGGGTGTCAGAAGATATGAATTTTATAATCAGACCAACTTGGGTTGGAATCACACCTCCAATACTTATTACCAGTGTGGCCATGGAAGAGTTACCTAGTCATCTGGTGCCTGAGTTTCTTCATCTGAAAACAGAATTTACATCCACCTCTGAAAGTCATGGTGAGAATGAACAAGGTAATGCATTTTCAAAAAATTTTATTTATTTTTGTTTTTGACTGTGCTGGCTCTTTGTTGCTGTGTGGGCTTTTCTCTAGTAGTGCAAAGCAGGGCTTCTCTCTAGTTGCAGTGCTCGGGCTTCTCATTGCAGTGTCTTCTCTTGTTGTAGAGCACAGGCTCTAGGGTGCATGGGTTTCAATTTTTGCGACTCACAGGCTCCAGAGCACAGGCTCAGTAGTTATGGTGCATGGACTTAGCTGCTCCATGGCATGTGGGATTTTCCTGGACCAGGGATCAAACCCATGTCTCTTGCATTGGCAGGCAGCTTCTTTACCACTGAGCCACCAGGGAAGCCCAGGTAATGCATTTTAAGGGGAGCACTTATCTCAGTGGCAGACGCAGTGAATGTGGTCACTAAACCATGGTTAACCCACATATCAGCCAGGGGAAGGGTGTGTCGACCGTAGTGGGTGGCATCTGCCATACCTGCTGTGTGCAGAGCCTAAGGTGAGAAAACATCTCGAGCCCTGGGCTCATAGGTGCACCTCAGGCTGCCTTCTTGCCAGCTTGTCCTACCTACTGACCTGAGAACATTCTTTGCTGTTTCGCTCTTCTGGCTCCTGGGAATACTTTTCCCTCTGCCTGGGATGTCTCAGCTCCTTCCATAAGACTAAGGAATGTCTGCTCATATTTTCAAGATCTAACTCAAGTACTTTCTCTGTGAAGACTTTCCCAAGCCAAGCCCCTCGAACAGGCTTATCCACTGTCTCCTGCCTCATCCCTGTTCCGTGGTCACTGTGAGCCCCTACTGCAGTGTGCTGGGTTACAGTTACTTGTCGCTCTGCTAGACTGGGTGGTTCTAGAGGGAAGGGATGGTTTCATATTATTTGTATGTACAGCATCACTCAGAATGTTGGATAGGGAGCAGCTCAGGGGTTGTCCAGGGAGTGAATGAATGAATGGAGTGTTGGGCTGGACCTAGAAAACCCAACAGAAAATGGATACAATGTCAGCAAAATAGGTATCTGCCTTCAGAGCAACTGACAGTCTAGAAGGGGAGATAGATAGTAGACGGGTATAATTAGAGAAGTGACGCAAGGGAGGCAGAGTCTGGCCCAGCTGCAGGTGCAAGGGGAGCAGAAACAAGGGAAAGGGGCGGTCCAAATGTTGATGCCCTGGGCAGTGTGATGTTATCTGCTGGAGCTTGGGTGGTTGTTGGAGGCTGGAAGAACTGGTCAGGCAGGGAGCCACTCCCGAAGAGCCAGGAATCCTCCAGATGGGGATGGAGAGGTGGATCAAAGGTTACCAGCACCTCAGCTGCCAAAGGTCAGGAAATCTAAGTGGAAACTTGGAAGGTTGAAGTGGCCCAAGTGGGAACATGGAAAACTGGGGTTGGGGAACACAGGGTTGATTGAGGAAGTGGCACCCAGTGACCTGAAACCCTGTCTGGGAATGGATCTCTGATCTTAGGCTTCCGTAACAAGATACCGTAGCCTGGGGGGGTTAAGCCACAGACATTATATTACTCACATTTCTGGAGGCTGGAAGTCTGAGATCTGGGTGCTGGCATGGTCCATTTCTGGGTAAGGACCACCTTCCTGGCCTGCAGAAGGTGACCTTCTCACTGTGCGCTCACACAGCCTTTCTTAGGTGCACGCTCACGGAGAGGGAGCCATCTCTGTCTCTTCTTCTTCCTTATTCCATCATGAAGAACCCACCTTTGTGACCTAACCTAAACCTCATTTACCTTCCAGCTCCCCATCATGATCACCAACATGCTAGGAATTAGGGCTTTGACTGATGCATTTTAAGAGGACACAAACATTTAGTCCATAATAACCTGGGCCAATAAATATTTGCTGAGTAAACAGTAATCATGGCTAGCACTTAGCACTTCAGATGGTTCAGACCCTAAGTGTTTTGCATATATTTTTTAAGTTTAATTTTCATGCAACTTTATTACGTAGGCACCATTATTATCCTCTATTTACAGAGGAGGAAACTGAGTCCCTGGAGAGGTATAGAGGCTTGCCCAGGCTGCACAGCTAATTAGATATGAAGCTGGGACACAAACTGAGGCAGTGCGGTTCTAGAGAGCAAGATTTTATCCATTATACCCTGCTGCCTCTTAGTTAGGAAGTAAACTCTGATGTTATTGGGTATCTGTCATACGCTGATTCCTCAGGAGAGATGCTAGAGATGCAAGGATGAATACGACATCTTACCTGCCTTCTAGGCCATCACAGAATGCTTAGAGAAAGAGAGCTATGACCTTTGAAGTCAATGGAAATGTATTGAGGCCAACAGAAACTTTGTTTCACCTTTCTTTTGTGACTACTACACAGGACCATTAGCAAAGGTAAGTGTTTCGCCATTTTAGAATATATCTGGTAGCTGAAGTGCTCACAAAATTACATATATTGTGTAGGGAATAGTGGGCTGACCCATCAAATTAGAATTGACTATTTTTACTTGAGTTTCTAATGTCATGACAGTAATTAAATGATGGTAATGCATATCCTAAAATTTATAATACTATCAAGATACAATTTGAGGAAAAGTAGAACCACTTATGTAAAAAAGCTTTTTAACTAAAAATGCTGCTGCTGCTAACTCGCTTCATTCATGTCCGACTCTGTGTGACCCCATAGATGGCAGCCCACCAGGCTCCCCCATCCCTGGGATTCTCCAGGCAAGAACACTGGAGTGGGTTGCCATTTCCTTCTCCAATGCATGAGAGTGAAAAGTGAAAGTGAAGTCGCTCAGTCGTGTCCGACTCTTCGTGACCCCATGAACTGCAGCCTACCAGGCTCCTCCTGTCCATGGGATTTTCCAGGCAAGAGTATTGGAGTGAGGTGCCATCACCTTCTCCGTTAACTAAAAATAAATATAGATAATTTAGATATATTTTACAGGAAAATTTAAAACAAAGTGAATTAAAAACCTTGTGGTATTTCAGGATCTTGACTATTAGGGAAGATCATGTACATGCAGAAGCTTAGTAAACCCAGGAAGCAATTCAGTTTTTTTGCCTGGATGGCAGTGTTCAGGGAAAAACCCAGTCTATAAGGAGGAGGATAAGGTGGACAGAGATCCCTAGGTGGGAAGCCAGCTTGGTGATGGTTGGGGTTGGGGGAGAGTGCTTCTTGGAAGGAAGAAAAGGAAGAGGATTTCTTCTTTTTATTTATTTATATCTTTTGGCTGTGTTGGGTCTTCATTGCTGTGCACGGGCTTTCTCTAATTGTGGCAAGTGGGGGCAACTCTTCATTGCAGTGCTCCAGCTTCTTGTTGCTAGGGCACATGGGCTCAGTATTTGCAGCTCACAGGCCATAGAAGTCGTGCTCAGTAATTGTGGCATACCGGCTGAGTTGCTCTAAGGCATGTGGAATACTCCTGGATGATCAAACCCACGTCCCCTGCTTTGGCAGGCAGGTTTCTGTCCACTCCCCTGTGCCACCAGAGACATCCCTTTTAATTTAACTTAATTAATTAATTTACTTTTGGTTGTGTGTTGGTTGCTTTTGCGAGGCTTTTCTCTAGTTGCAGCAAGTGGGAGTGCCCTTCCTTGTGCTGGTGGGTTTCTTATACAGTCATTTCTCTTGTTCCGCAGCCCGGGCTCTAGGAGCATGGGCCTCAGTAGTTGCAGCATTCAGGCTTAGTAGTTGTGGCACATGGCACATATGGCTCCATGGCATGTGGCATCTTCCTGGACCAGGGATCAAGCTCATATTCCCTGTACTGGCAGGTGGACTCTTATCCACCATGCCACCAGGGAAGTCCAAGAGGATGTCTTCTTGCCACAGACTCCACCTTTGGATCCAGTGGAAATTGCAGATTTGAGAGAGAGGAGGTGAGGGAAGGGGAAAGTCTTCAGCAAAGAGGGGGTTGGAGAGTAGGGCTGAGATATTCTCCTATCTCAGAGGAAGAGCACTTCTGCCAGGGATCAGGAAGAGAGGTACTGTCTGAATCCTCAGATGCACACAGGTTATCCAGGAAGGCACTAGAGCAGAGTAGGAAAGAGCTAGAGCAAAGTAAGAAAGAGTCAGACCTGGGCTTGAATGTTGCCTCTGCCACTTAGGAGCTGTGAGATCTAGGGCAGGTTTCTCCACTCTGAGCCTTAGTTTTCTCTTTGTAAATGGGGTCAGTAATACTGCCTTCTCCCTGAATTGCTGTGGTTCAAGTTTCATTGCTTTTACGGTTATTTTTTGTCTCAAGTCTGCACTCTTCTGTCTTGAGAAGTTTTATCCAGCCTCCCATGCTCTCAAACCAACAACCGTAAGCTCCTTCTGAAGGAGTAGAATTTGGCTTTGAGAAGAAGATGGAGTCGTTGCAGCTTTTCTTCAAGTTCTCCTGCTCCTCATGGTCACAACTCAGCTTGTCATTTGCTTCAGACCTTCCCTCCTCTTTCTCTGTCTTGACAGATAATAGCCCAACAAGCTGCATTTCTTTCTCATGATGAGTTGCATCATCTCATTTCCTCTCTCGTGAGTGTTTGAGACTACACTTTCACTAGAGGCTTTCTCAATCTGACATCACTAAGATGACCTATTGGCTCTGCTTTTCTGGTCTCTTCTGCAGCGTTGGTGAGAATTGATTTTTCTCTCCATCTTGGGTGGTGAGATGCATGCTTGGTTTTGGAACTTTAGTCAGTTCCCTCATGGATCTTTGTGCCTGGTCATCAACATTGTTGACATCCTCTGATTACAATTTATTACCTCATTCTCTTCTCCAAGAGAAGCTTATCTCTTTTAAAAAATTTTTATTGAAATATAGTTGATTTACAATGTCATGTTATATATATATATATGCTTTATATGTTTTTAAAAATAATTTTTAAAATTATTAATTTGTTTTTTGCTGGGCTGGGTCTTTGTTGCTACACATGGACTTTCTCTAGTTGTGGCAAGTAGGGGCTACTCTTTGTTGCGATGCACAGGCTTCTCATTATAGTGCCTTCTCTTGTTGTGGAACACAAGCCTGCACTCAGGCTTCATTAGCTGTGGTGCATGGGCTTACTTGTTCCATGGCATGTGGGATCTTTCTGAACCAGGGATCAAACCTGTGTCCCCTGCATTGGCAGGTGGATTCTTAACCTCTGGACCACCAGGGAAGTCCCAATACATATACTTTTAAAGATTATTTTCCATTATAGGTTATTACAAGATACTGAGTATAGTTCCCTGTGCCATACAGTAGGTCCTTGTTGTTTATCTATTTTATATACTGTATAGTAGTGTGTATATGTTAATGCCAAACTCCTCATTTATCCCTCCCTTCCCCCGTCTTCCTCCTTTTTTAACCACAATTTTATTTTCTATGTCTGTGGGTAGAAGCTGATCTTCAGTGAGCTTCTCCTAGTCCCACCAGACACTTGATCTGACTTTGCCACACAAGCCCTAGAGTGACATCTGGAGATCCCAAGTCTTTCTCAGCTGCTCATAATACTTTTACATGAGATTTAACTGCTCCCTCTTGTATTTTGTTGGGTGCAGCTTCCAGAGAACCGATCATTCTCACAGTACCAGATGCTGGCTCATCTTGAACATGGAGCATTTTTCTTTTCCCAGTTGATTTGCAGTAAAGCATATATGCTAGATCGAATCACAGGCTGGACATGTCCAGGCAACCCATTTCTTCTGGGCTTTTGTCTTTTTCATCTCACTTGATGAGAGCTTTCCTCCCCCCCCCCCCAATTTTAGGCAGCATTATGGATTGAATTGTATCCCCCTCATTCATTTGTTGAAATCCTCACTCCTAGCACCTCAAAATTGATCTTATTTGGAAATGAAGGCTTAATTGAAGTAATCAAGTAAAATTGAGGACATTTGGGTGGGCCCTAAGCTAGTATCACTTGTGTCCTTCTAGGAAGAGGAAATTTGGACACAGAAACATACAACACAAAGATGATATACAGACATAGGGAGAAGATGGCCATCTATAAGCCAAGTAGACAGCTCTGCCTCACGACCCTCAGAAAGAACCAATCCTCTCAACACTTTGATTTTGAACTTCAGCCTCCAGACTGAGATATAGATTTCTGTTATTATGGCACCAGTCTATGGTCCTTTGTTATGTCAGCCCTCACAAACTAATAAGTCAGAATAAGAAATTCTGCCTGGAACCAAGAGAGATGTTAACACAGCAGCTGTCATGTACACTCCACCATCTCCCACTGATGTCCCAGGAAAGCAGGACGGGGGATCACATCATCAACTTCTTCTGCCTTGAACTCTGAAGTTTCTCCTGGGTTTGCCCAAAGTACCCCTGTGGGGCAGGATGATGCTCCTCCAGGGGCCCCACATTAAGGCTCTGAAGCCAGTTTGACCACGGTACTGTGATCACTCTGTGATCAGGTCTCTGCTCAGAACCAAACCTGTGTCTGATGGCCGGGCAGTCCACCACTGGAGAGGACTGGGTCCAGTCCTGGATCAGTGTGGAACTCAACCCCCAGTGCTGCCCAGGACTCCTTCTTAACCTTTGATTAATCTTCTTGATGGCCCAGGAAACTCACCCCTACCCTCTGCACATGCCTAAACGTGTAATTTAAATTCATTTTGGTTCTACTTTTGATAGATTAAACAGAACATATTTGAGAGGGCAGAAGAAAGAGTAACCTAGCCCTGTCTAAGGGGTTCAACTAAGGATAGCTTTCTGGAAGAAATGGAAGACATAGCGCAAGGAAAAGGACACATTTACATAACACATATGCTGGACATTACATGTGCTAAGTGCTTTACATGTAAAAACTGATTTAGCTTTTTTTAAAAAATTTCTCTATTTTTTCCCTTCTAGTTTTTTTGAAATATAATTGACATACAGCACTGTGTAAGTTTAAGGTGTACAGCATAATGAATTGACTTACATACATCATTAAATGAGTATCACAATAAGTTTAGTGAAATTCATCATCTCGTATAGATACAAAATTAAAGAAATAGAAAAAACTTGTGATGAGAACTTTAGAATATACTCTCAACAACTTTCATATAAAACATATAGCAGTGTTAATTATATTTATCATGTTGTACTGTACCTTCCTAGTACTTATTTATAACTGGAAATTTGACCTTTTGACTGCCTCTCCCGACTCCCACTAACCATATATCTGATATCCTTTTCTATAAGTTTGTTTTTGAAGAATAACTTACCTACAGTGCTGTGGCAGTTTCTGGTACACAACATGATGATTTGGTATTTCTATATATTTCAAAATGATCACCATGTTATATCTACTTATAATGTCACCATAAAAGATATTACACAGTTATTAACTATATTTCCCATACTGTACATTTCATACCCATGACTCATATATTTTGCAACTGAAAGTTTGTGCCTCTGATTTAGCTTTTAAAACAGGCCTGTGAGGTCAGTGCTATGATTAACCCCACTTTACAAATAATAAAACTGAGGCATAGAGACATTGAGTGACTTATCCATGATCACTACAGCTAGTTAGTGGTGGAGCTGGACTTCAGTCCTGGCTGGTGAGGCACCCCAATTCATGCTAAGGAAGTTGAGGGCACATGTCGGCAGGTGAGATGTGAGATTATCTGAACTGCTCTCTCTAGCCAGGGCTTCCCAGGTGGCTCAGTGGTAAAAAATCCGCCTGCCAATGCAGGACACACAGGAGACGTGCGTTTGATCCTTGGGTCAGGAAGATCCCCTGGAGTAGGAAGTGGCAACCCACTCCAGTATTCTTGCCTGGAAAATTCCATGGACCGAGGAGCCTGGAGGGCTACAGTTCATGGGGTTGCAAAGAGTCGGAGATGACTTAGTGACTGAGCACATACACTCTCCAGCCACTGGCCGCAGACTGCTGGATCTCCATACTTCACACCTTGTGTAGTCCCTACCAAGTTCTGGAGCTTCTGTCCCTTTCCAAAGGTTACCCGATGAATGGCCAAGCCCTTCCTGACTTAACCCAGCTCCTGTCAGTGTTCTAAACTCTGTGCAGTGCCATTGCACATCTGCTCCCAAGCAAGAGATCTGCTGGAATCCTGCAACTCTAGGTTCAGAGTAGAAATGTAACATGAACACAATTTCTTTTCCATTTTCTTTCCTTCTTTCTTTTTGGCCACACGGTGTGGTTTGTAGGATTTTAGTTACCTGACTAGGGATTGAACCGGGGTCATGGCAATGAAAATGCTGAATCATAACCACTAAGCCACTACTGCTGCTGCTGCTAAGTAGCTTCAGTCGTGTCTGACTCTGTGCCACCCCATAGACGGCAGCGTACCAGGCTCCTCTGTCCCTGGGACTCTCCAGGCAAGAACACTGGAATGGGTTGCCATTTCCTTCTCCAATGCATAAAAGTGAAAAGTGAAAGTGAAGTTGCTCAGTCGTGTCTGTCGCTTCATGACCCCCAGTGACTGCAGCCTACCAGGCTCCTCCGTCCGTGGGATTTTCCAGGCAAGAATACTGGAGTGGGTTGCCATTGCCTTCTCCAACTAAGCCACTAGGGAACTCTTTTTTTTTTTTGGTACAATTTTTATAATATTAATAAGGAGTAAATTTCCCTCATGTAAGAAGTTTAAAATTTTTTTATCTTTTAGGAAAGAAGGTACTTGTAGAATTACTATGTATTCAAGTTATTTGAGAGATATGATTCTTTTGGCTTCTAATTATTCAGGCTCAAGTAAAGAATCTGACTGCAGTGCAGGAGACCTGGGTTTGATCCCTGGGTTGAGAAGGTCCTCTGGAGAAGGTAATGGTAAACCATTCCAGTATTCTTGCCTGGAGAATCCCATGGACAGAGGAGCCTGGTGGGCTACAGTCCTTGGGGTCGCAAAGGATTGGACATGACTGAGAGACTAACACTTAACTAGCAGAAACTAAAAATCTGTGAAATATGGTAGGAAGAACCTCCCCAGTTGGTGAGTAACACCTAAGCTGGGCCCCTTTCCTTTGCTTCCTACAGCAAGCCTGCGGACACTACTTTCTCCTTTTTTTTTTTTTTTTAATAGTTTTCATTATTTACTCTAGCCTCTGGGCTCCTGTACCCTTTAGTCAGTCTCCCCTTTTTCCCCACAAAACTACTCAGCTTTGGGCTTTTTTTGTAGCTGCAGGGAAAGGACAGAAGTGTGTAAGTACTCCTTATGTTTGCCTACAAATAAATGAGGATTTACGGAGGTTTCTTGAAGAGATATTAGGAATGGGGAAAAGACAGAGGAGATGGAAGGAAGGGAGGGAGATACAAATACACCATCTCATTTATTATTTAAAGCCATCCCTGCGTGGTGGTCTTCCAGCTTTACAGATAATGAAATAGGTTCAGAAGGGTCAAGTGACTTGTTCAGGGTCACATAGTGTTAAACAGCAGAGGTGGGATTCAAATCAGGTCTTCTCATTTAAACTCAGCTTTCTTTCCCTGTGTCACGGGGTTGGTATGACTGGACACCCCAGAAATGGGTGAGGATGACTTCAAGGTCTCATGCTGCGAGAGCCAGGAGGAGGATGCAAGAGACAGGAAAGGCAAGAAGCAACTGCTGCTGGGGGCTGGGCAGTGGATTCCTTCAGTTAAATACTGGGTTGAGTGGGGGGACAGGGTTGAAAGGACAGATTTGGTGTATCCAGTTGAAGGTCATGGTATAAACCCAATACAGTGCACTTTGAGACTGGCTATGAAGAGAGAATATGAGTTTGAGTTGACAGGGAGGTGGGTGTTAAATGTAGGAGAGGCACAACTTTGAACTCTTTGTAATTCTTTTACACTGCGTAGTCTGTTTTTCTAACAGTGTTCTAGTGGCTCATCTGAGTAGCAAATATGTAAAGCTGTATTTTAATGAAGCTATTGGGGGTTGGCAGGGATGAAATGATGCCTTAAGTCATAGTTTATTTTGTTTGTAGTGGAGTTGAAAAAAAAAAAGGACGGTTTCCCTGACTGTTCTACTTTTAGTTAAGGCTTTTTTCAGCTCCCTGTAAAGCAAACCACACCCTGTATAACAGCCTGTTTGGGGCATTAGTTCATTTCCATTTTTATACTTCTAAAACACAGGAACAGTTAGAATACTGTGTGAAGAAGGATGTCCACTGTTTTCCTCCAGCAGGAATAAGTAGACATCATCAGTTCAAAGGGAAGGTCAGCTTTATCTGTGATTTTTATAGCCAGTTTTAAGCATTCAGAAAGAGAACTTGAGCATCCTGATTTAAAAGGTTTTTGGATCATATATATTTAACAATTTTTTAAAAATAAGTGATTTTTAATCAAATAGTTGTAGTTATAAAGAATTTCTAGAACTCTAGAAATTGGAGTTAACCAAGTAAATGAAAATTTCCCAAGACTTTCTAGAAGTACAAAGAAAATAGTCATGTAATTACATATCTGTATATAATTGAAAATATTGTGGGAGGGAGATTCCAGAAAGTTCCAAAAGGCAAACCTTGAGTTTTCAATCCACACATATCTGTATGTATTACATACATATTACAAATTTTGACTAAATTTATTAATTTTTTCCCGTGTTATTGTCCTCATGTAGTATTATGAGGGAGTTCATACAAAGATGACAATTCTTAAGAAAGAATAGAAAACTGAACAACTCATTCGTGGAAGAAAAACAAGTTCTTTCTAGTTACTTGCAAAGGGAGAATTCCTAATAAAAGACCAAATTTTAATTTTGTATGAGATCATCATAGATAAGAATCATTTTGTAAGTTATGTCAAATGCATCAGAAATTCCTATAGACAATTAAACTTTAAAACATGCCATTTTAAAAAGTATTGTGTCAGTTTCATTGTAGTAAAACAGCTTCCAATGGCTAACAAGTATAGCTTGCTTTTTTGTTGGTGGTAACTCAGACTTCATTTGTTGTTTGAGAGGGTTGTGTAGTAATTTTTATTGCATGTCATTAGGAATACAAATTGTTAGAACAAAGACTGTTATGTAAGTATAATTACACCATCCTATATGATTAAATGAGGGCTGTACTAGAGCTTTTTTGAGCAGTGACAGCTGTAGCCAACTAAGTTCAGCCTATAAAAGAATTCCAGTGACTAACTGGTACTAATTGTTTGTAGAACAACCAGTGGGAGTAATATTCATAAATACTATGAAAATGAAATATTTCAAGACAAAATGGTTTGTCCTTTGTGTTCACTACTTACTTGTGGTCAGTTACAGTACAGTATCCATGGGAGATTGGGTCCAGGACCCCCAGGGATACTGACATCCAGAGATGTTCAAGTACCTCATATAAAATGACATAGTATTTGCAAACAATGTGCAACCCATTCTCCTGTATACTTTAAATCATCTCTAAATTACTTATAATATCTAATAGTGTAAATGCTGCATAAATATATAGTTGTAACTACAATGTAGATGCTGTGTAAATAGTTGTGAGTACAATGTAAATGCTATATCCTACAGTTGCCAGAGCTAGGCAAACTCAAGTTTTGCCTTTTGGAACTTTCTGGAATCCCCCTCCCCCAATATTTTCAGTCCAGGGTTGGTTTTATCTGTGCATAGTAATCTATGGATATGGAGGGCTGACTATAATATTATAATCAGGAAGTGGAGGCTCACAGTCTGTTACTGTTATTGGAAAATAATTTAGCGTTCATCAGTTCAGGCCTCTCATCAAGAGGGAAATTGAGGCTTAGAAAGCAGTTGAAGGGTTAAGTTACTGACCATGAAACTTTTTTGCTCACATACCCCATCAGATTTTTAAGCATATTCTATAATATATATGAGTATATTACTTTATAAATTATATACTTCGGGGACTTCCCTGGTGGTTAAGACTCCAGGTTTCTACTGCAGGGAACACAGGTTCAACTTCTGGTTGGTAACTAAGATCCCACATGCTGTGTGGCCAAAATATATACATACACACACACACAGACACACACACACACACACAGAACTATACTTTTATGTAATTTAAAATATATTAGTTCCAAAAGCAAACATTACAAATATTGAATAACAAATGCTCAAACTAAAACTTTAATGGACAAGAGATGAAAAAGAAATAGATGGTTTAATATTTTCTTTCCACACCCCAAAGATTATTGGTATATGCACCCACTTTGGAGACCACTGTTTTACGTCCCTTAGATTTAAAAAAAATGAAATTTGCTATCAAGAAAGAGATTTTGTGGAAGAAGAGTTCACGATTTGGGGGACATGGGCTTGGGACACTTAATAATTATGAATGTCTAGGTTAGTCAGAAGTATTATAGGATGATGCTCCTCAATTTTACTTCCCTTCTGTGTATGAGTTTGTTTAGATAAGTAGCAGTAGAACTTACATTGCATTAAATAGAAAATAGCTTGAAGAAGTGGTCAAGAAGGCATATAAATCAGAACTCTTTCAGAATAACAAAAACTCAATTAAAATTAAGTTTCACAAAAATGAATTCGTTATCTTAGTAAAAATGTACCAGATATCTCCTAGCATGGTCAGGCATAGCTGGATTCAGAAACTCAAATGATGTCGTCACATTTCTCCTCATACTGTTTTTCTTATCAACTAGTGGTGACCCCCTCTCTACCTGGTAGGGAGCATGATTGCCAACAGTTCTAACTTCCTATCAGCCCTTGTTGTCAACACCGGTAGAAAGAGGGCGTTTCTCTGAAAGTCTTATTTTCATCCCAGGGAAGGCTAGTCCACCCAGTCTGGGTCCTGTGTACCATGACCCATTAGATGGACCTCTATGATGGAGCATCCACCTTTACCCCATGGAAAAAGGGTAGGAAAAGTCCTTAAGGCTGAGAGGAGACACTTTCATGCTAGCAGAGCTCACCCATGCTGGGTTTTAGAGGTAAAGATACTTCAGGACTTCCGTGGCCATCAGTGGTTAACACGTCACCTTCCAATGCAAGAGCGTGGGTTCAATCCCTAGTCAGGAAGCTAAGATCCCACATTCCTCTGGCCAGAAAAACAAAACATAAATCAGAAGCAATATTGTAACAAATTCAATAAAGACTTAAAGATATTCCACATTAAAAAAAAAAACTTATAAAAATAATTAAAAAGAAAAAAATTGTTTCTCAATTAATCTTTGCTTTGCAACTGACTTAAGCAACAAGTTTATAGCATGTAGAAATGCATTGCCATAAATGACAACTGGAACGCCCTTCTTCTGTGTCAAGTGCAGCCTTTTAGAGAGAAGAATTTGTAAAAGGAGCAGATCTGCTTCTGGTTTTAGTTCACCCAGAGGCTTGCAGGCTTTTTGGATCAATTATTTCCAGACCTTGAGATAAATCACCTCCTGTGCCATTAGTACTTGAAGGATTAGTGGCTTCAAAAGATTTATGTGCGGATTAATTGGGGAGTGTACATTAGATCACTGTGTTTAGAACCACCATCATCCTGCAAATCATTTTCATTAGTGCTTTATTCAAAATTCTCTAGCCTTATATAATACTGACATTGCAGGGAAATCTGAACAAGGCTTTTACTTATTTATTTATTTGTGGTTTGGCCTTGGCCTCGCCCCCATGCATTACCCCCCACAGTAGAGTTTAATAGCACTGGCTGGGGATGCACTGAGCATCTAAAAGTAGAGCGGCTTCCAGTGTTGCTAAGATTACTTCATCTGCTTCAGCGGAACACTGCCCCAAATTTCCTTGACCTTGTACTGAGAGGGACAAGATGAGGTACAAGAAATATATGACTATTCTGGAAGCAGCAGTGGGCATCACTCCACTTAACAAAAGAGAACTTCTTCCTGAGAGCAGAAGACATGTGAACCTCTGGCAGCAACCTGGGTAAGCAGAGGAGACCAGAAGGTGCTTTGTGTGTGTGTTGGGGGCCTAGGTGGACTCAAGGGTCATCCCTGTCATGAGGGTAATAGATGTTGAGTTCTTCATTGGGAACTTGTTTCTTTCTTTTCTTTTTTTGTAGTTAACCTCCCATTTGTTTAATTCTCATCAGAATTTTAAATAACACTGCTCCCCAAAGCAATTTATATATATGTCTTATTTATCATATTCATTTTCTAAGCACACTACCTTTTTTTTAATGGCTAAAGTTAAACTCTATTTCAAGTTCAGCCTGAGCTCAGATTCCAAATTTGTGTTGTCTCAATAAATGCAGATCATTTCTTCCTGGCAGATACGGTCTCCCCAGACTGAATTAAAGTAGTCAGTATTGAAATTCATGTATAATCTTCTAAGGAAATTCCTGGTCTAGCAGTCAAGAAGATGAAGGAATGCGTGTGTTTTGAGCTCATTTTTGCATTCAGATATTTTAATTTTACAATTTTGAAAAAATTTTTACATGGTCTATTAATGTAGCAGTTCTTGAAATGAAGTAAATTGTGCCTCAATTTTTTTCTGACAATGCAAGTATTTTTCTGACTGAAGTGTACATGCAGACTTTTTCAGGTAATTACTTTTCTTGAAGCAGCAGTCTTTGCTTCAACATGTCTTTCTTCAGCGCCCCCCCACTCCTCCCCAATCTACCATATTGAAGAAGGGTTAAGAGGCCTCAGTTCTGACTTTCTTCTCTGAAGTCCCTCTTTTGTGTCTTTTACATGTTGAGAAGTTTAACTGAAAGTTCCTGTATGATACACATGCAGGGACTGAATTCAATTTTTAAACTGAACAAGCCGAACACTTGGCATTCACTCAAGGATCAGCTTGAGGCATCTGTGTAGCTAATGGTATTTCTTTTTAAAAGAAAATAGGGGAAAAAAAAATTAAAAGTAAATAAAAAGAAAATAGTCTCTAGCTTATTTTTATCGTATAAACAATATACATTCAGTATAATCATTTAAGTCAGTAGTTTGCAAGGGAGGAGGTGCAGTGGCAGAAATTGTCCCCTAAAGGATATTTGGCAATTTCTGGTTATAGTTTTGGTTGTTCCAACCCTGGGAAGGTGGGGGTGGTACTGGTATCAAGCAGGTAGAGACCTGGGATGCTGCCCAGCCTCCTACAATGGACAGGACAGCACTCCCTGCCTCCCTCCCCACTCCTCACCCCCCATGCAATAAAGAATTATCCAGTGCAAAATGTCCATAGTATTGCATAGTATTGCTGTTGAGACACTTGATTTAGGTAGATCCTCTTTGACTCTACAAGATAGTTTTTATTGGAAACAAACTAGATGTCTCTTTGGGAAATTTCAGAGATGCTTTAGAATGGAATCCTAGGCAGCAAGATGATGATGATGATAATTTTGCTGCCCTGGTGGCTCAGATGGTAGAGTCTGCTTGCTGGTGCAGGAGACCTGGGTTCGATCCATGGGTCAGTAATCTCCCCTAGGGAAGGAAATGGCAACCCACTCCAATATTCCTGCCTGGAGAATCCCCATGGACAGAGAAGCCTGGTGGGGTCCCCATAGTCCATGGGGTCGCAAGAGTCGGACACGACTTAGTGACTAAATCTACCTACCTACCTGAAAGTAAAAGGAAGTGTATATATGTGTAGAGGGTGCAAGAGGTATAGAGTGACCCTAGGAGAGGTGATGTGGGTCAGTGTTTAGTGATGGCTATGGAAAACATGTTGTAATGACCACATTGTGATTCTTCAAGTAGCTCCTAGAGATTGGGCATAACTTTTTGCCCCAAAATGACAGAAATTTAGAGCTGGGAGGACCTTTTGTTGAAGATGGCAGGCAAGCTTCATATATCATGCCAAAACCTGTTGATGGGTGGACAACTGAGAGGATCAAGTTGGGAGGATCCCCAGGCCAAGTATGGAATATTGTGAATAATGAGGGATACTTGTTCTAGACATATAGTTTGGAGACCTGGGAAGCTGCAATACACATGCTATATATCTTTACCATTCCTTAGTTGTAATTTAGTCTTCAAATTTTACAAGTGTGAAACAGCCTCATTTGAGTCATCATGATCGAAGACTTAGCCCTCAGACAGCAACTGGATGTTCTTAGTTTCTGTCTCAGGACCAGTCATTAAAGGATTCACTCTAAACAAACATGCATGACTCAGATGTGTAAATTGATTGCCACATTATTCATTTCTTTTTGGAGATAACCTTTTCCAGCCATCAAAATGAGTAAATGCCCTTGGTAGAACCACCTCTGGTTATCCTCAATTTCCCAAGTCTAGCCAAACAGAAGTCAAAGCATTCATTCCAAAGTGATCCTTAATAAGGAGAGTTGAATGTTCCTTTTTTTTTTTTTAATTCCCTTAAAAAAACAGTTGTTTAAGCCTGATGAAATAATCTCTGCATCGCAGGTCAAGATCTTCCTTATATCTGTAATACTTTGAGTTCTTTGAATATACATGGACAAAAGAGTATTTTGCTGATCCTCATTTTTTTTGTTTGCTGACTTTATCACTTGACACAGCCTTTCTGTGGACATATTAATATCCTTCACTAACCTTGTAGTAAACTCTCCTTTCTTGGTATCCTAGAAGGGATTATCTCCACTGTTTAATTTAGTAAATAAGTTCTAAATCCTTCAGCGGCACCTTGATATCTTATTTCTCAGCCTTTAATGTGCATATGATCCACTCTATTAAAATGCAGGTTCTAATGCTGTAGAAGTGGTGGGGCCTGAAAGTCTGCATTTGAATATGCTTATAGCTGATACTCTCAGTTTTGGTGATGCCAACCCAGTGGATGGTCCATGACCCACACTTGGAGGAACAAGCATCTAGAGCAGCCCGTTCCATGATATCCTACTTGTTCCCTCTTGACCTCACAGTTCTCTGACCTTCCTAAAAATTATGTCCCAATACCTTCCCTCCCTGCAGCTGTTAGATGTCTCAGTGGTTAGAAGGTAGGTGATAAGTTGTGCTTCTACGGAGGGAAATCTGCCCACGAGCATTCTGACTGAAGATTTCTCTTGAGCTGGTTGACTAAATAGTGGGGCCAATATTTCTTCCAAGGATTCTGTCCCTTTCATTCTTTTTCAGAACTATTCTAATTGCTGCAACATACATGTAATACTGCATAGTAATTATGAGCAGCTCCTTTTGGGTTTTAGAACATAATTGGAAGTCAGGTCATGATTGAGTTTTCAAGACCTCAAGGAATTCTTTCATACCAGCCCCTTCCTCCTTTTAGTACTTTGTCTTGCTTCTGCAAACAGAGCTGTTCTGGAGCTTCTACTCTACAAACTGTAATCATATGATAGGTCAAAACCAGCTGCCAACCAGTTGACTGAATGTTGCAAGTTTATTGAAGCACAGATGGGATAACTTGCACATGTGTTTATTGACCCCAATGCCCAACACGATAGGTACACTGGCAAATATTTGACATTGCTTACTTGGTTTTAAAATAGCCCTAGGACTTCCCTGGTGGTACAGTGGAGAAGAATCTGCCTGCCAATGCAAGGGACATAGGTTCAATCCCTGGTCTGGAAAGATGTCACATGTGGCGGAGCAACAAAGCCTGGTGTACCACAAGTACTGAGCTCGTGCTCTAGAGCCCGCAAGCTGCAACTACTGAAGCCCATGTGCCCAGACCCTGCGATAAGAGAAGCCACCACAGTGAGAAGCCCGTGCACCATAACAAAGAGTAGCCCCCACCTGCCACAACTAGAGAAAGCCCGTGTGCAGCAACCAAGACCATGTGTAACCAACAATAAAAATAAATTATTTAAAAAATAGCCACAAGTAGAAAAAAATTTTTTTTCTCTTAAAAAAATTGACATCCAGGGACTGCCCTGGTGGTCCAGTGGTTAAGACTCCATGCCCCCAATGTAGGGGGCACAGGTTCAATTCCTGGTTGGGAAACTAAGATCTCACATGGTACATGGCATGATGAAAAAAAAAAACAACAACAAGAATTGACATCTGATTACTGAGCCACTTATGGATTTTCCTTTTAAAATTCTGTGAAGTTTTCCAGCACTAACTCATGTTACCTGACAAAAATTTTACATATTTGTCAATATTATTGAATACCAAGTGTATTTAGTTTTCTTCCAAGCTTTTCCTTAATTTACAGGGAGCCCTAGTCAATGTTGGAGAAGGAAATGGCACTCCACTCCAGTATTCTTGCCTGGAGAATTCCATGGACAGAGGAGCCTGGCAGGCTACAGTCCATGCGATCACTAAGAGACGGACATGACTGAGCGACTATCACTAGTCAATAGTTTGTATTTCAGAAATGGCTGATTGTTATTTGAGATTCCTATATATGTCAGAAACCTCAGGCAGTATCATAAAAGATAGTTAAAATCAGGATGTTGTCAAAATGCAGAAAACTGACTTAATTCAAAAGAAAGCCATTTCAATGAAAGAGGCAAACTCTCTTTAGCATTGATACATGTAGGAAAATTTCATACTAAGGCCCAAAGCATAGCCAAGTCCATCTTGATTTGCTGGGCATTTATTTATTATGGGAAGTAATAACAGAAACCATATATGGGCCGGGCTCTAATCCTGCTGCTTGCTTTATAGAATATCCAGATGTTCCTGCATTAGCCTGTGCCCACATTTCCTGCTGATCCTTGGAGAAGGGAAATGGGTCTCCTGCCTGCACAAATAAAATGGACACTCTCTGATTTTTGTTCCATTGTGTAGGGAGTGTTTTGCACAGATGCCACAATATCACTTTGTCTAGCAGACAGAGGAATGTGCGAAACTGGTGAGAAGCACATTCCTCCTCCCACTGGATGTGTCCCCATATGAGGCTGCTGGGTTTCCAGCCCCGCCCAGAAAGGAGCTTGTCTCCTTGTGCTGTTTGAAAGGCACGGGCAGGATTCATAAAAATGTCCAAAAAGCATTTTCTTGGGTTTTCTTGGGATGAGGGGTTAAAATAAAAAGTATCTGCCATCTTTTCTGATTGGGGGAAACCCACATGTATAGAGACAAGCCAGTATTGTAATTCCCTTTTAGTTGAAAATGTTTTTTTCTATTGTATACTTTAAAATGGTGAATTTAAGTTAAGTGTATTTTACCAAAATTAAAAAGACAAAAAGTTTTCTCTAGATGTTTTATCACCTGCTGGGTATTTTTTTTTTAACCTGAAAAGTGAATTTTTTGTTTGTTTGTTTTGGCTGCACCTTACAGCATGTGGGATCTTAGTTCCCTGATTAGGGGTTGAACCACTCCTCCTGCATTAAGAGCACAGCGTCTTAACCACTGGACCACCAGAGACATGACATGATATGTGTGTGCTCAGTCATGTCCAACTCTTTGTGACCCCAGGGACTATAGCCTGCCAGGCTTCTCTGTCCATGGGATTTTCCAGGCAAGAATACTGAAGTGGGTTGCCATTTCCTACCCCAGGAGATCTTCCCGACCCAGGGATCAAACCCACATCTCCTGTGTCTCTTGCATTGGCAGGCAGATTCTTTACCACTATGTCACTTGTGGCCTGCCATGGAAGTACCCCCTCCAAAAGTGAATTCTTTGCTCTTTTTTTTTTTTTTTTTAAAGAACAGGACAGCAATTGCACTCCTAGATATATAGCTGGGAGAAATGAAAACTAGGTCCATGTGCACATTTGAGCATAATAGCTAAAAAGTGGAAACAACCAACCCAAATGTCCATCAGCTGTAAAGTGGATAAGTAAACTATGATATATCCATACAATGGAGTGAGGTTCTGACACAGGCTACACCCTGAATGCAAATTGAAAATGTTATGCCAAGTGAAAGAAACCAGTCACAAAAAATCACATATGAGTTCATTTATATGAAATCTCCAGAAGGGGTGACTCTATAGAGACAAAATTAGATTGGTGGTTGTCTACAGCTGGGAAAAGAAGGGGGGAATTGGAGGATTAAATGGTTTCTTTTTTGAAGTAATGAAAATGTCCTAAAATGGATTGTGGTCATGGTTGCCCAAGTCTGTGAATGTATTAAAAGCCATAATGTAAGTGGGTAAACTGTACAGAATGTGAATTTCAGTACGTTTCAAAGATCTCACCAAACTGGGAATGACCATGCTGAATTTTAACAGTAGTGTCTTTTTCAGGGTGCGAAGTACTACCTTGCTGTCGTCTCCTTGTGAGTGGGATTGGCATCCCAGCTGCACCTCTTGGCACAAGTGCTCTAGGAAACACAGACACAAGCCAACAGACAGCCTGCTTTACCAGGTACTTGCCTTTTGGTCTCTCATCAGCCTAGTTACTGGCCTAGTTTGGTTAAATAATCTCACATCCTACAAGTCAAGGCCACCCTATTCAACGTTGCTGATAATGAAATTGTATAATATCCAAGAAAATTTAATTGTAATGGCCTGTTTCCCAAAGAAGAGAAAGATCTTACCTGTATTTATGGTCTGAATTGATAGGTAATTCTGGGCATATGCTGATAAAGCACCTAGGTCTAACCCTCATTATTCAGAATAAATGCATACCAAGGTATTTTGATGTCTAGGGTTGATAAGTCATTCTGGTAGGTCACATTTTTTCCATTTTCTTCGACATAGCAAAATTATATAACAGTGGAAAGTGCTTTGCTGAAAATAAAAAAGACATCAGTCACACTGGCTTCTACAAATTCATTACATACAGCCTTTTAGAAAAAGGGCTGAATATTATCTATTTATTGATTCAGTTTTAAGAATGAATTAAATGGGATTTACAAGGTATTAAATTCTATTTTGACAGATGCTAGGATGTATTTGTTCTTAGTTACACTTTAACCCCTGGTTATAGGCCAGTCCATGGCTGCTAGAATGGGGTTAGAATCTTTTTTTCATGTGCTTGTTTCAAAATTCCTGTCTGTTTAAACTTGAGGACCTTACCGAGGTGGATTCCAGCTTCATATCAGTGTTGGAATTTAGTGGAGTGTGACTAGCAGATAGCTCTTCAAATCCTAGTGTTCCTGCCTTCTGGCTGTGTGATCATCTTAATGTCTGTGAGCTCCAGATCCTTCATCTGTAAAAAGGGCTTGTTAACATGAAGCTGAATGAGTTAACATATAGCAAGCATTGGTCACACACCAATCTAGTTGTCCAAATTGGGACACTTGAGTGGGGAATTCCTCAGTTTCCACTGAACTAACAAGGCTAGGAGTGGGTTTTGTTTACTGAGATGTTCTCTATGGAGCTTTTAAACATTCCAAACATAAGACAGATGCTTGCCCAAACCCCAGAAGTGGTTTTCCTGAAAGTAGATTTCTGGGTAGGATCTGTTGCTTTAGTCAAATGATTTAGAGGCTCAGTATGGATATGGCAAAGGAGGAGCTGGAGCTGGCATTGTCTTTGGATAAGGACTCAAACAAGCCTCTCCTGATAAATATCTCCCTGGTTCTGATTGCCTATGCTAGTGACCACATACCCTTCAACATCAGTTTGGTTTCCCAAGCCAGCATCTTACTCCACATCTCCTTCACGGATAAACACTGAAACCTGGGTTTCTGGGTGAATTAGCTTCAGGCAAGCTTGGGTGGTGCAGTTTTTCCCACACGGCTGTAGTTTCAAATCCAGCGGACATTTATTAAGAGGGACATTTATTTGCCAGGGACTGGACAAGGGGCTTTCATCCATCTTGTTGATCCTTAGAACATTCTGGAGGAGCTATTGCCAGCTCCCTTTTGCAAATAAGGAAACTGAGATTCAAAGATTTTAAATGGTTTCCCCAAGATTGCATAGCCTCTGATTCCCAACTGCAGTGAGATTCCTGTAATAGCAGCTGTTTTCCATACTAACTCCACAGAACTTGAGTATTTAACTCCTAAACTAGGATAGTAATGGGTTTTTCGCAAGGGCCAGGTCTGATCAATTGACAGTGGCTGCCTGGAGTTAAAGATTTCTAGATACTGTCCCAGCTGGTGCTAGTAGGAAAGAACCTGCCTGCCAATGCAGAAGACTTAAGAGACACAGGTTCAATCCCTGGGTTAGGAAGATTCCCTGGAGGAGGGCACAGCAACCCACACAATATTCTTGCCTGGAGAATCCCGTGGACAGAGGAGCCTGGTGGGCTGTGTCCATAGGGTCACAAAGAGTCGGACACGATTCAAGCAACTTAGCATGCAGTTACTGTCCACGTTTGTTGAGTGAGAATTTTGTGACCCATTAGCAATGTCTGGCATTGATGGAGGAGGGTCCCTGTAGGCCCTTTGCCTGTTTCTGATCATCAGCTTCTACCTGCAGCTGTCCTCCTTTATGATCTTAAAGTCTCTGGAGAGCACTATTTGCCTGGCACTTGTTTGTTGCTACTTTAAGGGGCTTTGGAGTTCACTTTTCTGATGCAGCAAAATCATCTTTGCCTCTTTGCTTTCTGGAAGGATGCTTGGAGTCTGGACAGAGCCTCACTTCCTAGACATGGATTCTCATTGTTAGGTAATTTAGATAGTAACAGTTTAGAGTTGTCACCAGCTCATCCCATGATATGGGTATAGATAAGTGAGTTGAAGGTGAAAATTAAAAACTTTTGCTTCCGTGCTCCTGAGACCCCTTCTGTGGTCCCCTCTCCCCTGGGACTCCTCTTCTGTAGGAATTCCTGGGGAGCTCACAAGCAGCAGCCCAACCCCTTCATGTGGAATTGGAGACAGAACAGTAGCTCACAAACTTTAGCTGCATCAAAGTCACCTGAAGGGCTTGTTAAAACACAGATTCTTGGGTTCCCTCCCTAGAGTTGCGGCCTCAGTCCCTCTGGGGTGAGGCCCAGGATATTTGCATTGCTAGCAAATTCCCATCCAGGCCGATAGCTCAGGTTTCCCCACTACACTTTGAGAACCACTAACCTGGACAGTACTTTTAACAGCTAGAGCCTGGGCTTGTTTGTAGATAGTGTGTGGCCAGTTTGCCTACCTGTGGTGAAGAGATTCTTTCCTCAAACATTTAATGAGCCCCTCACAGGCTCACATGGCACTGCCTGAGGAAACCAGAGGAATGTAAAGGCTTGTCTGGGGGACTTGGGAGTCTAATTTGAGATCAGTAATTACACTGCTGTGTGAAAAGGGCTGCAGAGCAGAAGGCCTGAAGCAGTGATTATGTGAGAGCGGGCTCCTGAGGAGGGTAAGTTGTTGGCCAGGTATGCAGAGAGGGGAAGAAAAATGTGGGGAGGACAGACTGTATCTCAGAGGCCTGGAGATGCTGTACTGTGAGAAGAAAAGTTGTTTGTGGTGAGAGTTCCATTGTAATTCTGATATAAAGTATCAACCTACAGTAATAAAGATGAAAGCCTTATATTTATTTGGGTGCTTATCACAGTGTATTCAGTACTGTACTAAATATTTAGCTGCATTGTTTTTCATTGAATTCTCAGACCCACCTATGAGATGTGGGTCCAACTATAATCTTAATTTGTATTAGTTTCCTAGGGCTGCAGTTAAAAAAAAAAAAACCTGTCGCAGACTGGGTGGTGTAAACAATAGAAATGTATCATCTCATAGTTTGTATTACATGACTGAGCGACTGAACTGAACTGATAGTTCTGGAGGCTAGAAGTCTAAAATCAAGGTGTTGGGCAGTATTGGTTCCTTCTGAGAGTTATGAGGGAAGGATCTGTTCCAGGCCTCTCTCCTTAGCTAGAAGGTAGTCGTCTTCCCACTATGTGTGTCTGTCTCTTTGTCTAAATTTACCCATTTTAAGGTAGCAGTCACACTGCATTAGGGCCCCCCCTAAAGACCTCACTTTAACTTGATTGCCTCTGTAAGGATCCTAATTCCAAGTAAGATCATATTCTGAGGTAAGGAGAGCTAGGACTTCAACGTGTGAAATTTGGGGAGACACCATACAACTCACTATACCATTTTACAGATGCAGAGATGGAAACTTAGAAGGTTTAGATAAATCACACAACCATTAGGTCCAGCTGTGTAACTTGCCATTTTGCTAGGTCAGAAACAGCTGAATAGTGGCAGTGGCATAGGTTAAACCTAACAAGTAACAGGGGTTTGTTGAAACCCCAGATCTGATTCATCACTGTGTTCTTTCACCCAGTGCTTCACTTTGTTTTCTGGCTTTTCCTTTTTTTTTCAGCTATGTTTGCTCATGGTTCACTGGGAAAAGCAGTGGTGTGGAGATCAGGATACCAAGCTGATAGCCTGTTTATTTCTAATTCTTGAGTTTCTGCATCAGATATTTTTATATGTCAGTTTTCTATCCTGCCTGTTTAAGGAGAGTGGTGGGAAATTACCAGATTATATCAGGGATCTCCACCCTCCAGGATCTAATGCTGATGATCTGAGGTGGAGCTGATATATATTAATGATAGTAATAAAATGCACAATGAAGATAATGCTCTTGAATCATCCTGAAACTATTCCCCACCCCACTCCCACCCTCAGTCTGTGGAAAAATGGTCTTCCACAAAACTGGTCCCTGGTGCCATAAAGGTTGGGGACCACTGGAGTATATGAAATTGAAAATTCATTGCTATTAAAACATTAAATCCCTATACATATGGGCTTCCCTGGTGGCTCAGTGGTAAAGAATCCGCCTGCAATGCAGAAGATGTGGGTTTGATCCCTGGGTCAGGAAGATTGCCTGGAGAAGGAAACAGGAACCCACTCCAGTATTCTTGCCTGGGAAATTCCATGGACAGAGGAGCCTGGTGGGCTATATAGTCCATGGCGTTGCAAGAGTCAGATATAGCTTGGTGACTAAACTACCACTACCTATAAATACACCGTTTATCATAGTATAGATGTCCTATTCTTAATTTCCTTCTTAAACCAACCTAAATATTTGTAAGCAATGTATTAGTTCTGCACTTGTATTTTAAGTACCTTTACTTGGAATTGTTTCAGCATTCAGGGATTCAAGCAACTTAATTGTCTAGCTATGGAGATTTTAGACAGGTAGTTTTGTCAGTACTCACACAATAATTCCATATTTTCTTCTTTAAGTATTTGTAATGAAAGAGCATTGCCCCAAATACTTATGTACAAAGACTTTTGTCACTTTAGCAATTTAAGCAAAATTTCATCATGAGAAATTTGTGTACCATTGAAGTGGAAGAAAAATAAAAATAAGAAGTGATTGTTTCCACTTTTGAATGCTGTAATTATAGTCTAATATGTTTTCCAAACAAAAATTACAGTGCATGCTTCACTCATGAAGTCAACAAGATGGAATGGTAGCCATTTGCCTATCTCTGGAAATCTGAGATGTCTGGATATTTTAAGTATAGCATATATTAGAGATGAGTAATATTCAACCTAGGTTCTGAAACATAAACTTAACTATACTCCTGAATGTTTTAGAGAACCCAGAACCTAAGAATTAAAACATGACTAGGAGCTTGTGATGGAGAAGGAAATGGCAACCTACTCCAGTATTCTTGCCTGGAGAATCCCATGGACAGAGAAGCCTGGCAGGCTACAGTCCATAGGGTCACAAGAATCAGACATGACTTAGCGACTAAACCACCACCACCACCACCAGCAGCAGCTGGTGAAAGGGATTCCCAAATGGCGCAGTAGTAAAGAATCTGCCTGCCAGTGCAGGAAACATGGGTTAGATCCCTGTGTTGGAAGATCCCGTAGAGAAGGAAATGGCAACCTACTCTAGTATTCTTCCCTGGAAAATCCCATGGACAGAGGAGCCTGGTGGGCTACAGTCTGTGGGGTCACAAAGAATCAGACACATACTAGGTCACATACCAGGGGCCTGTGAACCTAGAGCCCTACCTCTCTCTTACTTTTCACAGCCACATTTCTTAAAGGAATCTCTGTACCTATCACCCTTTTTCCCCTCCTCCACCTGTCTCTCTCTTCAGCACTTCCTCCTCCACATATTCCTCCTCCTCCTCCAGCCACTCAGGATCCAGTACCCTCTGGGCTAGGTACACAGGCACAGGGCTAAGCACAGCACTGCCTCAGGAAATTTTCATGGATAAGGACTCTTCCCTAGCTGGAAGATGCAGTTGAGTTTTCAATCAACAGTTACATTGTGTGTGTGCTACATGTACTGGACCCCTGGTACTGTGGCTGCATGGGGAAGACTGGAGGCAGCTTATTTTATGGTTCCCATTATAATAAAATAATGCAGGGACTTCCTGGGTGGTCCAGTGGTTAAGAATCTGCCTTCCAAAGGAGGGGACTCTGGTTCAATCCCTGGTCAAGGAACTGAGGTCCCACATGCTGTGGGGGCAGCTGAGCCCGTGTACACTAGAGCCCGTGCACTGCAATGAAGACTCAGCACAGCCAAAAATTAAAAAAAAAATAAAATGATGCAATTAGTTTCTGGTTGGGAAGGGTGTCATCACTGGAGTCCTGATTTTGATACCTCACATTTTCATTAGTTGAGTGGTTGGTGATAGCATGTTTCAGTTAAGCCAAAGTTTTTATTTATTTAGAGGTAATCTGATTGTACAGTGAGATTAGACAAAACACCCTAGATAGGAATTCCCCTACCTAATCCTAATTTTATTGATATTTGAAAAAAATTATTGATTTTTGAAAAAACTACATGATTGGTTATAATTATTCATATTTGACATGGATATTTGTGATATAATTATTGATAGTCAAAAAATCAAAATAATTACATATATGATTATTTTTAGTTCAGATCTTAAGTCTGGTAACTAAAATAACTGGCAACACACTTTGAAAGAGGCTTCATACTATGTTAAAGTTAAATTTGTCTCTTCTGATGGCTTTAGCTCAGTAGGATACTTATGGCAAGATTTAGAACAAGAATCAAAATACTTTAGCAAGTGGAAGATGGTTCCAGGAGAGCTAGAAATAGATCAGGGAGAGAGAAGATAAGTGAAAAATAAAATGTCATTGGGAAGAATAGCTAAAACTGCTTATGTGATTTAGTGTATAAGATATAAATATCAGAATCTCTTGAAAATTAATTGATTGATTTATTTAAAAACTTAGATAATAACTTTGGAGGCAAGAAAAGCTGAAAACCTGATACATTCCTGAAATTAAATGAAAGATTGCACTTTGTGTTACCCTTGCCCTCATGGCCCAGACTAGCAAAGAATTTGATGTACCTTCTATGTGTGTAATTTTAGTCATGATGGCCCCCCACCCTGCTTGCTTCTCTCCATTACTCTAGAAGTGTGGGAAATAACTTTGATGCAGTCTTAGCCTCTAAGAATACCGCCAAGGAAACTCTCCCAGAGATAATGAGACGGAAAGGCTCAGAGAACAAAGTCAGTTGTTCAGTCACACGATTTATTCACCTTGAAAACATGCTTTGAGATGCAAGGGGAAAAGATTCGAACACTTTTAACATAATTAGGTGAGGATATAAAAAAGGTGAGAGGTCCACACTCTGGAATCTTGTGCTTGCAGTCTTCACATGTCCTGTCTCTGTGCGGTGATAGCTTTCCCCAATGATGGTGTGGTCACAGAGACCAGATTTGAGGTTGAACAGGAGGCTTAGCAGATAGAAGGTGTCTGAAGCCAGCATAGGCTTGCCCCATAGGAGGGAAGCAGGCCAAGTATACTTGGCCAGTAGCTGTAGCTCAATAGTAATTTGCCTGCATTTGGGGGCAGAGTATACATGTGGCCAGAATTGTACATAATGGGTGTCACAATGAGTGATAAATTTAGGGATGACATAGCTGTCAATCTAGAGGCAACATGAGCTGGGCTTTATTATGTATTATTAATATTTTATTAGGAAATATTTATTAATAATATAACTATATTATTATATCTAAAAATTGTAAGTTAGATATTTAGTACATTTGTAAATATCTTATTGGGGTTTTCCTGTGGCTTTATTAAATATTAATATTTAAGATTTACTTTGTCCTTCATTGGAAATCTTCTATTTATAAGTGACATTCTTATTTGTTTCTTTATTTTCATCTATACTTAACACAAAAGCACTTCATTTATTCTACTTTGTTTTTTAACATATCTTACTAACATACTATCTATACTATATACATCTTACGAATTGTACCTGAGTCTTACAAACTGTGGAACTTCCCAGGTGGCACAGTGATAAAGAATCTGCCTCAATGCAGGAGACTTGGGTTGGATCCCTGGGTTGGGAACATCCCCTGGAGAAAGAAGGACATGGCAACTCACTCCAGTGTTCTTGGCTGGGAAATCCCATGGACAAAGGAACCTGGCAGCCTAGAGTCCACGGGGTTGCAAAAGAGTTGGACATGACTTAGCAGCTAAGGAACAACAACTTACAAACTACTTGCTTTCTCATTATCTATGGAAAGTAAATCTTAGGAATTTCATCCATCTGATTTTTACCTTGTCCTCTAAACCAGTGGTCCCCAAACTTTTTGGCACCAGGGACCAATTTCGTGGAAGAAAATTTTTCCATGGACCATGGTGGTGGGGTGGGATGGTGGGTCAGGTGGTAATGCCGGTGATGACAAGCAGCAAATGAAGCTTTTCTAATGTTCAGCCACTCACCTCCTACTGTGTGGCCTGGTTCCTAATAGGTTGTGGACCAATACCCATTCACAGCCTTGAGGTTAGGGGTCTCTGCTCTATACCATTTTTTAAAAGAACTTTGAAGTATTTATTCAGCAAATTATGGTATATTCATACAAATGGGAATATTATGCAGCTTCCCACTCCAGTATTCTTGCCTGAAGAATCCCATGGACAGAGGAGACTGGCGGGCTATAGGCCGTGGGGTTGCAAAGAGTCGGACATGACTGAGCGACTAACACACACATGGAAAAATGATGATATAGAACTATATTGCCATGAGAAAACTGCCTATTCCTATGTAGAAAAAACAGGTAACAAAAGAGCATGTCTAGTATAGCCCCAGATGTATAATGTTATATATGATATCTACATGCTTACTTATGCATGGAGGTACCTAGAAGGATGCTCATCCAGTTATTAACAGTAGTTTGCTCTGGATTGTGACATTTTAATTGCATTTTACTATTTTGTGTGTGTGTGTGTGTGATCTGTGGTATGGTTTGTGTAAATAAGTATCATTTATTTTAAAATAACTGAAACTCAAACATATGTGTATATACAAATATGTATGCAAATCAACATACCAAGAGAATTATAAGATCTGACCCTTTTGTAAACCAGACATTTTGCAAGAAGAGCATTCTTTTCTTTTTTCTAAAATTTTAATTTTGTTTTGGGGTATAACTGATTAACAACAATGGTATTAATAACCTTGGTGGCTCAGTGATAAAGGATTGCCTGCCAATGCAGTAGCCACAGAAGATGTGGGTTGGATCCCTTGGTCGGAAAGGTCCCCTGGAGGAGGAAATGGCAACCTATTCCAGTATTCATGCCTGGAAAATCCCATGGACAGAGGAGCTTGGCAGGCTACAGTCTGTGGGGTCACAAAGAGTCGAACATGGCTGAACTTGCATGGCATAGCTGATTAACAATGTTGTGACAGCTTCAGGTGAACAGTAAAAGGACTCAGCCATACATATACATGTATCCATTCTCCTCCAAACTCCCCTCCCATCCAGGCTGCTACATAACATTGAGCAGAGATACAGTAGGTCCTTGTTGGTTATCCATTTTAAATATAGCAGTGTGTATATGTCTATCCAGATCAGTAACTATCCCTTCCCCTGATCCTTCCCCACAGAAGAATTCTTTTCTGACCTTCAAAATGAATGTTTTACCTGCCTTGGAAATGGTAACCTTGTTATCTTGTGTCAGAGAATTGTAACAATGTCCCTTCAGCAGAATTTCTTAAACCTCCCTGATGATAAAACTCACCTGCTGGGTACAGTGCTGAAATGTAAATTTCCCCGGGGCCCTTCTCAGACCCACTGAATCAGGATCTCAGGGAGGGACTTGGGATGCCTCAGGTGATTCTTATCATCAAGAAGCTGTCTTTATAGAAATGTATGTTATATGTTTTCAAGTTTTTATAGAATGCCTCTTGGAATTGCCTTTCCCAGGACCAGCTTCCTTTGTTTTCAGAGGCCTGTACTATTTTGCATGGCTACCCTGGAAAACTTAACAACTTTTTTCCTAAGGCCCCTTGCAGATCTAAGAATTCTTTGACAATCAATGAGACACTTCAACAATTATAATCTGTATTGGTCAGGGATGCTGAATTCTTAGTGCTGCAGGATTAACCAATTCAAGTTGCCAGAGGCCCCTCTGGGCTCCCTGGAGGACTTGTATATCACACAGACAGTCTCCTGGGCCACTCTCACCTTAGATTCCCTCCCTTGCATGGGAGATGAGGACTTTTTTCCCTTAAAAAGGAAAAATTTTGCCTTATTAAAGTTTTTTTTTTTAAGAAACTTATTTGGGGAGAGGAAATTCGAGAATTCTTAGACGCTAGAATCATATTTGATTTCAGGATTCTAATTCCTAGCTCATTGTTGTTGTTTAGTCACTCAGTCGTGTCTGATTCTCTGCAACCCCATGGACTGCAGCATGCCAGGCTTTCCTGTGCTTCACTGCCTCCCAGAATTTGTTCAAACTCATGTCCTTTGAGTCAGTGATGCCCTCCAACCATCTCATCCTCTGTTGCCCCCTTCTCCTGCCCTCAATCTTGAGTTGGCTTGTCACATCAGGTGACCGAAGTATTGAAGCTTCAGCATCAGTCCTTCCAATGAATATTCAGGGTTGATTTCCTTTAGAATTGACTGGTTTGATCTCCTTGCAGTCCAAGGGACCCTCAAGAATCATCAAAAGCATCATTTCTTTGGCACTCAGCCTTCTTTATGGTCCAACTCTCATATCCGTACTAGCTATTAGCTCATTGGCTGGAGTCAAATGACATTTGTGGTATTTACCTTTTTAATATTGCACAGGAAGATTTTCACAAATATGATTCCCCAGCATTATTTGTTCAGTTGTTGTGTCAGCAAAAGCCCTCTTAAGTCTGTTAAAAAGAACCAAAAGGAAAACAACAATAATAACAACCAAAGACCTACCTCTACCCCAACTCTGTGCAGTTGCCTTATTACTGTAGACAGTGAACTGAGGGACAGGAGAGCAGTGATGAGAATGGACTTTGAGTCTGATAGGTTTGGAGTCTTACCCATCATCTACTTGGTGATGCCCTTGGACAAGCTGTTTTCCTCTGGGAAGCTCAGTTTCATCTTAAAACAGGGCAATAATACCAAATATACAGGGGCAATGGAAGAATTTACATTAAATGAGTTAAAATAGTGTTTGAAAGATTTGTGGCACATAATGTGCATTTAATCAATTACTTTTTAATCCAGGTTTCTGGATTTTTTGATGGGGTGTTAACAAGTGGCACCTCTCCCTGAAGAGTGTGGATTTTATATACTCTGCAATATAAATAGTAGTAAAAATAATTAAAGATGTCAAAACGCAGAGCACAGTGCCTTTAGGATCCAGGGCACCTTGCCAGGAGGAGAGGGCTCTCCACAGGCAGAGCATACTCCGTAGCAGGGTCTGTCCAGATGAAACCACATCCCAGAAAGTGCTTCTATGATCTCCAGGACTGGACTTGGATTATGCTGTATCTCAACTCCTGTTGAGCAGGCTGAATACACCCAGGTCAGCCCCATAAGTTTCCTAGAAGCCTGCCCATCCACAATATGGCACCCTGAGGTCAGCCCAGACCACAGCCACCTCCTTCCAACCAGAACTCCCCCCAGCACTGTTCCAGGGCCTCCTCAGACTTGTAATCCATCCAGCTGATTCTGAGTTGCACAGCTAATTCTTCTGTCAACTTTGTGGCCAGGTGAACCCATCATGGCCAGAAACATTGCCCAGTCCTTACACAGGATGGAGAATGGGAACGGGGTGGGGTATGCTAGGGTTTGGAGTTTGTACCATTGGCAGTGAGAGAAGAGGCAAGTAGAAGCCACCATCCATTTAGAACTGAGAACTTTCTTTCCCTGTAAGTC